>NC_048415.1:11330593-11363600 GCF_013103735.1 Etheostoma cragini | reverse complement strand
CTTGCATCACCTCCATCTCTGTCCCCACCAGTGTCGATGGGTTATGAGAGAACGCAGTCTCTGGAAAGTGTCATATCTGCATGGGAGACAGAGTGTGTGTGTGGGGGTGGGGGGTTCTGTGAGCGTGAAGATCTGTAATTTAATCTGAAGCTCTGGAGAGGACTGTTAAAGTTCACTCCATGCGACAGGACAGGGTCTTACTGTGGATTCTGATCTAATTCAAGGCAAGAGGAGAAATAAAAAGCACGAGGGAAATGATAGCGCCGCCACCCGTCATTTGATTTCACACAATCAGAGGGGCTGATATTCAGGTTTTAAAGAGAAGGATTAAAGAAAGGACAAGGTCCTGTTTCTAGGTTTCTTAAATTTCAATACCCTTCCCCGAGTGTTCCACAACCAAATCTCAATGCTGGTTCATGTACAGATTCAACCAGATCAAAGCAATCTGTATCCACAAAGACAAAAAAAACTAAAAAACTAAAAAAAACATTTTCTTATTTTAACATTTGCTGTATTCATCATGCAAGTATCAATGTGAAGCGTTCAAGGTCCATATTTTATTTATTGTCATTTTACAACGAAAGGCTGCAGAGGAAAATGCATGTATAGTTCCCAACAATCTCTTGGTGTTAAACAAGAGAAGAGGAAAAAAAGCTGAAGTACAGAAACAGATTACCAACACATTCCTCCCTTAGTCACGAAGTTGACAACAATCTATGCCATACAATTGACTGAACTGTGTTTCTGGATCCCACACCCACATTATAAAATGACTTGTGGGCTAGATGGAATCAGCTTTCAGAGGTGCAACTGTTGTTAATAAATAAATTAGGTCCAGATATTCTAATATTCTTCACTTTATACAACACAAAATGGGAATATGGACAAACTGAAAGAAGAAAGAAATCTGCAAATGTCTGTTGCACTCTCCCATTAAATAAAGCCAATGAGATTTTTTTTTGGCCTTGATCTTTTTATTCTCAGGACGATCTCAACCATATGCCTCCAAGATGCTCTCAAAAGCTTTGCTGTCTCTGCGGACTTAACGCTCATAGAGTATATTCTGGAGTCATGGTCACAAAGGATGCAGGAGTAGGGTTTTTTATTCGCTGGTGTTTTGCCATCAGTCATGTGAGGGCTTCACATATTTTCTCTTTTTGTGCTGGAGAATAATAAAACATAAAAGTTTAGCATTCCTTCTCTGAACTTTGACCAATCACATCAATCCACTAAGGGACAACACCAACAAAATGCATTTTGCACTTCGATCTTTGTACACTCCTAAATATAATTATTTTCAGACATACATAAGTCCAGTATCATGACAAGTTAAAAGACCAAACCACTTATACAAAACACAGAGGCTTGTATACACTTATTTTCAAGGATTCAGGATTGAATAGATGCCCCCAGTCCACTTGGGTGCTTTGGTGGATAATATTCTCACATAATCATGACCCAAGGCTGTCGGATTGTCATTTTCTTTTTTTTAAAGGAAGAACTATGCTGGCAGATCACATAGTAAAGTCTTCTGGCTGTGTGTGCACGGCAATTAAACCTTGTTCCACTTCAATGTACATATGCAAAACAAATTTTCCTGAACAACAAGGCCAGTGGATGAAAGGAAAAGTGAGAAAAATTCAATCAATTTGGCAGAGCATTCAGACCCAGGACAAGAAAATTTGAGGAAGTGATAGCATTCTTCTATTTCTCCTTCTCCTAGAATTTAAATTTGCTTTATCTTCATAAATACATCCACTTTTACAAGTATGACAAACTGTAAAGGCAATTTGAAAATGAAAAATATGAACATACATAAACCTAACTGAATCATTTAATTAATAATAAAGTAACAATAACAATTGAAGAAACAGTATTAAATGCATGTTGCTGTCTGCTCCGTGTGTTAAATGTGTCGTTAGTTAGCTAACCAGCAAAACTGAATGGCAGAGAAGTCACTTGGTTCAGATGTTCATGTATTAACCGCACAGGCAATAAAATAATTCATGTCAAAATAATTCTTAACTGTTTAGTCTTTAATCAATCTTTAAGACAATTGTGGACTTTGATCCTAGACAAACTCAGATAATAGACAAAGGGATTTCTGCGAGAGACCCTCAGATGGGTTTAGCTTCTGTAGATGGGGCTGTTTCATTTGTCAATCAGTCAATCAATAAATCAATTGTATTTGTCACATGAAATTGTACAAGGTACAATTCTAGTGATCTGCTATGCCACTTGTCAAGGCCTTCACCAGCTATCATCAATAGTCCTTAATGAATATCTGAAAACTTTCAGCAAAGTTCAAAAGGACTTGTTTAAAGAAAACAGAAGTTGAGAGCAATGCTTTTGAAAGTCCAAGAAAATGTCTGTATGTCACTGTTTAGTCCCAAAATCTGTGAAACATTTAAGTGACTGTAGCGGACTGTATAGTTTTCATTGGCATGGCTTTCAGCCTACTTGACTTGCATTAGCATTACTGCTGCTGTGGCTTTAAAGCAAAAAAAAGCAAAAAAAACAGGATCAGTGAAGGAAGAGCACAATCCTAAATGTTTGTTGCGGCTTTAACTTATTTTAAGTAATTTATATCCTTTTAATACATTCGAATTAAAACGAAAAGCCAAACATGACTACCAATGAAAGACCACAGCAATGTCCATTTCAAGGAATACAGTCAGCTGTATATTAAATGACATGTTCTATTAAAGAATCCTCTATATTAATCAATAGTTTTGAGAATTCATTATTTACTCCAGTGCGGTTGTCTTACTCTGTCAGCACCACAGTCATGCGTAAAGTCGCTTAGGTACAAGACCACAGAGACAGATATAAAACCATCGTATTGCAGTGATGTAGTGTGAATTTCCATCCAGGATTCAGGACATAAATCAAAAAGGAAACTAGAGTTTTGTGTTTTACCCCAGAATGCAGAAACCTGACCATAAAGAATGTGACTGAACTTGAAAAAGAAAATGATACTACTGTACAAAATATAAAGGTGTTTTGAAAATTTCAAATGGATGTTAAATATACACCACTAGCATTATCACAACAAACCAAGCTAGTAGCTTGAGGAAACATGAAAAAGACTGTATAATCTACACCAGCCCAGCAAATCAATTCTTTCCCAGTCCATATCATAAAAGGACTAGCAAGAGAAGATTGATTGGCTAGCTGGGGAGAGTAAAGGAGGTTGTGAGTTTGTTTGTAGGTCTGTGTGTGTGTACTATATGCGATAAGGAAGATATTTAGTGAAAATGTTTAGGGTTGTGTAGGCGTGTAAAAAAATAAATAAATGCAAATACAGACATGCAGTGAATGTCACACTGTGTAGACTATATGAGCAATTTCATGTCTGTGGGTTCTGGTTATAAAACTTATCAACACCAACCACAACTGTTCCATCCAGCTTCTCCCATCCTCTGTCATCCAACCTTTCTTTAGTCCTTCCTCTCCTTCTGCTGCTGCTGTCTCTTGCTCCGGGGCCTTGCTAATGTGCTGGAAGCCAGAAGGGACCCCTAAAAAGAGGGGGTCTTTCCTGTCTATATTGCTCTTGTTAGAAGTGATTAAAAAGGGATTTGTGCTGGGTGGGTTTGAATTGTTATCGCTGCATTTGATTTATCACCCTGAGCCTGTGTGGTGGGGGCCCTGTTGCTGCCGTAAGAAAACCACAAATTTCCTGGTGCACCCGGCACACACTCTCACACAACCTCTGCCATGGTGGAAAATGAAGCCCATTCACCACTCACACACACACAAACAAGCATGCTCACAACCCCTCACCGTCACTCATCCAATGGCAGGGTTTGGAGAGCACAGTTGTGTATACAACTGTTACGCTGTTCTCTTTTGTGCTTGACTTTTCTGTTGATGGGATTTTAGCTTCTATAGGTGGCACTGTTTCATTTGTCAATCAATAAATCAATTGTATTTGTCTCATGAAATCGTACTAGATACAGTTCTTGTGAATTTTTTTTTGCCATTGGTTCCTTCAACTTGTGCATGATTCATCATGAAGCAGAATGTTTGTTTTATGATGAATCCACAGCTCGCATTAGATAGGTCTGTGCCTTCTAGAACAGAAATCTTTTAAAACCGAATTCTTCTAGAATTTAATCCAAGTTGGTTCTCACCACTCGTTTTTTTTTCTAAATTGATTGCGGTTTCTTTCCTTTTAAAAGAGCCAGCTGACACTGACAGCAAATACAAATTAATACTTCAGTAATTGAAAAGCAGCCAAACAGAATTTTTTTACTATTTAAATTAAAAGGTGAATATCTCGTATTAAAATTAATCATTTCATCTAACAGCTTATACATACCTGTTTATGAGAAGCAGTGTAAGAAAAATGACAATGTGACACACACACACACACACACACACACACACACACACACACACACACAGAGTGCGTCTCACTATGTTTGTGGGGAATGCATTCCCTAGCCCCTTACTCTAACCTTACCTATCACAGCTAAATGCCTAACCTTAACCCTTACCTAAACCCTAAGCCTCATAACCTAATCCTTACCCTAACCCTTAAACCACGTTTTAACCCTCAAAGAGAACTTTAAAGTTGGGGGTTCCAGCATTTTGGCCCCACAAAGCTGTCTGGACCCCTCAAGTATACTATAGTTCCGGTTGTTGGAACCCACACACACACACACACACACACACACACACACACACACACACACACACACACACAACATTTGATGCTTGCGCTTAAAGTGTTCAACATCCTGGGACCATAGGCTGCAATGCATATGATCCATTTCCAGACTCCTTTATCCAGAATCTGTATCAAGCACAGAGTGATGATGGCCCCTGCATCACCTGAAGCACTGTTAGAGAGCCATGACTGGCAAATCCTCTTAGACACTGGAGAGAAAATTCACAATTTTTTAACTTCATTTGTTTCATTTCTTTAATGAGGACGGGACACTCAAGATTGTGGGAATCTTCTAAGAATTAAAACCACATTTGTTGCAATACTTTTTACATCAGCATAAAAATATCTTCCTTGAGAATTCTTCCCTTGCTCGTTCATCTGCAGCTAATGGCTCAGAGTGACTTAGGGCCATCTTCTGTCTCTCTCTACCGCAGCTATGAGGAGAAATAATGAGCATGCAGTTTTTTTCAGGAATATCCAACTTTTTTTTCCTGGGAAGGAAAAGTAAAGATATTCAGAGAGAGAGAGAGGTGATATATCATGTTTTGCCAGCAAAAGCCTTTTTTGATTAGGGTCCAACCATAACACAGCTTGCGGATGACGCTGACTTCATGCACAGGGGCTTGGACTGAGTAATGGGTCAATTAATGGATTTGTGTGTGTCTGATGATACAACCAGACCAGCGTGGGGGGGTGGGGGTTTGTGGTCAGGGAGGCAATCAAAGACTAGACCCAAGAACAACAACCATGTGCTTGTTAAGGCCAAGCTATCTTGATAAACTTGTTGCTTGGAATTAAATCTTTTGCTGGAATCAGGACTAGAAGTGTGGTTTTGACCCCTGATGACTATGAAAAATGTAGAGGATGACGTTACAAATAAATGCATGTTTTTACAAGAGCGTCTCACTTGAAATTCAATGCTGTGTTTGTATCTGACTTGTCTTTTTTTTTTATTTTGTACCCGTGGCTTTTGTGAAATGTTTTAAGATAAATACAAGTTTGTTTATTCTGCAAGATGTATTAAAATTCCGTGCCTGTCATATTTTGACACTGTTAAAATCCTATCGCAGTTTCCTAAACAGTGTTTCTAACCATCAGATGGGATGTAAAGCAGCACATCTGCTTGGGACTGCGAGGCAATCTGCTCCATTTTTGAAGGTACTTTTAAACAGAGGTGGAACTGTGGGAAAGGAGAGAATTTTAACCTCCATTAGAAAGAACAGGGCGGCCCTTATGGAAGGAGACAGGGTCAACTGGGGGGATTTAGTTACATTAGTGAGGATGGTGCTCCCTGAGTGGTGCTGGTGTGGGTCAGCACAGAATTATAACGTACATTAGTCAGAACAAAGGGCTGCAGCAACAGTGGCAATGAGATGGGGGGGAGAAGGTCAAATGTTCCTGGGGGCCAGCTGGAAACCATAACAGCTGCAATTTTAGATTAAAAAGAGGGATAATATCTTGATGCCTTAGATCAGGGCAAGTAAACTAAACGAGGATGGACGGGTGTTCCACAGTGGGATTGTCCGTGACCTTTTTAGTTTCTTGTCGTGCACCTTAATTCAGTCACCTTGAATGGTTTCAGTTGTGGTCTCACTTTGTGATCAGATATTGGGACGAAGCTAATAACCATATGAAGAAAATACAGTCAGTTTTGCTGCCACAGCTGTTAAATGGGGGTAAACTCAATTATTAAAATTGAATTGACCATAAATGCGGCAGCGAGGAGTTATGTGGTGATACTGACGTTATTTATTGAAGTGTTTGGGGTCATTTACTGGCGTCTATCTCATATGAAGGAGAAAGACTCAGTCCATATGGTTGTTTAATTCGGTGCACGGCCTATTACATGTTCAGGAAATTAATACAAAGCTCACAGAGCCAAAGGCCGTCAGCTAACTTTTTGCGGAAAACAGCTCATTTTTCATGTCTGCCTGTTTTATGTTGGTTTGGGACTTTAAGTGAGTGTAGTGATCTGGAACACTGTTTCTGTACCTTTTTTCTACGTATCGGATTTGTGTTTGTGTGTGTGTGTGTGTGTGTGCGCGTGTGTGCGCGTGTGTGTGCGCATGTGTGCACGTGCGCGTATGTGTTTAGGGTTTGTAGACCAGCATATGGGGAAGGCTGCATTCTGTAACCACATGATGACAGCGCAGTAAACATTGAGCCAGTCCTCACTATCACTCGTGTGTGCTTTTGGATATACTTCATTTGGTCACAACCCCCCGCCCCCCCGCTGTTCTTCATTCAATATTCTTGTGACATGTCTCTGCATATATGTCCAGCTACAGCCCACCAGTTTGGCCTAAAGTCCAGTCTCTGAACACAAAGTGACAACTTGTGACTGCCTCCCAATTGTTACAGTCAAATGTTTGAAGTTTTCTTGAACTGCTGATATGATGCTGTTTGAATAGTAGTCTTAACATGCTTGCACTTCTGCTGTAATCACCATAGATACCTGGCGGGCAAGAAACGCAGAGAAAATGGCGAGGAACGGTGGCCAGCCAGCGGAATTGCAGCCTTGGAGATTTCCAATACTACAATCAATCTATTTAGACCATATGTCACCAGATGTGAAAATTTGATATAATGACAAGATTAACATACTCAGAACTTGTGGTCCGTACACAGCATCGCTCATGTTTTCATTGCTTTGAAGCAAAGTCTCTACCAGAATTGGAGTTTGGAGATATTTACATCTATCTTATATAGGGAATCTTTTTCAAAAGAGGATGGGTTAACAATGCTGTCGTATGGGAGGTGAGAAACAGGAATATCTTCACAATCAAAGCAAAGGTGATTGTTACTAGCTAGCTACCCGCTAACGTTTGCTAATCTGTTCTGTTGTGTGATGAAGTCCTAATCTGAATACGGAGCGTTAAACCCTGCCTACGCTAAAATGTTATCATTTAAATTATATCCCAATCATTAACTAAACCCATGTAGAAAGTCTAATAAAGCATCCAGCTGATGATTTTAACTCTCTGTGTGTGTGTGAGAGTCAGTCAGTAGCAATCTGCATAATCTGTGCAGCCAGCGTTACGATGGAGCCTATATTTGTAACCATGGTTGCCTTGCCTGTTCTTATCTGTCTTGTAACCAGTCCCTCCAGGATGTTGCTGCCTTTTTGAGATTGCGCCCCAAAATGCCTGATTTGCGGGAGTTTTTTTTTTAAATTGCGATAAAAGTTGCTCTGTCTTTTGTATGTTTGTGGACTGACGAAAGGAACCGCATGACCATTCCCAACTTAACCCTTGCGTGGTGTTCGGTCAGTGGGACCTGTTTTCAATGTTTGCTAAAAGAAAAATGATTCTATACACTATCTGGCTTCATGTTTTTTTTTCACCTTAAAACACCAACTAAAACACAAAGTAAAACTGGCGACGTCCTGGCAAGATGATTTTCCTACTAGGTTTCGTTGCTAGGAGACTGATGTTCTTGGCCGCCAGCTAGTAGTTACGTCACGTGCAAAGTATAAATAGGTTTAACCTGACACCAGCTAATAATGATTCCAGCTATTTTGTACTGAAATGGACAATAAGTTAATTTGAAATTTTTAAAATTTAATTACATTGATTTACAGCCCCTGAAAACTTATTTTCTAAAACATGAAAACTCTTTTCTTAATATTTTTTAATTTATTTTCAAACAAAAATCAGACAGAGTAGCATCTTATACACAAGCATCTTGTCATGAAATTCCAAAGGACCAATCAAACAAACCAAGATGCAAGCAACAATGCTAAAACAAACAACATAAAAACTGAACATCAATACATACACATATAGATACACATACAGTACATATACACATGTTTGTATGAATAAATAAAATGACAATGGCATAACTTAGGGAGAGAAAGTTTAGTTTTTACTGATCTTAAGCTTGTTACTGAGCTGTAGCAAGTTGCGAGGCACATTAATGTAAACTACATGTTTCATTGAGATACAACACTTACATTTTTTAACTATATTGTCTGTTGTCTTTAGGCCATGGCTGCTTAGAAAGGGGACTATGTTAAATTATACTCATCTAGAGAGCAAAGATGACTGTGAAGTTTAACTATTTTCAACATCGCATGTATTGAATCTTGTGGAGCACTGCTTTCTCTCCATTTACTAAAAAAAACAGTTTTTTGGCAAAAGCAAAGACTACCGACATCCACTTATTATGTTTATTAGGCAATCTTGATAGAACCTCGATTAAATGGAGTACAGGGTCAGGTTGAATAAAAAAATGTTGTCACATCACACATTTTTCAGAAAATCATAGTTAAACAAGCAACAATCAAAGTTTAAGATTGGAGAAAAAAAACACCCTAGTTATTATTAAAGCAACACTATGTAACTTTTAGCGCGAGCTGTAGTTCCAATGAGACAACCTGTAGGGTGACCAAAGCTGGAAAAGTTACAAACTGTTGCTTCAAGTTGAAACACTTCAGGCTATTTTTTCATGCACGTGTCAATTTTGATATTTTGGGCTTTTTGCTTCCATAACATGAAAAGTTAAAAGAATCATCCAAAATACACATTTAGGTGTTTATTTTCCACACTTGCTCGTTGTCTGTAGTTTTCTCTCAAATCCACCAAATGTTATTATTGGATACCACCTCATTTGCTTATTTAAACATACAATTTCAGAAAATTAATACAAAAAAAACTTGTTTTAATGTAAATAATCAACTGGGGAACTATCATTGTAATATCTCTTGTTTAAAATGTGAAGCCTATTCACCTGTAGTGTCTCCTTATAAAACTTAACACCTAACCCTCTAATACTCAGTTATTTCTGCTTGATTAAAGACTTAATGGCTGTGGATTGATCAGCGTTAATTGACTGTGGCCTTGAAACATAACCAACTCATTCCCAGATATTAAACCCAGATGTCACTCACCAATTGTCCTCGCCTTTGGATTAAAATATTGCTAGTTATGATTGGTGCATGGAAGTATATTTGACCTCACCTTTTTTCCAACTGAGCCCCACCCACTTTAAACCAGTGAAAAGTTCACAGAGAATAACACATATACAGAAATCTCTCATGAAATAACCAAAACTGTTCTCTCAAAGGTGGAAAAGCCTCTGACACCACCATGGCTTTCCAAAAATCTCCATTCTTTCTTACAGAAAGACTATCTTTGTGTAGAGTTTTCACGTAGATTAGTTGTTAATGAAACAGGCCGATGCAGGTCATTTTTGCAGGTTTTACAGACTTCGACCTCTGAAGCTGCTGGTTAAACTCATATTCTTATAAGTGGTATTCAATACAGACTGGCCATTTTCCAACTTGTATTGAAAGGCCAATATCAGCATGATATATTGGTCTAACCCCCCCCCCCCCCCCCAACACACACAACTGCTCTTTACTTCTTTTACAACATGTGCAACACAGCCACAAACTCTTTTCATCCCTACCTCCAATGGCTTTAGCTTTGGTCCCCATCCTTCTCATTAGCCAGCACTGGAAAATGAGGATTCAGTAAAAATACAGAGCATCATTAAACACTGTAAACTGTACACTTGGAATGGCAAAAAGAGCCCTGTAAAAGGGCTGGAAGAGCGCCAGGGAACCTATTTAATCCCTCCAGCTGCTGGTGTGAGCTCCTGCAACAAATCACCTATTCTAGAGGTCTAATTTGTAAAAGACAACAACGTAAAACATACACAGAGTGTAAAATATCCACTAAAAAAAGGTATTGGCCCTAGTATACTGAGATATATGAGACTGGAGGGAATATATACCTGTCAGATTAGTAATTCTAGTCTCTTTCATGTTATCATGCACAACACAGCGAGGATGTAAACTGTAGATAAAACTGTTAAGTTAAAATAAATGAATGGACACCTAAGTATAAAAGCCAACAACCAAGCAAAAATCCATAGAAAATATAGTACAGCTGATTAAAGTTAAATATTTGGACATTGAGTAAAAGTTGGTAATTTCTAACGCTGAGCCATGAATGTTAAACTGATTTTTCACAAAAACATGCATAAAAGAAGAGACTTGCAGCTTGTGGTTGTCAGGTTTTATGGCTCTACTCTTTTCTTTGCCTTTCAAAAAATGAAACTCAGTCCAAACTATTCAAATATGTGTGCATTCCTGCTCAACAACAATGGCACTACGTATTCCAAAATGTTACATTTTAGTAAACATATTTGAAATAAGGCATAGGTGGTTCTGATAGGGTGATTGAATGAAGACAGCATGAACAAAATTTAATTTTAAGTGGACACAAATAGCCTCTTTGTGTGTACTTTTAGCTGACGTGATTGGACCACAGACAGATCTGAGCACTCCGGAAACTGGACCAGAGTATTTAACTTGGAAGGTTGAGGCACAATGAGACGGCCAGGCTCACCTCACCCAGCCTCCCATAAATTCTCACCCACTTCGGTCCTTCCCATGCTGCAACGCCTTATCCTTATTCCACATTTCAGTGGAGATGAGATTGTAGATGCAAAACTGTGGCTTAATTGGAAAGTTATGGGAGTGCGATGTCAAAGTGCAGCTCGAGACACAGGAAAACAGACCAGGGGATGGAAAATAAGGCCGTGGACAGCAGCCCCTTCAGTGCCGTTACAACAAAGTCCGATCCCGGGAGCGTATTTTCAAGTCTGCCATTTGTCTATTTCACGTTATTTTTTATTTTCATTTAAGTGAGGGCACGGTAAAACTGAGTTGCCTCTTACCCTTCAGAACTCTTTATTTCAGGAATATTACCTAAATCACTGGAGGTATGTTGGAAAAACAGGACACCCCATAAAACCCAGAAAAAGGCCTCCTGTTTTAACAGACTCAGGGGGAACTGAATCATACTCTTTGTGAAAAGAGCACTTGTGTCGGATTGAAAGACAATGAAACGGGACAGGCAAAGTTCAGGAGCATTTTATTATCTTTTTCTGCTTTTTTTCCAACAGATTTTAGACAATTTGGACTCACGAGGGAGTTATATGGAATAAATTGTGACTTAAGACCAAAAACAAGCAAGCCATAGTTCCTTGTGATTTCAGAAAATGACACAATGTATTCCTGCAATATGGCCTCAGTTCGGAGGTTTAAACTGTGGTGGGACTGGGGGAAACAGGGGCAAGGGGTGACTGAAGCTAACAGAATCTTTAGCTCAACCTTCAATTTAGCTGATTGACAGATGGGCCAACCTGTGCCCTTTTTATCTTGTTATCAGTGATCAGAGGGGGCGAGGAGGAGAAAGACACAAAGAAAACTAAAAGTACATTAGGATGGTCAATATGACATCATGCAGGTTGAAGGACTTCTCATTGGTAACTCAATCCTGTAAAGTGCTTTACAGATTTACCAGATTAGTTTATAATTGTATATTTATGGGGTTTGACATACGTGCACAAAGTATTAGTTCCTGGGTTCCTGTGGCGTGTACCGTAGGTTGAGAGATCAGAGTAAAGTGCAGGTCATTTACTTATGTGTTCGCTCTGAAATTTTACAAAGGCAACAAAGGATAGACAAATGTTACAATTCTTCCAAGGTGAACAAAATTCCTCTAACACCAGTGTTACAGCCATATTTGCAAATTCTTTGTTTGCTTTTTTGTTTTTCTTGGAGTACCAGCTGGGTGAAATGTTTTGTGCCATGATGTTAAAGCCAATCAGAAGAAATTATTCAGTGTTTGACTGATGATTGTGAACTGTCCTTTGACTTATGCATTACCACACACCATCTGTAACTGTAAACAGATAAGCATATGTTTTAAATAGATTAGAGGTCATACTAGATGATACAATCTTTTAGGGATACACCGATTATTGTGCCGTTTTTGGCAGTTTGTTGATTATCTGCATCAGCGTTTTATTTGCCTGATAAGCAATGAAGTTAATTAATTAAAAGTGTGCTACTTGGCTCCGCTACAGCTCTGTGTCTGTCCCTCTGGTTTAGCTTCACTCACCACTGAGTCTGACTTAATGTCCCTCCCACAACCCTATCTGGCTATGTGTTATGATCAAAGTTAGCAATTTCTTAAATATTTGCTCAAAGCAAAAAACAATCTTTTGGGTTGGCGTTTGTAACATTCCAAAATCTTTGGATTTTCACTGTAAATGCATTTCTATTTCAAATATCTATTTCATCAACTATATCAGCCTTGAAAAACCAGTATCGGTCGATCCCTACAACATTTTCTGTGAAAATACATATTAAGTCAATCACTATGTTGTAGTCGGGTGCAGTAGATGTTCATAATTGCAAAGTCAGCTTTCCAAAGCACTTTAACAGTAAATGTATGTAAATTTAGCAGACATAAGCACCTTTCTCTTCAGTTTTATTCCTTTTTTCCCTTTTGAATTTCAAGTAAGTGCCTACAATATAAAGTACATGACAACATTACCAAGGCAGTCTGGTCGGTGCTTATTTCAAAAAGAACTGTTGCACAAATGAAAGTAACTCTCTTGATCGGTGTAAGATCTCTTATGGTTGATCCCATGCAGACAACCTTCCTCATGCTTTTGTTCTTGAATTGACATTCCAAACCATACCATTCCTTTGGTCACACCAGGTCTTTGTTAAAAAATGAAAAGCTGCCTCAGATCCACCCTCTGAGTCCCAGTGCATCAGGCAAGTGGGGATTCTCTCGTTTCATGCGGTAACTATAAAACATGCCCAAAGTACTTGGAACAATTTTGTTTGCAGCCGCAGGCAGTATTCCCCTGAAACACTTAACAAGAGACAATTACAAACTCGTTTCAAATTATGACCGCCTGCATTTGGTAGTTGTCAAATGGCTCAAATGCTTTCAAAACTTTTAAGGCCAAACGAGCTTTGAATTATTGCTATATGTCTAGGCAGCAGCGGTATGGAATGCTAGCTCAGGATAAGATCACTGTCAAAGAGTGTTATATGATTTAACAATAAAAAGAAGCTACCCGCCATAAAGAATATTTAAAAATAAATTCTCCATATTGTCACAGCTTGAGCTTTGATGTATCATTGAGTGCACAAAGTCACACAAGATAATCAAATCAGGCAACCTTTCGCTCACTTATCACATTTTTAGGCCAGCACTTGATGCATAGAGAATGGATTTGTGTGTGAAAAGAAGGAGATCGGTATTTTGTATTGCCTAGTGAGATGTATCTAACCACATTAAAGAAACCCTCTGGTGTTAACAACTTAACTCCTCGCAGGGATGATGTGATGTGTTCTCCCTGCATACATTTGCAATCTGGTAGCGATCCCCTCCATCTGCTTAGTGCATGATATATTTTTATTAGATGAAGATGGATTTGTTTTTTTTCATCTGACTGCTTCATCTTAAATCATTTCTAAAAATGCACAAACATTTATTGGTATGCCTCCTATCCTGTCATTTGACACACACACACACACACACACACACACACACACACACACACACACACACACCAGTAAGGCCGTAGCTAACATGCAGCAGATGCCCAGGCTGTGGGAGAGTGCACAGCCAGTGAGCTGCAGAGGGAGGAAGTCAAGTGTACTGTTTTTTACTCTCCTGCCATGCCACTTTTCTTTATTTTTTTTTCCAGCTTGGCCAGTCCTGTTGTGGCCCGTGATGCAGGGTCCCAGGGGCCTGGCGGTGAAATAGTAATATGGACCATCTGACACCTGTCAAAACAGCCCTGTTAGTTGAGCGTCAAGCCCTGTCAGCTTGCAGAGGAAAGTGCTACGCAGCCTCTCAATTTTCCCCCTCCTTCCGCCTAAGTCTCCCTCTCTGTTGCTCTCCTCTGTTCGTCTCTCTCTCTCCAACACTGTCTGACTCTCCCTCTGCATCTTTCTCCTTTCACTCCTAAATCTTACACTAATTCCCTCCCTTCTTCCCATGTATCTCTTTTTCTCATTTTCTCACATCTTACTCTGCGTGTGCGTGAGTGTGCATCTTGTCAGGCTCTGCTCCATATTTCTGCTCATATGATCCTCATTCTAGATGGGTCTAGCCACATCTGACAACAATATGATCTGACAGCGAGGAAGTAGCATTTGTTTTTTAAATTAATTTCTCTGAAACATTCTGATTATCATGTGTGTCCTCCTGTGCAAACATAGGCTCAGGCAAGCTGCTCAGGATGCCAACATTACAATAATGCTCTTAAGCAAAAGATGTAACATTTACTTGTCATGGCAAAACTGTCAAACTCAGATTATATATGAGTAATGTAAGATGCATCAGTATGTGATTTAATAAACAAAAACATTTATTGATCACACTAATATAGGTGAAGTTTGAAGTTTTTCCCTAATTCTGTACCTCACCCTTTTCTTTTCTCAAACCGGCTTCCGTTCCCACATCGCATTCCTCCTCTTCGTCCCTCATCTCAGCAACATTCACTTGTTACACCAGTAATACCATACACTACATTCACCAAAGTACAGCGCTTCTCTAACATGCTTGCCCCCCCCCATTATCTTCACCTCACAGTTTCTGTTCCCCTGCTACTCCTGTGCTGGCATGCCAGCAGATCCAGAGATGTGGAAGTGGAGAAGGAAGATCAGGCTCAGCAGCCCTACTAGGAAACACATTATGTCACGGTCTCAGTTAATCTCAATTCAATTACTATCAGCTCTATCTTTTTACATTAGATGCCGGCAATTGCTGTCCCCGTGTGGAGCAGTAACTGGGTGGGTGGGGGGGGGATTATAAATTATTATTGTATTTGATATAATTGAAACGAATTCTGAGAAATTCAAATTGCATCTTAATAGAATGTTAGGCAAACACCAACAAATTTGCAGATGCACAGACTTACCAGATGTCAATAACTAGATGTTTGGATGGTAAAATTAATCCCTTTTCAATGTCAGTAAAAAAAAGATGTGCTGATATCATCCTAAAATGGATAGTTGCTTTGTCACGAACCATCACAAACTGGGCCACATGGCCATGAAAAAAAATGAGATGCACTCAACAAAGCCAATGGACAAATCATTTATTAGTTTAAATTGCAAAGCAAAAATAAACTTAAACTAACCGTGGGATGTGTAATCAATGAGTTCAGTAAGACGAGTGGGTGCATGAGTGAAATAATGAACGCATAGTGTTGAATGGTGCAGCAAATCATAAAGCAACCAGGGCCAGGATGATGGTGTGTCAACGAGGAGGGAGCACAACTGAATCCAAAAGACCTTTTTAAAAGTTCACTAGCTCATAGAGCACAGGTGTTGCCAGTGAAACAAATGGGCCAAGGATCTCCCCGTGTGTTCATGGGCATCGGAATAACATTTTTCCTAGTGAAGTCATCACAGTCATCAGTCAGGTCATTTCATGTGGGAATCAGAGGTGGGAAACTGGGGCTAGATGTTGCCAACAGAGTTTCCCAGTTTGTAACACGTTGTTGACAACTGACGTTTGATGTAGGCAACTTTGGTTCACTGAAAATATTTCAATGAACTTTTTATTGTGGACAAACGCCTCTGCCAAGAAACACACACAGACATAACATGTTGCAAATTACTCATACATAGGCCTATGTCTAAAAAAATCATGTCCGTGTCCTTTGCTATTCGTTGTCCTGCAGATAACATAAACAAACACCTGTCTGTCTCCATGTTTTAACACACCAGATGACCTACGCCCAACAGTTGGTGGCAGTCATGCAACATGTTATCATGCCAATACAACAGAAGAAGAAGAACACGCATTTCGACCATGTGAACGCTTGCAGTCGGAAAAAAAACGTAATCACATGGGTGGTCCCTGATATTCCCAGGTGGCATGAATACATCATTCCACTCTACAAACAACACCCTCTGCCACACCCACCTGCAGTACCTGCAATGAAAGCAGCCACACAAACAAAGTAACAGGCAGACATGGTGGTTTACTATGTCACTAAAATATAAGCAAGGTTTACCGATCCCGGCAAATGAAATAGTCAAATAGGGTGTTTTTAGGCAAACCAGGGTCTTATTTGTCCTACAAAAGCATAAGTGAAACAAAGAAAATAGAGTTTTTCCCAAGCATTACAGCAGGGTGCAATTGTTGAAAGGAAATAGTCAAGAAAAGAAACACGAAATAAACCAGCATGTTCCTCCACTGCTTTTCATGTCTTATTAAAAACATACCCCTGGATAATCTCTCATATCCTGCCTATTACAAAAAGCGAGCTGGGACTGTCACAAGGGAGACTAAGGGCAATTGTTTCCAGTGTAAAGTCATTAGAACTTATAATGAGTCCCAGGCAGATGATTCCACTGTCCTTCCCTTTTCACTTGTCCTCCCTGGTCAACAGTGAAGACTAATTCTGATCCAGAAAAGTATGCTCTTCTTAGATAGGAAATCCAATACAAGAATTCAATATCCAAACGATTCCACCCTGAAAAAATTGCAATATTATTGACGGTATATTTTTTGACCTAGGTTGACTTTGAGCAAAATCCTGCACTTGATTGGATTTCTCTGTGACATTGATCATGACTTACACAAGGCATGCCATTGAGGTTTTCTGCTTCTCGTTCAACTGTGCCCGAAGCACCAGCAGCTGATGTTGATGTGTTTATGTTGCCTAGCCATTTTTCTTTTGTGTTGGCTCCTCGGACAATGAGTGTAAGAATAGGGTGGTACTTGCGGCAGCAGTGGTTTGAGTGGTTTGATCTAATAAACTTTCTGTTATTAAAAGGACAGTTATGTTATGTTTATTATTCTATAACATCAAAAAGGCTCCTTTACAGCCACCTATTCACTATTTTTCTTTAATTATCTCACTGGAAACAAAGTGGGATAATGATGACGTTTTATATAAACTGAATCTGAGGTATTTTGACTGCTAACTTTGGCTTATTCTTTACAGAACACATGTTGTAACGCTGATAGTGATGTTTGGAACTCAGAGATACGAAATCCGTTCAGATTAGGAAACATATACATTCTGATGATAATTAAAATCAGCAACAGATTGCATGTAGAGCAATTTGAGAGCTACTCTGTCATAATTAAAACAACTGGAGACTCTGTACAAGCTAATATATGGGTCCGATAACATTTTATTAAATCGGAATCGGACCACAGGGGTTTATGTCACTTCCTGTTCAGGCTGGAAGCTGTCCGACTTTAACGCAGATTTTAGTCATAGCTCCCGGCTGCTGCCGCCTGCTCTTGTCCACTTTACAGCTGAGGCGCAGTTCATCTCAAACGAGCCTAATGAATGTAATTGCCTTGGTTAGACACACCAGGAACCAGATGAGAGGTTTCACTTCCCCTGCTCTCCTCTCCTTTTTTTTCCACACCAATAATGCCACTCTGCTGCTATATGAGAAGATATGATGTACATTCTATGGCCCAGTTACATTTAAGTACCTACATTTCTATGTCAGGATAATGGACCTTGGCATTGAGATGCATGAGGTGTATCTGATCCAAGTGGTTGGGCTGATAAGGAGATGGCTGATGGAGCGTGGGACGGCAATGGATCCTGGCTAGCTTGGCTGACGAAATTATAGCAGAGATAAATATAAACAGGCCCCTTCACAAGTGTTGGGGAATAATAAGCATAACCTCAATCAAAGTTAATGATGTCGTATTAAACAGCATTTATTGAGAGAGAGGGAGACAACAGCTGTGACATCTTGCATTCAGCAGGAGAGATGGTAAACGAGATGTGGCGGTTGGTGGCATTTATAAGCTCGCAAGCAGATGAAGGTGAAAGTGGGCGTGATGTGGAAGGGTCAATAAGACTCCAAGGGATGCTGAGGAGAGATTGTAAAAGTTCTTTGCTCCATAATAATGTTGCATAGGCAAGTTATTTTTTATCAAGCCACAAGCCTGCAGTTATTTTTCCTTCTCAATGTCAATTGTTAAGGCTGATTGAATTAAGATCATTCATATTCAGTCTGGCCAGTTATGCCTCATTAAAAAGTTACTCAACAACCCATGTAGAAGCTTTTACAACGCATAAATAGCTGTCTGTGAATATGTTTGTGTATGCAACAAACATACTGACAAATGTAACCAGTGTCATTAAGAATTATGCAGAATAATGGCAAATTTACGTTTTCCACAGCAAATAGTTCAAACCAAAGAGCTTTGTTTATAATAACATTTTCCAGACTAAGCGTAACTAAATGCTTCTTAGTTAAATGGTGCCACCATGCTCTGAATGCACGCCAGTTGTTTGTCTGGATCTCTGTTCCACCAATCACACTGCTATGTTGGCACACATCTCTAGAGCAACTGGGCTGGCCTTTTTTTCGCTGGGCTTTCCCCAGGGGCCTGAAGGGGACATGGGGACGAGGGGAAGGCTTGAGGACAGAGAGTAACATTGGAGTTGATTTTGGCCTGAGCCACAGATTTCTGAGATGAGTCGGACCTTTCTGTTTCTCAGCTACACCTGGCCCAGGACACAGGAGATGAGGCCCCAGGCCGGCTTGGCCCGCACAGTCTAAAACATACAGGTGGTGCTGGATATGTTTTCACTTCTTGGGCTGTCGCTTGCTATTGGCCAGAAGTAAGCATTTATTAAGGTGACTCAGCCACTCATAAACAGCTATTAGTAAGGGATTTTCTCCAGCTCAGATTCGGCTCGGAGCTTAGCAAGCTGGTGGACCAAACGATGATGTGGCAAGCGAACAACTTTCCACCTATTACATCACCGTCGAGGCATTCTGTGATGACCCTTCTGGCAGGATGGTCAAAAATGTTATGACTCCTTAGCACAGAACTCAACTCTTTTCAGCCTTATGTCTTTGCTTCTCAGCCAGTTCCAGGGATTGTGCCTTGGGGTCCAATTCAAGGTCAGCCACAATAATGCCCAACTAGGGAACAATCCAACAATTCAATGTCAGCAGTTCACATCTTTTCTTCTTACTCCTCAACCTGAAAGTTAGAGAGAAATGGTGTGACATCTACAGTCTTGAGTTCTCCTCCGACAACAGTTTGAATTGTTTCCAATCCTGAAATACTGTACCTCTCTACCATATCCCATTACCTGTCAGTTTGTATTTCACTTTTTGAACAAGAAGGCATATTATTTTCCAGTTTAATGGCATGATCTCTCTTCGGTGACTGTCAGCAGCTTGGAACATTGTTTTCACTTTTTCAGTTTTGTCCTTGCTTCAGTGGACAGAACAGTAACAGGCTCTATTGAATTTTTTTTTATGAAATAAGTGTAAGCGCTGCTTTACATCTGTATTCAGTGCGGAAGTTAAAGTGAGTTAAAACAAAAATTAGGGATGAGTTGTTACTAAGGCCAGAGCACCAACGTCTTTGCGGATGAAGGCCCTATTAAAATTCAAAGTGCTTTACATTTAAAGACAAAATGTTTAAAAAATAAATAAGTTCAAACATTAGAACAAAGCATAAACAACTAAAATAGGAATACAGTATAAGCATCAACAAAACAATCTACAAAATACACACACACACACACACACACACACACACACACACTCACACACTCACACACTCTCACCCTCCCAGTCACAAACTGGCTTCCTCTTTGCTTCATGTCAAAAAAATATCTGGATTGCAGGGACACAATTCCTAAAATCCCCTGTTCCTGTTAACACATTTTCATATAAACATGCTATATGCATTACTCACTGTAACATGACCCCAATTTAATGCATCATTTTGCTTTTAGACAGCTGCATTACCGGTTTGTAAACAGATGTGTGCAAATAATGCATGCATTGTTTATATGTAAAGTAAGTGGTGGCATTGATTAACACAAGGCTTTTTTATTTTCCACAGCATAGTAGACCCCTCTTACGAGTCACCACACAGTGCTGGTACCAGTCCAGCTGTGTGAATATATGCAGTTCTTGGTGGTGTGCACATGTTCAGAGTCAGAGAAAGAATTGAGTTGGTTATTGGTTTGCTGTGAGTGCTCCTACATTATAAGTACCTCAAGCTGAACACACCAGAGGGAGAGGATTTCTGCTCTAGAGATCTGCTTCCACGTTTAGTTGCCTCACCAACACTGCTAATTAAGGGCCTTTGGTACTGGCCCCAGTGCTTGTGTGTCTCCACTCTACCAGAGGGTCTTCAAGCTCAGTGGGCATCTGGGGGCCACTGAAGAACTGTTTGAGGCAATGGAGCATACATGACTATGTCACATAGTGGGTCACTGTTTTAACCCAACTGAGCTTTGCTTCTTCATTGGTCCCCACATCAGGGTCTGCTGGTCACAGAAATTAAGCGGCAATTAAGGCCTTGAAACAGCAGAGAGATCAAAGTAGACTGCTGGAGGAGAAGACACTCTGGAGGGTTAAGCACTTTTATAAAGCAGCAATAGTCTGACTTAATAGGAACGTGACCACTGAAAATACATCATATTTTTTCCAAATCAAACAAAGAGAGGATTGTGTTAGTTGTGAATATGGGTTAGATACTTGAGCGTATGTAACTTAATTGTTATTCTTCTACAAAATATTCACACACAATATTTTTGTATTGGTGCAGAGTATAGTTCAATTCAGTGGGACATCTCAATCTTTCAACTTGTCAAAATTGAGTAATTAAAAAGAAAAAGGTTGCATAGAAAAAGTACAGAGAATTCCAACCGCTCCTAGCCATAATTGAGATTTCTGTATCTCTGCTAATTTCTATCAGTATGACAGAGAAAAGAAAAAGAAAGGAACAACAAACAACGGCTTTCATCATCTCTCACTTTTGTTTTCCTGCCTGACTCAATGCCAATCTCAGACCAGTCAAACAATTTCTTCAATGAAATGAGCTTCATGGATTAAAATGCAATTTGCTACAGTTAATGAAAATGCATTCTGTATAAATACGGGAGTGCTTATTGAGTTGGGGTTTAGGAGGTGGGGGGTGGCTTTAAACAATGAGAACCAAAAGGTCTTTGTAGAGAGGCTTTCTGATGTTTGCAGATAGGCCCTGCTGTTCTTGGGAGAAATGAGATAGCACGGGCTAATTTAATTTCGATATGTGTTGTAAGTTCATGCAAGGTTACGGGGGGGTGGGGGGTGTGGGGGGGGCTAGGGTAGGGCACCGCAATACAACTGAAAAAGCAGGCCAAAATAGAAGGTTCAAAGGAAGTTTTTGTTATTATTTTTTGGCAAGTTGTTAATTACAAAGTGTGGGACTGTATCTGCCTAAGTGCTTTGGCCTTGTTTAACGTGGGTACAAAGATGCATTTTAAATAACCAGGCATGTACAAGTGTGTGTGTGTTTGGGTTCATACATGTGTGATTCCTCACACTTGTGTATTCACAATTCGGTAATTTTTCATGTCTCTGTTCTATTCTTAGCAGAGCGACCACCTGTCCTGCCACCGTCGCTTCACAAACCAAACAAACCAAACACAGTTAATAAGAGGCTGATTATAAATCACATTATGTCTTTACTTTGAATTTAAGTTCTACTGTGAATAGGAAAACAACTGTGTGTGACGAACTGTGAAGTACAGCAGTTTTCTATAGACAGCCACACCTTTCTTGTTAGGACTCAACACCACATTTTTCAGCATGCCATGTTGCTCAGAAATATGCCAAATTTGTCCTGTGACTTCTGTTTGTGACACCGAGAGAGCATATGCTGATATATGTGTATCTCACTCAGCAGATTCACCCTAAGAGAAAGTATATCCCTTGAGAATGTGTGTGTATATATAGGAATGTGTACTGTGTGGGTACATTTGCCTGTCCACAATCTAATGTGTATGAGTGGGTGAATATTTTCTGGTTGGAATGAGTGTTTTAGATGAATGTGTCTGTATTCACAGAGATTTGCATGCCTTACAATGCTTCCCATAGACCTCAGCAGCACATTGGCACTAATTTCACAGCATACACTCATTAGGCTTGCTCTGCTATGTGGGAGCAATGTGACAGGGTAGAGGTTAGGTTATATCCACTACAAGGCTGTGTGAGTGTGACTGTTTGTGTGTTGGGGTTAGCTGAGAATGTTGTTGGCTCTGTTTGTGCAAATCTATCTGTCTGAGAGCATTTGTCTGTCTGAATATCTCCTTGCGTGTTCACAAACATGCATAAATGTGTGTGTGTGTGTGTATGTTTGTGAGTGTGAGATGAAGCAACTTGTGGCGTGTCTCGTCTTTCTGGCGTAGGGAGGGTTTCGCCTCACTGCAGGGTGGAATGCATTCTAAAAGTCCTCCGAATAATTTGTTTCATGGAAAAAAAGATCAGCAAAAGCCTTTTACCAATTCTTCCATATCAAATCGCTAGACCACAGCACACATTCAGTTTTCATTAATGCCCCCTGACACACTACAAGGATGGATAGAATGATTACAAAACATTATGCTGCGTGCTGCTTGAATGATTTAACAATTGTATGTTGCTTTTCACATTCCCAATAAATAAATCAACAACTAATATTGTATGGTTGACTATTGGTGCTTTAACAAAATGTTATTTACACAATGAGATTTTTGATAAATATTCTCCAGAAATGATTTAATGACTTAGTGGCTGAAGTTAAATAATTAAACCGCTAAAACAGTCTGGTAAGTTCAGAAAATGAAATCACTTTACTGTAAAACAGCCTGTAAAACCAGGTAAAGAGAACACTTACCATTTTACGATATATCCAAAACCTAAGACAATCTCTAGTCTCATTTTGCATTTAAAACCCTCTTAACTGTTCATGGTAAAGGACCTTGATTGCAGGAACAGGTCAATCCTCAAACCCCCTGATGATACTTTATTGATTGGAATTTTAGCACCACTCTGTGCCTTTAACACAATTTACACCCACTGACATGCAAACCCAATCCTGCATAAAGACGGACTTGGCACATGTCAAGTAATGACAGGTCCTCAGCAGCCATCTTATGATTTAGAACACCAGACACCAACATATTAAATATTCAAGCGGCCAAGGGGGGATGAAAGGTTTCTAAGTGTTACCACTTTGGTCTTCGTATTGACTTATTGCCTGCTTAATGCTCAACCTGTGCTCAGTGTTTGACAACGTGAGTGTGAAGGGAAAATCTGATAAGCTGGCCACTCAGAACAAGAAATACAATCCTCACAACATTTGGCCTGCCATTAACATTTGAGCAGGGCAATCAATAAGGATAACAGATGTGTGAATTAAGAAATAAAAAGCATAGGCGTCCTGACTGTCATGCCATCGTAACAGCCTGACCTGTCTTTTGATCTAAACCCAATGTAATGTCTGACTGTTAGGGAATGGGAAAGGGGGGTGGGGGTTCACCGCCAGTGTTAACTCTTGTGCATGTGGAGGGATGCTGACACAGACAGTGCTGTCTGGACGGAGGGCTTAAAATAAAGCCGTTAATAAAGATCGCCGAGGTGATGGACCGCTGAGGTTGAGTTGGAAGAAAGGAGTTGAGGGACTATGCCGTCCCTGGGGATGGGGGTGGGACTCTGTGTTTCAGTTCAAGCTACCAAGGAGGTGCTTGTTACAAGAAAGCGAGTGTGTCACAGAGAGCAAGAGGATCCACAGAGATGCACCTCACCCCGACCCTAACATTACATCGGCATCACAGGCCTATCCATCTCATTGACAGGACGGTGGCGTCAAGTGCCAGGGGGTGCGACGTTGCTGACACTGGAGTGTGCCACACACACACACACACACACACACACACACACACACACACACACACACACACTACTGGAGCCTCAAGCCCCCGTCACTCACATCTGGAGGGGGAGGGGGCAACTTGATCCGTGTCCACAGCTTGGGGGGTCGTAGCAGGAAGGACGAGTGGGGGCCCTTTCACTTAAGCTGATCCCTTCCATGCAACTCTGGCACTTACATATGAGGTCAAGATCGTAAAACCTCAGAATGTACAGTTGCTGGGCCCCTGATCGCATGGGGGGGAAAGAGTTGAGACCTATTTGCATCCATTGGTGTACAAACATGTGAGGTTGTTTGTGTGCATACATTTACTTAATGTGTCACAACTTGTCCTATAATATGGGAGCAGGGTTAGAGAGGAAATGACCCAGGTTTTCTGTCATGACTTGCTGTGACTACAATCTCTTATCCTCTCTGTGCACTTCAGGACAAATACATAACCGTTTATGTGTGTGGGTGGTGCTGGAAAGCAGGAAGTCCTGGGGCAGCTGAGACTTTGCCCAACCTCAGCTGACCATGTCTCTCTCATTCATCCTTGTCGTGCGGATGGCGTTGCATGCATGTGTGACTGTTTGACTTTCCTCTGTAATGAAAATTCCACATGTGGCACATCAGACATGGTTGACGTTAGCTGTCGTCACCACTCACTGCTCATCCTGGTCTGAGGGGCCACTCAGACTGCACACTCACAAACACACACATACACATACACAAAGCCCCTGAATAAAAAAAAACGACAAATGTTTCTCCAGTCGACTTTCTCTGGGGAGATATAGTGACAGGCTGAACTGTTTAAGCCAGCACTTTCAAACCTCCCTGAGATGATGGCAACTTTTCATTGCACTTCTCTCCCTCAACCATTAAAAGCCACCAGAAAACTTATCCAAACACGTTTCAAGCAATTGTCCCCATGATAAAAGATGAAGTAATTCTGAGCAAAACACTCTTTTCTCTTCAAATGGATTACTTTGAAAGACACAAGCAACTTGTGTGTTTGTGAGAAGTGTCATCCAAACACCTTTTCAGAAACGTTTTCAGAGACGTCAAAATGTGTTTGTCGATATTCCTTCGTTAATGGGTAATCAATGCAGCGACAAGGGGATCACTTCACTGCGAGACGCATTCCATTGAGCTGCAAAGAACCAACAACTGCATCAACAAACAAAAAAACGGTCATTATTGAACGTGAGTGGAGATTTTCTGACACAATGCAAACTGCTATTCTGCAGAGCAGCTTGGAATCATGGCAGAAGACCCCAGCTCTCTCACGCTCTCTTGTCCTCTGATACTGTTTATTCATATTATTCATGAAATAAAAAATATTGCATGTGAAATCCTAATCAGGAATTGATCACAAAAACGTTCTCTCGCTCTCTTTCTTGCTGTATGTTTTTGGCAACGGATGGTGACGATGGGATGGATCTTTAATAGATTTGTCTCGGGCAGCACAATGGGAGGAGGGATCGTTGTTAACATTATAACGTATCGATCGCTTCGACTCCATTTCCCAAGGCCCTGTCAGACAGGAGCCATTACTCACAGCAGTCAAACCTACCAACCCCACACAAACACACACACACACAGACACACACATCCCCTTCTCATGGCTGTCTGTGACAGTGCCTGTCTACACCGTTTCACTGCGTCTTATGAACCCTTTAACCCTCCTTGCATCCCACTTTTCTACAATTAAGTCCTTTCCCTCATCTGCTTAAATGGGCAGTCTGTTGAGGACATGATTCTTGCTTGAAGGAATGTACTTTATATATCCAACTGAAAAGATTGCTGTTGCTTTGTTCATGTTAATTTACAGGCTATGTATGCACTGAAGTGTAGTTGTCATGGCTAAAGGCCCACCATAGCAGTTTGTCTTTCATGTTTAAAAAGAAAAGAAGCCTAAGAATAAATTGGGAAAGTTCTTAAACAGCAGCAAAGAACACTGTGTCCATTTCTCTTAAAAAAAATGTCAGAGAAATAATGGTTATGATAGGTTAAGATGGCCCTAGTGGATTTATTTTACACAAAAGTCAGTAGGCTATTTTCTGTATATCAGTCTTGTGCCTTCTGCCATCACTATGAGTGTGGGAGCACAGCTATGCAGCGAGCTAAACACACTTCCTATAAAAGTTTAGGGCCTTTGAAGTTTTTAGTGGTTCAATGATAGTGATCGGAAGACTCAACTCAGAGAAATATGGGATTCCATAAATTAGGATTTGACCAAAGATAATGTAAAACTGAATTAAGGAAACTGGATTCACATAAGTACTCACTGGCTGTCAAATAAATTCCTCATATCAGGATGAAACAAATTGTCAGCAGTAAAGATCAATGTTAAAGCTGGTAAATCTGGTAAACATACACTGTGCAGTCCATTAGGAAAGTAAAAGACAGAGTAAAATACTTAACTTTTACAGTTAGCTTAACATTTATTTAACATTTACTTACTCACTGGAATGTTGACAGCTAGCGTAGTGATAAACTGAACACCGAATGAACAATTTCACACTGGATTGTGGCTTGCAGAAGAGCATTAACCATGGTTTTGCAATCTTGTAGCTAGTGTCTACCTTGGATGGCTAAGACATCACGGCTAATAATTAAAATGGAAGTTTACACTTTGCCACGGCAATGGTACCAAAAAAAATGTGTGCCGCTCTGACTCTTCTGCAACGTTGATTTGAATGGGATGGCCTTTCTATCCATTTTTGTTAGCCTGGGCAGTAATGTCTGTGCCTCATCCAAAATGTCACTACGTGTAGAATTACATGGCCTGCCTGAGTCACTTTGTATTTCTTTGACTTGTTTGTTCATAGACACTGATGGCACTGCATTACAACATGGAACAGGTGAAAGAGGCTAGTTCCCTCTTCCTAATAATGCTAAACCAATTAGCTCTTCCCGATCTCGCAAAACAATTTCCATTACAAGCCTTCTCCATACCACCACCACCGTTTCTACTGTGCTCCACAAAGCAAATGTGAAAGAACATAAAGGCAATAACTTAGTGTGTAAAATGCATAGTTTTGCAGTGCAACAGTCAATAGAGGAAGCCTACGCAGAATACCCACTGTAGGTACCTATAACTGCTGCATCAATTTCTTGAAACAGAAGAACTATTCAGCCCGCGTTCTGAGCGTGTATCAGTGAAGGGCAGATATGGGAATAGTCGGAACAGACGGAGTTGTCTTTCTGGGCTGCAGATGTCTCTTAGCTGTACAGGCTGTATGGGATGGAACTGACAGGCTTGAAACGTCCAAAGACAATCGGCTTCAGAGGGACTGTCCAAGCCAATATCCAGAGCAATGGATCTTCCCGGATGTTAATGAGTTGTGATTGTTACCCGGCTACAGGCTTGACCTTGTGTGTGTGTGTGTGTCTGTCTGTCTCTGTGTGTGTGTCTGTCTCTGTCTGTGCGTGTGTCTCTGTCTCAGACACACTTTTTCACTACAGAAACAAGAGAATGTCCATTCCTTTATTAAACAACTAAAAACATGCCTGTTCTCACAAACACCACAGACGGAAAGACTTCAAAACCCAGCTCTCTGTCCCATATTGCCTTCCAAAAAATCAAACCCACCGAGCAACCAGCAGTGGATCCATCATGATTGGCGAATCCAATTGCCTTGGCCTTCACCGTCCCTGCCCATTTGATGACCCACTGAAGATTGATGAGCAGAGCACACCAGGGTCAGAGAAGATACCTTCGTTGCCCCACCACCATGACGGTGAAAACTTGTCTATGATCTGCAGCCTGAAAGCTGTCTCCTTTTTTTCCTCCCGATTCCCCTTGTTGAATGATGGTATGGAAAATGGATAGTGAGGCCCGATACTTAAATATCAATTTCCCGGACGGTCACGCATCACCTCCAGGTTATCTGTCTGCTGTGTTATTCTTCTAAAGGTTTGATTTACTCCAACCACCTACGTATCCCAGACTTGCTGTTATTGTTTGCAATTTTAGATTTTAATTTCTATTTGGGTCACTGAGTTGCTTTTGCTTATTCATCTAAGAACAGTGCTACTTTAAAGGCTTAATTATTTTCTTACCAACTCACATTTGCTGTTAATAGACTCATTAAGCACAGTGAAATGACATTGCCAGCTGGACTTTTGATGTCAGTCACAGTTAGTTCTTTGAATTCCGTCCTCCTCAGCTGAATTTCTAAATGCTTAGTCAAACTTACGGTCCTTTGTCAAAGTTCTGGATCATAGTGTACCCACAGTTTACTTGTCTGCTTGATTGTCCCTTGAACACATTGGGCCCTATTTCAACAATCTAAGCAGATGGCATGGAGAGCCAGGTGCAGGTGCGTTTAGGGCATGTACAAATCCACTTTTGCTAGATTAACGGCGGAAAAAAGGGTCTGTGCGCCGGGTGCCCTAATCGTGTGTTTTGGGCATAACATGCAATTAACCAATCAGAGTTTCTTCTCCCATTTCATTTAAAAGCAAGGCGTGTTTGTATCTTGGCGCATTGTTATTATGATGGCGAACTTGCTAAACTGGATTTTCAGGAGAAGAAACTGATCTGCTTGTTCGTGAAGTGAAAGCAAGTAAGCAAATCATATCATACTATTTCACACTGCAATATTTTTAGTCTTTTTGCATGTTTGTGTGTTGCTGCATGTCCCTGTGTGTGTAGGTAGCATAGTGTGTGCATGCTGTGCACGAGCCTAGGACAATTTTACTAATGCCCTACTAATGTCTAGGGACAAATCTATCTGTAAAATTCTGTTTATAATAGTGTTCATTTCTATATTTATTCAGTACATATCCATCCTGCACTTATGAAACCATTGTATATCCTGCACTTACTGCTATTGCACTTCTGGTTAGACCCAAACTGCATTTTTTTACCTTGTACCTGTACATGTGTAATGACAATAAAGTTGAATCTAATCATCTAATCTAATCTAATCACAATGAAATACTGTGATATTGTCCATCCATGTGGCTGTACGCATAAAAGAGAGCATTTATGTCCCTAGTACACATTTACAGTTTGAGAGGTAACTGGGGCCCCGGTGAGGGAAGTAGCGCACGTAGCAATCCCTTGCCCCCATCCCCATTTGTAGATAATTAAAGGCAATGAAAAAGGAAACACTTTCTCGGCTGCTGAAAAAGCACCCACTCTCCCAGGACATGTTCGGCTGAAGTCTACAAAAGATGTGCACAAAAGGCTGAATGAGTGACTGCACAGCGGGCTTTGCAGGATGGCCCACTGAACAAATCACTGAACGCACATGAAAAAGGTTCCTGGAACCCCCCCACAGAGCACATACTGTGTTGAAATCCAATAAAATCATCTTATAGAGGAGTTATGGTCCAAAGAAACAGCTGTTTTAAACACGCATGACATTGGTTATTATGTAACTATAGCTGCTGCCTGGATAATAAAACAAATCATATTAATGTTTTAAGATTAAGTCTTAGAATAAACTGACATGCATAGTACAAAACAGCAATATCCAAACAAAAAAGTAAGTTAGTCAGCTAGATATTTATATGGCTTTAGATTGAAATTGTCACATTTTCATTTTGAAATGACAAATAGGATTTATAAATTCAGAATTTGTTTTGAACACAGTAGTTTGACAGAAAAACAGCTAGTAAGTTAGCCTTCAGTCAAGTTTCTTTTCTTCTTTTTTTTCTTCTTCAATCATCATAGTTTTTTCATTAAGTTTATTTTGTCATACTTCTGTTATTTCATTTAAGCTATATTTTTTTGCATCACATCTAGGCTAAATGAATGGAATTAACTATCTGCTTGGGAGACAAAATAATACATATTCAAATTTTATAAATTAGTGCTTTGGGAAAATTGTCCTTAGTAAAGTAATTTATGTGTGCAGTCTCATGGAAGGGCTAAAACATAATTCAAAACCCTGTAACCTTTAATTCAGTGCCATCCTGGAAGCTTTTGAAGCCCATTCCGCCTAGGCTTCTATTCTGTCAGTGGCTGAATATTTTAGTTCCCTCCTGCATCGCTATACAACACAGCATCTCATTTTCACCTGTTTTCAAGGTGATTGATCACACTTCCCCGCATTCACCCATTTGATTGTGCCTACAATATGCCCTGTCTGCTTTTCAGGAGCATCTGGCAAAAAGAATCAGTCACAGGCTCACCAATCATTTACAGGACCTTGCAACGTTCTAACATTAACGACTAGGACTGTGCAAAATGGAGAAAATCCGATATCACAATATTCTTCACCAATTACATTGACATTGATATTGCGACGTTATTGTAGGGTTGCCAATTGTTTTCTAGCATACATGCATGCACAAAAATGGTGCAATGTTAAAAAATATCTGCAATTCTTCAAATGATATTCCCTCAAAATGTTTCACAACAGATTTTCTGAATTTAGTTAGTATGTGCTTGTTTTTATCAACATAATTGTTTATCACAATATCTCGATTTATGATTTCATCACGATATGACTCCATTGAAAGACAATAAATCATCATATTGAATTATTGCCCAGCCCTATTAACAACTTCTCTTTCTATACCTTTTCCTGCCCTCTCTGTCTCTATAACCTTACTTTGTCTTCTCTTCCGCATAACTCTTCCTTTCTCATTAAGGTTCACTATGCCTCTTGCGTACGTTGTATTTCTTTTTTTGTCTCCTTCTCTAATCTTCATGTGCTCCCACTTTTCGGTATGGCCAGCGTTTTCCTTTGTCTCTCCTTGTCGTCCTACATTTTGTCTATTCTACTTTGTCAAGCTATCACTATCACCACTCCTGGTTTTCCAAAAGAGGCCAGACGGCTGTCATTGAACTGGAGAGGAGTCAAGAAACCTAATTTGTTGTCTGATTTCGAAGCTACCCATCTCAGTCAGTGGCCCTGACCCTTTAAAAGCCGTGGTGAATTTTAATCACAGGTGAAGTTAGAGTTGGGTAACAGTGCCAGGGTTGTCCATACCTGAAGGACAATCTGTGACAGCCCTCACTGCCAGCAGTGCCAGTCCTGACCGTATGTGAGAAGGAAAATCTGCGTGTGGGTGGTGTGTTTGAATGAGGCACATATTTAGCTAGCATCAGGGCAGAGATGTATTGACAGCTAACAGATATTCACAGTTCATAATATTGTGCAATAAGCCCACACATATAGTGCAAACTGACAGTGTCTGTGTCACTCCGCATGTGTTAAAAAAAACAGAGTGACATAGAAAGAGATGAGAAGATTTGCAGATTAGTAGGTGTTAGTGTGTGACTGCCCTCAGAGAAACCAGCATTATTCTGTTTGCAGAAGCACACAGGTTATATTAGCCAAGCAATGTCTGTGAATAAATGTGAGTTTATTTAAGCCAAGAGGATCATTCTAAACATGAATACATTATGTAAATTGTGGTTTATTTATGTTATACTTTTATTCTTAAAAAGTGACAATGAGGGGCTTTGTAAGGAATTGTTTGACACTTTAAGAAATACGCCTTTTTTGGAGTTAGATGAGAATTGATCATCTCATCTAATCTGAGCATCATCTTGCTCAGAACCAGGCTAGCTGTTTCTGTCTTTGTGCTAAGCTAACCAGCTGTTGGTTGTAGCTTCATATTTAGTGGAAGGAAACAACAGAAATGTGGTTGGGTAGTATAACTAAACCCTATGGGGATTTTGGAGGGCATTATAGAGCCCCCTGTTGGGAAAAATATTTACGTAATTAAATTTCCCAAATTGTTTTCCACAATTTGGGAAACAGTAAATATTCCAAATATTCTTTCCATTGGACAGAGACACATGCTTATAGGAAGGAAATCATTTGGGTTTCCAGTGTAAGCCAACAAAAGGCTTTTAAAATTGAAAAAGGGATTTTATAATCCATCTGTTCATTTACACAAATTCAGTAATGATATACTCACATTGGAATGATACATTCCAGAATTTGTGTGAATGCTGTGGCTGTTGAGTTTTGGCTCCGCTTTTTCTCTGTGTGGTAACAACACCAAAAGCAGTGAATCAGATATTTAACACATCAAATCCTGGATTTGATTTAAGTGATGTTTTGTTAAAAGATTTTACAAAGATTCCGTCCGGCGTAACTGGAGCTGAGGCATTTGGTGGGTGGAATTAAGTAAACATAAATGTTGTAATGTGCTGATACATGCAACGAACAAATCTTCAAAAAAATAGATGTTTAGTGATCTACAGTAGGACTATATATATTTCTTAATTTGCTTGCATTTGTTATAGCTTATCTTTACATACTTTATATTTATATGTGATTATGGCAAAGTAAGCTCATCAAGGACTTCAGTTGTTTTGGGGGTACTGATGGCGATGGTGAGTGGATATGACACATGCCTTTGGTGTGAGAGACCGGGGTTTGAATCCCACTGCGATACATTAACGATACATCAACCATTGTGCCCCTGAGCAAGACACTTAACCCCTAGTTGCTCCAGAGGCGTACGACCTCTGACATATATAGCAATTGTAAGTCACTTTGGATAAAAGCGTCAGCTAAATGACATGTCATGTACTAATAATAGGTAGTGCTACAACATTGTGAATCCAAAATAAGCAATACTTTCCATACTTGTCTTTTCTCCTATTGACAGAATACACTAAATGATCCCATGTATTCTAATCCTGAGGTCCCGAAAGCCTCTCAACTCCTTCTCTCCTTGTATCCATCTGGTCCTCCCTCCTTCCTCCAAACATTGAGCATAGGGGTTGTGCTTGAATGAAGCATTATAATAGCTCAAGGAAATGGCCCTTCTTGAGAAACTTTCAGGGAGCTGTCAAAGGGAGAAGATTAATGCCTAGCCAAGCTCTCCAGGGGACTGGGACCCCCACTGTTTCTCTCTT
>NC_048415.1:11306394-11330583 GCF_013103735.1 Etheostoma cragini | reverse complement strand
TTCCCCTCTCATCATCTGCACACAACCAACAATGGCATGTCCCATGCAAACGAAAGATTCAGTAACAGAATCACTCTAAATGCCATACACACATTCATTAAGTTTAGCGGCACTTTACCGATACATGCTAGGTATTTTGTTATTCTCTCACAGGACAACAAAGTGCTTTGAGAACAATGCAGCATTGATGTGCTCATTATCCCTTCCTAGATGTCTTTATATCTCTCAGGTTGACATGATGGGAGCTCAAAAACATTCAACTGGCTTTCATTTTAAAATTTGAATGACTTTAAACGTTTAAAGGCCACATTTATCTTAGAGACATACACCCAGATCTTTCTGCAAGGAAAACTAATTTCCTCCTCATTTTCCCGCTGGTTATAGAAATAACAGTTGAAAGTGCAGAAACACGCAATAAACTATTAAAAATGTGCCCACCACTGGCTTTTTTTTGGCCTGTCATCAAAATGTGACTTCCCACGTTTGACACTCCTGACATGGAGGCCTGTTCTCTCTCCAGGATTTTCTTCCTCTTTGTTTCCTCCCGCTTTGTCTCTACTATTTTCTCTGCATGTCCTCATCTCTTCCTCCATCCATCCCTCACTCTGGCTGTCTCTCATAATTTCTCCACATCCTACAACTGATATACTTGACACAGAGGTCTGCTATCCTTCTCTGTTTCCTTCCTCTGTCCACATGCCTCCACTCTTTCCCTTTATCTCTCTTCATCTTTTCACCTTTTGAAATTGATGCTCTTACCATAGGTCTTTTCTGTTTAAAGTGTGTCCCATTAAGACTTAGTTTAGTAGTGATTAAAAGACTGAGGTGGACTTTCCCATTTCTGCCTGCCTTGGTTGCTACGACTTCTTTTGCAAATATCTTAGTGTATTTTTGGCTACACAATACAGAACAGATAGGCAACTTATTTGTTAATACGTGAGCAACTGTGTATGCAGTTAAAATAAAATGTCCAGTAATCAGCATAGCTTTCAAATTGTGTGCAGTGAAATTCAATCGACATTCTTTCCGACTACTATGTATCCCCCGTGTGTTTGACATAAGATAAACGACACAGAGGTACACTTGTTCACACACTTCTGAACTCAGGGCTGTCCTTCTGCACAGCTGTTGAGAAGATGGGAGGATGATGAACTACTCAAACATTCCTCTCTTCCCTCTCTCTCTCTCTAGGCCCTACCAACGCCTTCCCCAGTTTTCAGAAAAGCAGGGGAAAGTCTCAGCGGGGCGCCATCTCTCTCTCTCTCGCGCTTGCTCTCTTTCTCTCTCTCTCTGTTGTAGAATCAGCCGCCTTCCTCGGGGACTGCTTGTTTGAACTTTCAGAATCAGAATTTGTAACGATACGCAGCAAAGCAAAGAAGATGCAGCCAGAACAGAGTTTTGCACATCACACCAAGGCGAGGAGGGGCCAGATCAAACACACTCTTTAGGGAGTAATGATGAACCTCAGAGCAAAACCCCCAATCTTATCCACAAACCATGGCTGCATGTATGACGCCTTTTGTCTCACATATTCTCCAAGTTTGTGACCTCAGTCTGTCATTTGCATCCAAGCAGTGTAAATAAGCATGTTAATTGTGTGGCATTCCCCAGGCCACCCAGCCATCCCTTCTACTGACAGCACACAGAGAGAATGAAACCCTTGGGGCAATCTACAGTTTCTCTGCAACATACATTGTGAACAAAGAAAGCAGAGTGAAACTACTCCTCGCAGGATTTTATGAGCCAAGATATTTCTTTTTTTTTTAACCCAATTTCAGGTTGCTGTTGGACATTTGTGTTGGCTCGGCTGCAGTGGCTGTGCAATAGAGATGACAGGGGTAATTACATAGCTCAGAAAATGAAAACGTACACAGAGAAACGAAAACAGTCAAGTTTTTCTGAACGTAGGACTGAAGCAGGCAGCCGGTGGCACTGACCCCAATAGAGCTGGTCTGTATTGCAAGATCCTGTCGTTTTTTTAAGTCATACTAAGAAGTTGAAACAACTGTTTGTTATGCTTTAAATTGTAGACCGCCCTCACAATTGGTTACAGGTGAAACTAGGCCAGTTCAGCTCTTAAGAGAAAAACCTCGATATAAAGTAGTCTAAAGTCCTAGCATGAATGCAATCTGGGTGTAAAGTGAATTTGCCCTAAGGGAAAATACTACGAAGGCCCTTTAACATCAGGTCTATCATGGATTATGGGGAATAAGTAAGGATTTTCTTTAAGTGGTCTGTGAAATCCTTTTCTGCTGTATCTACTAACTGTGGCAATATGTAACAATTTGTACAGAGCAGCACATTGTGTTAAAGCATCAGTCTATGTGTGTGTGTGTGCGTGTGTGTCAGTGGAGAGATGTCTGTGGAAAAACTAAACTCTAACAGCTCAAATCTTTGTGAGAAGGCCAAGAGAAGGTTACAGAGGTTTGGCTTGTATTTCACTAATTTTATTTCAATTTGATTCAATAAATGTCAGGTTCACTTCTTGAAACACTCAGTGCTCTTGTTTTGTTTGGGTTTGATCCTCAATGCAGAGTTAGAGAAATTGGCAGACCTCAAGTGCAGTAATACATTTGTGTGTGTCTGAATATGCCTGTGTGTGTGAGTACTTTAGACAAAACTAATTAACAAATAATGAATGTATGTGCTATGTGTACATAAACATGTACAGTATGTGTGTTCACATGAAACACTTGTTCACACTGTGAACTGTGTGGTCCATCTTTGCAGCCAAGACCACGTTAGGTCAGGTCCCCACTGTACTTTCTTGACATTTTTGAAGAAAACTTGTACATTTGAGATCAGTTTTATTCTGTGTTACATTTTACACTTTTCTTCATGTGGTGGGACTGGAATGTGGCCACACAATTTATATAAAATCTAAGAAATTTAGATGTGAAATGAGGCAAAGATTTCTGGAATGAGATCTATTCATTGTGTTTTCAATGAAGTGTGTCATTATTCTTTGCTTTAGACGGACACATGAATTTGAAATGTTGCTTTTTAAGGTATATCTTTTTCCAAGGACATCCACAAAAACTCTGAGGAGGTCTAAAACTCATTTTTGCTGGTCTATCCACATCAGTAGTGATTAAGCATGCTTTGCTTCACCAAGCAGCTCCAAGTGTTAAAGGTGTGTAAAGTGTTATTAGTGGTAGCTCTGCCTGACCTCCCCAACACAGCTGCCTCCCCTTCAACCAACAAGGTCACGGAGGGTCACAGCTTAGCCAACCATGTGACTGGGAGAGGTCACAGGGGAAAGGTTAAAAGATCAAGTCCACTTCCAGGGAGGCCAGAGTTTAGGGGCATCAGCATGGTGAATTCAGTCACAAGGGTATGCCAGAAATTGTCAAAAAGTTGTTTTGTACCACAAACGATTGATGTTGGTTTGTGCTTGGCTGTGCTCTGTAAATAAAATGAATTAGTAGAAGGACTCCCTCTCTACGCCTGAAAGAATCACGCTTCATTATGGATATGTTTAGGCCTGTGGATATGCAACCGATGTGTGTGTCCTGCTGAATAAAGCATAGGCAAGGAAATACAAGTCTCTTTTCTTCTGACTTCAAAGACATTGACTGGCACACACATGCATCAAAATCACACAAGGACTCTCACAAGTGTGTCACTATGCATACATGAATTTCTTTTCCGTTTCTTCTTTGATCAACTTCTCCTTCTCCTGTTTTTGTATATCAACTCTTTCCCTTCCCAAGTCTCATAAAGTCGCACACTGACACACAAGGACACACACCTGCATATAGGCCATACATGCACACTTTCACAGATACGTGCAGATGTACGTATACACGTATACACACAAACACTCAGTTCCTCTTTTTAAACACACACAACCTGCCACATGGTTTGATTTCCTGATTTCTTCTATTGAAATAATAATATCCTTCCTGCTCATTTATCCAACCTTTACAGACACTTTGCACTTTGGTTAGCTTTTAAATAAAAAGAGGAAGAACTCCACATTCTTTCCACTAGTGGTAATTTGACTTACATCGGATTCAAACAGGGATAAAATAATTCTGGTAGCACAGGCACCCAGGATGTTCAAATTGTCAAGCAATCACATTTTATTTATGTAACTAAACCTTCATTGGTCAAGTTTACAGAAGTCTGGACAAAAAAAACATCCAACTCTAAACATTTCCATAGACACAATCCCCTGCATCCTGTTCATACAATTTAATGGCACTGATAAAATGGAGAGAAGGAACAACTGGTCTGGATATAGTCTCATATCCTTCATCAAAAATGCATGTTTGATGCTTTCATATTTCAACACTTAATTTACATGTTGGGCCATGGACTAATGTAAATGACACCACCCTAGATGGATAGATAGATAGACAGATAGATAGATAGATCGATATTTATTTATCCCAACAAATGGGAAATTACGGTGTTAAAGCAGCACACGTACATTAGTCACACAGCAACTAGCAGTCAGTCTGACCGTCAGTCTGTTCACAATGCTAGATTTGGTTAATCAAAGACATTAGCAAAGCAATATAGTACAAATAATAAGCACAGCAGAAACATCAGATAGGTCGGACCATCCTGTTTACTATACACTTTATGTTTATTTGTTATAGTTTCAGCTGAAATTGACAACAGAAGTAGGTTTGCAGAATTTCACATATCTCACCAATTCAAATCAACTGCCATTATCTACCTGGAAGGGGTTTTTGTGTCAGCGTGGGATCACGGTGATCCTGTCTATATCAACATGTGTTTCTTTATGACAGTATTCCTGGATGCTCTGACATCATTGCTGGTATTTGGGGTTCAACATGACACCATCCAAGATGTGTTGACTGCAGCTGACTGATAAAGCATACAGTTCAATCTGTCAAGGGTCAGAAGGGACAATATTCCATCTCCTATGGAAACGAATGCAAATCAAGGTTTGGAGGGAGTTCCTCATTTTATATAAGTGATTGTCAGTCATCATATTTTCAGTGCAATTTATTCCACTTGCCTTGCATCCCATGTGTGGTAGTGCCAAGTTTTCAAGGGCTTTAATGGAGACAAAAAAAGGATTCCCTTGGTTGTTTTTGGGTGGCATGCAGACTTTGCAAATATGGGTCAATGATAAAATGTACCACACACAGACATTGTGGAAGTGGAAAATGTGAATTGGCTTTTCAGGAAAGTATGAGGAATTCATCATGATGTACAGGTTTTTTTATGTACATTAAGACATATATTTATGGGGGTACAGTGTAACATAATTGCAGTCAGACAAGATAGTGGTATCCACTTGTTTAGGTTTGTTGCCCAAGGTACAACCCAGACACTAACATACACATGATTTATTTATTGTGCATATCATTCCTTATCAGTAGTTAGCAATTATCTTGCTTTTGATAAAAGGAAAGCTCTCACTTTTTGAATCCCATGGGTTGGAGGTGATGGATTGATAATGAGTTTATGAAAAATGCATTGAAGTTAAGTATAGTGGGTTCAGTCATATCGGTTGTAACAGCCATCTTTCACTGAAAACATATCCGCACACACATGCTCACAAATACTCTTTTCTCACCTCCGTGCTTCCAGCAGTCTCTGATGCTTTACTTTATTCTCCCCCTGCCCACCCACTCAAACACCCACTCGCTAATCTTGCCTTATTGATGGAAATCACTTGGTGTGACTTCTGGCAGATAAAGTAGCCCTCAGATCATCTCCCCCTCACTGCACTCCTTCCACATCCCTTCCTGCTGATTTCATCACTTCCCTACCATCCAGCCATTGGACATTTAACAGACAACTCACAAAGGAGGGCTGTGTCCTTCATCCGTGTCAGGATTAAACTGTTAACTAGGGTGTGACAAGTAGGAGAGCCTGTGCCTTTGAAATGCAAAGTGAACATAAATGGGAGGTAATAACCTTTTGTTTTTTTCCCCTCTTTTCCATGTGAATGTTGGTCTGAAATTTGTCAAGGATTAAATTCATTGCTTACTTTGTATTAACTCAATTCTGGAGCCTGTGTTCTTAGTCTGGATAGCCATGAGGTATGGTGGGACTTTGAAGGGGTTTTGTTCCAAAATGTTTCTTTTAAGGCCCAAGAAATAATAAAATGACCATAACTGGAGAATGAAATTACTGGACTGGTGCATTCCCATTCATCACATTAAAGGGATGCAGTCATCCAGAACAAAAGAATGAATAAAAGAACACAGGGGGATTGAATGGAATAATCATCTACCCCACTCAAGCTTGGGCCAATTTTTCTTTTAATTACATGTGAACCAGGTCACTTTTGACAGTGTGGTTTAAAGAGAGGAAGCACCTCACCTCTTGTTAGGTGCAAATTTTCTAACCTTACAAAATGTGTCTGGTATGTCTGGCCTCGTGGTGACAAATAGGCACAAATGGTCAGGGGTTGGAGGTTTTACAATATCAGACAGCTTTGTGTTGTGAACCAGACTGGTGTAATAGAGAGTGGGCCCTAAAACCTGAGGTGGCAGATGAGACAGGAGGTGTGAGCCACTTGGCTACCAGGACGTCCTGTGTGACTCATTTTCAAAGGGACAGAGGCCAAGCTGTTTTTGGACTGCTGGTCTTCCAAGCAGACTGAGTGCAGGTGTCCATTAGACACTCATTACATTGAAAGCGGCCACATTTCAAGGGGTTAATCTGTAAACCATCAGAAGGCCCCATGCCGAAACAAGACCTGACTCTGAACAAAGCAATTATGAGGTGCACGCATTCAAACATGAATAATGAATGACTGTATGCTGAATAAATGCATTTCCAATCCTGGCATGTTGGTTGAAAAAGCGCCGGTTTTATGTTTTGAAAATCAAAATTTATGTTAATTTCCATCTCTTAGTATACAGCACTGCAAGCAAAATGGTTTGCATTTCAATGACAAATCCACACTGAGCCTCCACTCAGACATTTAAATCCAAAGTTGGAATTTCAATTGGAGAATTTTCAATTTGAGTTCCTTCATCTCCCCCACCCTGTTGGCATCTTACTTTTCATCTGATTGACACCCACTCTTATAGTCTGTGGTCTATTTAATGGGATGGTTGTGCATTTTACTGACAACCACATTGGAGCTAATGCTGTTCATTTTCAAAATGATATGGCAGTAAAAAGATTCCAATGCCAGTGGAAACCCAGATCATATGCATTGCTATGATGCAGATCAGCACATATTAGAGGACAAAGAAGAAGCTGCTGCCGATGAGAGGGCATAAGTGAAATGGTGACTCAAGCCAAAAGATGGTTACAATAAAAACATATTAGAGAAAGATCAAACACAACGATAACATGTCTGTTATAATGACTAACTTTAACTGATGTGTAAAGGAAATATGGAAAAGAACCCATCTTGTATGTCATACAGCTTTTTCAAAAATTTCTCCATCAACATGTCATGAATTTAGGCTAACAAACACACAGAGCATAATAAGCCATGGTCGACCCTTCCAATATCATTGCCAACTTCTTTTTTTCTTGACTCCTAAGAGCACTTCTGTACATAATGAAATGAAGACTCTTTTTTGAAATTCTTTGCCAGCAAGTTACTTTTTACATTTGCATCAGTGCATTTACAATGGAAATTGTAATTTTATCATGCAGTGCATTATTTATTTGCATTTTTCTAGGGCAACATATTGTAGCGTCACTGGGAGAAGAAGATTGAGAATCAGTGCCAGAGAGATGGAATAAAGCTATTAAAAATTAGTTAAGAAGGAAAATAATTGCTGATGTCTGCCATAAGGTTTTGGCATGAGATCCACTCTCCTTGTTTTTGAGAAAGCCACCGCTGGATACTCAACATCGTGGTTTTGTAAAAGATAGATGACATTGCAATCCAGTTAGGCATAAACCACATATTCCATCAAACCTCTCTCTGACCTAAAAAAATCTTTCAAACAATTTAATGTCCATTTAATTGTCTAAAGAGTGTGTAGTGGGTTTTTTCTCTGATAAACTGTTACCTACCCACAGTATATGTATTTGACGATGCAGGACCCTCAATGTTAAACATACATTCTCATATGTCATAAAATGTGTACTTGTTCTTTGTCAATGTCTTTTTAAGAAAGCAACAAGACATTTTTCTGCATAAGAGATAGAAACAACGTAAGCCTTGCCTACATCTTGCTTTGATGTTCCAAAGTCTATCTATAGAATGTTTAGTATATTGTAGTTCCCGCAGAAAAAGCTGGTCGATGTATTCTATTAAGTCATGTATCTTGCTGAAATTGATGAGATGTGTCCTAGCTGAAGATAAGCAAAAATAACTCACCTCTGAAAATGTCAGCAGCGAACCACGTTGTAAAACTCATCTTTATGTTCTCCAATGCTTGTTCCTGCTCTTTGGGCGTTTCTCTAGGAGTACAAGACGTTATGTCACTGGTAACAGTACATTTCTCACAGCATGCTAAAAAATATTCTTCTCCACCTGGCAGTCAAACTGACAAACAAATCCCACTAATTAAATCTTTCTTCAGGGCACAGAGGTAATCTGTCCTCCTCACTGCTCAGCAACAGCTCTCCTATCTCCTTTCTCATTCATTATCTTCCTATTTGAATGAACCCTCGTCCATCAAGGACCCCACAATTAAGCCTGTTGATTCAGTTTCTCATTCACTACCTTCATTTTATTGCCAATGAGGCGGAGAACAAAAAAGATCCAATTCTGACAACAAGAGGGTAATTGCCACTAATTTGACACTGGCCACAGGCAAAGATGAGGCTGCCTCTGTATTTTTTCAGCTGTAAGATTTGACAGATTAGACTCTCTCCTCTCTGGGGTAATAGGGATTTTATTTAAAAATATGCTTTATAAAACAGCAAAACTATACAAGAAATGACAAGCCAACTTTACAGATACATTTGGACATCTAAATAAGTATTGATTAATGCTAAAAGCTGCATAGCTGCTTAAAGTTACAAATAGTATGTCTGTTGGAGCACTTTTTGAATCACTGAACTTATTGCATCAAAGACACAGTGACAACCCAAATGCTTCTGTAAACGTTCAGACTTAATTGCAATGGATTGCAGTTGATGTTACACGGATATACAGTATGCAATCTTATTTCCCATAAGAAGAAGTATCAAAAGTGTAGGTAGTGTTTTCGTGCTCTGAAATCTGAACCATATCATCAATCAATTCATAAATCAGCGCCCTTAGCGTTGGCATGCGCTTGTACCATAACGCAACAGTCACAGTTTTAAACATATGTAGTCAGAAGTCTTTGTGAAATGGTCCCAGTTTGATTAGGTTCAGGCACATAGAATGATGTAGTTGTGCATGTGAGGTAGAATGTGACACTGATCAGTTTGTTACTAGAGTTAAAATATCTTGCCTTCTACTTTTATTTTTAAACGGGATACGAACAGCGGGATATGAACAGGGGGATATGAACAGCGGGATACGAACAGCGGGATACGAACACAAGTTTCCTGGTTGAAGGTTTTGTATTTGTTTGACCCATCCATCAACCCTTCCAAGACAATCTTAATATGGGGCAGGATCACAATTGCTGCTTGTACAAACAACCTATGTGGTCATTTGTTGGGAGAGGACAGTGTCGTATGAACACATCTTACAAAATATGACAATTTTACTTTTACAGCCCTCGCTCATAAAATTAAACTTAGACTTGTGCGCAAGGAACAAATTCAATCAATGAAACGAGTGGAGGGGGGCGGGGGGAGGACAATTCTGAGGCTTCAAAAATTTAATTTGTTTTTCTCATTCCAGGGATGGAAGCCCAAGTGCCACTCCCGCACCCACACCCATTCCTGCAAGCACCTTTCAATTTGCCAGATTAGCATTGCTGTTGCACCTCTGGCATGTTCCAGAGATACGCAACGGCACAGCAACCCCCTCCAAAACACTAGCACAACCCCTGCTCCTCACTTTCTTTGCTCCGACCGCTCCCCATCTCCCCAATCTTATTAAGCTAATTAACTCTTTCCTCGTCTACCAATTTCATTTCATCTCATTTAGTTGCTTCTGCCATCCCAGACCCGTTCTTTAATCACGTTTAAGGTAAACTTAATGCACCTCTACCAGAACCCTTGCTCTTGGGCTTCATGTAAGCGGCAAGTAACAGAGATGAGCTGCCATTATGAGTGTGTTCGCTCAAAATGTCTCTCCTGAAATGGAAAAAAAGTGCTTCTATGAGCCCAAAAAATATTCTGTTTCCATGGCAATATGGTCTTAGTCTAGCTTCAAGTAGCATACCATATGAGTGTTTTAGATTTGACTTTTTCCAAGCACAAGCAGACTATACTGCTGGCTGAACATTTTCTGATACACACATTTCTGTTTTTATTTCATTAACCTGATTTATAGTAGCTGCTTATTGAGGATGTATCTTTCCCATGGAACTTTCTCTTGAAAAGGGCTATTATAGATGTTACAGATGTCCCAAAATAAGAATAGAATAAAGCAACACATGCTATTTCAAACCTTTCAAACACAATAATAAAACAAATGGCGCTATATTTATAATTCAATTACAGTGCAAATTCAAATGGCATTATTTATCATGAATTTAAGGTGAAGTGTTCATTTTTTACAGTATACAATTTCTGAAATGAAATAATCCAGTATCAGATGATAATATCTGCATGAGTATAATTATTAGAAAGTTCAGCTATATGTCTGTCAGTCTGTAGTGAGCCCATAGATATAAAAATGTGTAAAAAATGGTGCAACGTTGAAAGTTTCTTTGTATTTAATACAAACCAGATCCTTTCGACACCTCTGCTTTGTAATATTTCCATCACAAACCAACAAAACAAACCTTGAATTAAGCCTACCTTGACATGTCGATTGATCACGCCACATACCATGAATTTTTAGGTGAAATGTAAAAATAAACACGTGCAACCTACCTTTAATCTACTCCGTCGCGTGTTTCCACCGACACATAAACACACAACGACAAGAAAGCAACATTTCCCTTCCCAGCAGCACACGTTCTCGTTGCAGGAGAGGATGTGATTTTTCCCTTTCAGGAAGGAATACTTATATATGATGAAAGACATTTTAATGACAGTCTTAGTCAAGGGAATCCAGGTTGCCTTCCTTTAGAACAACAATGATGTCAGTAGGATTATTTGAGAATGGCATGTGTTTTTATAGTCTTCACACACAGATTCATCAGCTTTCTGTTAATGATGAAAGGAGGCAGGCCTACTGAAAATTCACATTTGTAATATTTATTTTTATTAATCCCAATTCTAAATCATCTTCTTCCTCCAGAATTATTAGCTGTAACATTTCTGCAACTGCAGCCACATTTCTGGTTGACTTTGTCTGGATATCACCTTCAAGATTATTTTGCGTCATCACCCTCACCATGTCCTGCAAGCTTCATTATTCTTTTGTGGAGTGAATTACCTCCTTTCACATTGAATGTTATGGTATTTGCACAGAGCGGCATATTCATCAGCCTTTGAGAACATGTCGGATTTGATTTTGAAATGATTACACCAGAACCCCTGCCCTATGGGCAGACGTTTGCAGATAAAATGCACCTCAAACTGCAAATGAAAGCATTCAACCATCCCGGAATTTTACTTGAATTTCAAGAACAATGCTCTATTTTAGGGCACTGGAGCCAGCTCTATCTGCTGATGTAGAGTGTGTGACATGCAATTAAAAGCCCCAAAAAAGCTAGTAAGTGGACCTTTGAGTTGAGATGATTTTGCCACGCAACAGCTCAATGAGCCATGAGTGGCTAGCTGCATTGCAGTCCAACAGAGAGGTAACAAAACAAAACTAGACACGCGTCTCATAGTAAAATGTTTGACAAATGCAAAGCAAAGCTTTTTGTTGAGTGAGTTTTATTCTCAAAGGAGAATCAAGGTCATGGATCTATTTCTTAAACTGTCCTGGATCATATTTTGATCATCGGTCTTATCAGTACCTGTAAAAACCAGCCCAGTCTCATGTCACTTCATGAAATTGTTACGTTATTTAATCTATTGATTTGTGTACAGATCACGTAAATGTCGTTATTTTCATGTGTTGATTTCAAATTTTAAAGTAATGTACTTCAATGGCTAGCCTATTTAGGGATCACAGAACGATTACGGTAGCGAGTAGTATTGAAAATTAATTAATAAACGCGAAAATCGTAAAATGTACATAAAATAATAAATCAAAATTACGTGACCATTTATGGAACTGTTGTGAGACCTAAAAACACCCTCCCACTGGCTTTACACACCTCATTTGTGTTAAACAAATAAACACTTGTTATGTCAAGCTTGGATAACATGTCACGGGGACTAGTTCTGATCAAGTACGGCCCGACCCTATTTCCACTGCTGCCTACTGTGGGCCCCACTACACCCCCACCCCCTCCCTCTCACACAGCTTAGACCTTCTCTGTAGTCATCATCCTCCAAGATGCCCCACTCACCCATTTACTGTCCACCCCAGCATACCTTTCTACAACATGGAATGGTATGAAGTACTGATATTGGACTCATTAGGTTGGACTTACTGGAGTGATTGAGTTTATCATACTGGCAGTGGCACTTATCATAAACCTATTACCTTTCCATTGTGACATTTTCATTTCTGCAATTGTGATTTATGATTATGCAACTTCAATAGCACTCCCCGGTGTACACAGAGAAGGAATCTCTCTTTGCTTTGGCTCGCTAAAGATCAGGACCAACCCTAGACCTTTGGGTGCCCCATTAAGTGTTGCCACTTTCCATGTCACTGAACCTACTTGTGTATTGTAAATATTAGTTTGAGCACTCATCTCAAGTGAGACCTATTAGCAGCAACAATATATTCACATAGACTACAGTAAAGAGTATTTGTCTTTTATCCCCTTAGGCTATGAATTGTCCTTCTCAGGGCCTTCTGCTTGATCTGGATAATGTTTGGTCATTTATTTAGAGTTGTTCTCATTAAAGACGGCTGAATCTCACTTGTCTTGTGTAAGATGTCCGTATGTAGAAAGGATATGACACAATTAAAAAGATATCAGGCGCAAGGCAAGCGTACTGTATTGTGAAGAACATGCACGTATGACAAATTATATATTAATATATTGTAATAATATACAATTCAATAATATTGTGCAAAGTATTGCTGATGATCCAGCATCTCCTGACAAGCTAAAGCATAGCACCTGCAAATCATAGATAATGAAGGTAAAGCTAACACCTTCATGAATATGGTGGGTAACTGTTAGCTGTAAACATCCTTATTGGTTGAATTAAAACCTGATGCTGGATTGCAAAGGCAGTGTTAAGAATGAAAAGTCTTTCACGAGTGGTTGATAAACAAACTGTCCAAATGTTATACATGACATTATCATCTAACGTTAGGAACAGCAATACATTTCCTTTAAGCAACATCACTTGATTTATAATTTTGTCTGTTTACAACACATGTAACAACCTCCTCCCCTAGCTAAACCAATAGAGCACTTAGAAAACAAAGCCACATGGTACCCACACATCCCTGACCAGCCATTGATCCGTAATTTTAAGGTCCGGATCCTGCCTTTTCTTTTGACAACCTAAAGGGAAGAACCCCCTTGAAGGATTAAAATAAAGCAGAGAGAGACAGAGAGGGAAACAAGCAAGAGACGGAAGGAAGGATGAGCTCCTGGTAATGGGTGCTGTAGCGGCAGCTGACAGAAGCCACATTGTCAATAGGGTGTGAAATTCCTGCTCGGATGGGACCTCCGTCTGGTAAATAGCTGAAGGGACAGGGAGGGGGAGGAAACGCGTCAGCCTGTCTGCCCACACTGGTCCCATGAGCCTTCCCATCATGCCCAGGCAGAGAGAGAAGGGTTTATCTGTGGTCGGCGATGCCCAACAGCTCTTCCCACCGACCTCTGTTGGCAACCAGCAGTCAGGTTGCCATGAAGGCCAACAAATCACTAGGCGAAGAGGCCTTCTTACAACGGTGTGTGGCCTGAGCCGTTACAGAAATAGCTTAGAGTACATCATAAAACAATACCACCCGTTGAGACCAAAGGCAACAAATGGATCACATAAATGAAACTTAGAACTCACAGAATTCTAACACACTTATTGCCTCAGCATATCACTGTAATTCATAGTTGATGTAATATGAGGAAACACATCCTTTGATGAAAAAAGGAAGGGGATAATAGACTCAGCTGTCAACTCAAATGCACAGCTGTCACTGCAATATGGCTTCAAAGCAGCCTGAATACTTTACATATTGCCACCATAATGCAAATAAATGAAAATGTAAGCCTTTTAATAACAGAAACCAACAGATTTAGAATCAGTCTTCGCTTTCTAAGATGGGAATCAGGTAAATTGATGCAAAACTTGACACAGAACTGCAAACGAAGGTTAAAAAGTTTCATTTGGTTAAGAAATGACCCGTTTCCATATAATTAGCAAGGACCTCGACCTTTATTGGACTGGGGTCGCACCGCTCTACATCGTCTCACCTCAAACTCTGTGACACATTTCTCCAATAACAGCCCATTAATTAGTTGAGTGCATTACACTGTTCAGAGGTGGGACAGTTCTTTGCCTGGAGCTGGCCACCCCGTCTCAGGCGGATAGACGCATGCAAATCTGTTTGTTTCATCAAGTGTGAATTCAATTTGCAAGGTTCTTTTTAATCTAGACCACCTTTGCCCCCAGCGCAAAGGAGGAGACCACAGAGATCTCGATTTCAGAAGTTTTTTATGAAAGAAAGAGTAAAAGGAAGGGCAAAAGGAGAAGAGGAAGGCAAAAAGAGGTAATGCAAGGCAAAGGTGGGTTGTTGTTAGAAAGATAGAAAGACCCAAGGTCCTTCAACCTTGGGGAGTCTATATAAAATGTTGCCAGGATCTCTTTTTTTCCCATCAGCTCCCATGGGAATCTTCTGAACATTCACACAGAACAGCAGAAAATGCCCAAGATAAAGTGACAAACAATGACAGATAGAGAAGTACCGGCTGGAGACAGGGGAAAAGAGATGAAAAAAAAGATTGACATTATCAGCATTTCTGTACCCGTGCTCGCTGTTTGTAGTCTGTTTTGTCAGGGTGTTTCTCACGCTTGTCTGTAGAATGTGTTTCCCCTAGTGGATGCACTGAGAAAAGAGGGATTTGCTACAAAGGCAGAGCACCAGGTTTGTGCTGGAGTGAGTAGAGTAGGATATCACAGTCCCTCGTGAAGTTTCCTGAAAGCATGAGAGAAGTGTGCGTGATTTGTTCACTGAGTTGTGAAAAATATTCACATACATCCAGATACACATACAAGAATACACACAGACACACAAATACTTTGATCTATGATCTCACACATAAAACACTTGTCCCACAAAGCATAATTTTACACACCCACTCAAGCCCAAATGTTGTACTCGTAGATCCATTCAAGTCAACGAAAAACACCGTCATTACATATGCATACACACATAAATAATAAACACGACTCAGACTCTCGCTCATATGTGTGGTTCTGGTGATTTAGTGCGATGGAATGTGTTGGTCTAAAAGAAGACACCTTACTTTCTACCAACGATGTGTCATTCAGGTCTGATTGGGTGTAGGCCAGGATGTGTCAGAGTGCACCGATGACAGACAGCCAACGTTGGCCCTACACACTCAATGTCGAGGCATGCAGCGGCATGACACAGTTTGTTATCACATGAATGTGAATCAGCAACAGACCACAAATCACATAAGCGCAAAGCAACAAGACAACATTTTCCATTTTAGGAAGAGGTTGGGGGGGGGGGGGGGCTTCCTGGGCCAATTGGAGATGTTGTCTCTACAGCTGTATATCTGTGGCAGGCTACATTATGTGAGGCATTGTGGGTGTGCAAAATGATGTCACAGCTTTGTACTTGTTTTCTCATGCTGTGATATTGCCATTATAGTAACTCTCATTTGCAGTATTCTTCTGTTGGTTTTGGCAAAAGGAACAAGAATAATAATTTTCCAGACATCTTTTTTTATTTTGAAATAAAATCTGGCCAAGAGTAGGCTTGGCAAGTGTCAGCATAAACAACATGATGAGCAATCACACCACAGAGGACTGAGTCCTTCTTTATGGTGCAGGGAACGGAGTTGCCCAAAATCATAAAGCTACTGCAGATCTCTTCTCCCTTTGCCATTTTGAAAGAGACAGTGTAAAAAGGCAGTAAAGGAAGTAGAAGAGGTACATATGCTTGCTAGAAAATGTTAGAACAGCAGGTGTGAGCATAACTGGTCAGTGCATATGCTGTTTCATCTAATATGGTAAAATGAAAAGTGATCTATAAAGTGAGTATGAAAATTAGATTATTTCTCAAATATAGAAAAATGTAACAAGGACTGATGACTTTCATAATAGTGTTGGCAAACAAAAGAATTGTCAATTTTCAGTTTTGTCTTCTTTTTCTCATTTGTATATACTGTATTCAGTTGTGAATATTAACTCCTATTGCCTAATTATTATAGGAATCCATTCAAGATAATCAGTGATTTCAACTTTCAATTTAGTCCACTGTATTTCTGGTATCCCTGGTTACACCCCGATCAAGCCCTGTGTGCCAAAATGTGTTGGTACAATTTCTTTCTGAACAACTTAGATTTTGTACTGTAAATATTCATATTGGTAATTTCTACATTACTTTTGTGAAATGAAGAGTTATCTGCATTGAAACTCAGACAACATTCTATTCTTTTTACAATGGATATTCTGTGTGATGACCCCAATTCTTTTTCTCATGTTAACCGTGTGAAGGTTTGATATCTGGCTTAGCTCTGTGTGGCAAACTGTTCCGATGACAAGTCGCAGCAGCCCGCAGGGACGAGGACAGACAGTCTTGACACACACCACCCTGCTTTACTGCAGCACCTCAGAGGGTCGCAGTAATCCTACCGTATACCATTACACTTTGTATAGACTAAACACAAGGCCAGGTGAGGGAATGACGAAGAGTGTGGAGTATGTGTGTGTATTTGTGTGTGTATATGTATGTGGCTGTGTGAGAGAGTGTGCACATGTACCTACACATGCATTTAAAAAAAAAGTTAAAGTAGTGTAAAAGTGTGTGTACATGTGCGTGTGTGGGCCTGCTGGCCTGTCTTGCCCCGTGTCTCCACTCCCACTATACATTTGTGTTGAACAACAGTGAGTGTGCGTGCAAGCGTGCTTGTGTGTATGACTGCATAATGCAGAACAGCCTTGCGTCCTAACCCAACTTGAAAAAAATCAAACAGCCAGGAGGCCACTTTGAAATACCAGGTGCTCATTTGGCAAATCCAGGCAACTGGGGTGTTTACATTTCAGTGACTGAGAAGGGAAAAAGACCAGATGCCCCCTTGAGTCCATACAGAGATCACTCACATCGCCATGGGTGACAGACCTGTGTGTGTATGGGTGGTGGTGTGTCGTGTCGTGTCGTGCGAGGGGTAGAGATATATAGAGAGCACTGGGAAAAGTCACTAAACACCCTATGATGACCTGCTGCAAGGAGACATGATGTAGGCTAAAGCAACAATGCTGAAAATTAGCCACTTTGGTGAAGTTTGTTTGTTTGAACAGCACCCATTTTCTCTCCCCACAAACCACACACACACACACACACACACACACATACATACACACACACACACACACACACACACACACACACACACACACACAAACACACACTTTTTTCTCTGTTTCTCTTTCCCTCTTATTACTCCCTTTTCCTTCTCTCTGGCTTTTCAAAGAGCTCTATTGTCCTCTCCCATTGTTGACACACTGTTTGCAAACAGCTCAAGTACTTCCTTATCAGTAAGGAAAACAATGAGACATGAATGAGAGTATGTAATGTGGGGGTTTGGTGAGTTGCAAGGCAATAGATCTCTTCTGATGCCAGCACACGCACACAAACGCTCACGCACACGCCTGCATCCACAGATCACCTTGACCCGGCTGGCGTTTTTATTGTTTCATTATGTCTACTATAAATTTACCGACAGTAAATTCGCATTGTCTTGATAAAACATTGCCTGTCAATTTCGTTCACAGCACCTGCTCATAACAAATCACTGAGGCACTCTTTCTGACTGATTGATTCTTGGCAGAGCATTTTGTGTTGTCTGTTTGTATCAGCGGCAGGCATAAGGCAGCTCAAGGGTTGTTATGGGTTGGTGTGTGGGTAGGTGCACGCAGTGTAACTGTTCCCTCTGTATACCGGTTCCATAAAGATGGGTGGGGCTGCTTCAAATGTAATAAAAAACTTTCTGTGCATGTGTGTATACAAGCATGAATGCTTAGTGAACATTTTAATACTGACTATAACTTTATAAGGGACTGCAACCCTGTAAATATAGCACCAAAGCTATTACAGTATGATATTCTTGTTCATAATGCCTGCATTGCTTCATAAAATTGAAAACTAAATACCATTATGACATCAGCTCCAAACATTTCCCAAACCTGCTTTAATGTTTTAGAAGAGAGTCACCCTGTGTGTCATGTAAATGTCATTGTAAATTGGAAGTGGTTTAACTTGGCCACCTCCTACGTGTTGCTGTCTGTCAAATGCTTGTTGGGTACAGTCATGTGTTAGTGTGTGTGCGTGTGCCTGCACAACTGCATGCATTCATCCCCTCTGCCATGTGCACACTGTGCAGGCTTGTCTGTGCATGGGTGCATATTCTTGAATTACATACCAAATAATCTTCTCTGCCAGGGGTCTTGCCTCTTTCTCTTGCTCTGCCAGTCGGTTGTCATAACATGTATGCATAGAGAAAGTGAGAGAACAACGCACTATACTAAATTTTCCAAACCTCATTTTTAAACCCACACAACCGGCTGTAGTCTTCACTCAGCTTTTAGCTTGAATTTTGTGTGGCATTTAGACAGGATAGTTTAGCACAGGACATTTAAGGTAAAGAAGATAACATTTAAAGTTAAACAATATATAAACTAATATGCACAAACTGTCAAGAGGTTGGAGAAAGGTCCACATTTTAAAAATATATTTCATTGCCAATGTCAAAAAATTCAAGTTGAATCTCAAGTTTGCCAAAAGTCATCTGCAGTCAGTCCATGATTATTGGTTATAGTGGCTGCTTCCTCTGATACCAGACAAACACAACAGTAATTATGTATGGAACAATCCACCTACACCTATAGCAACATAAGTTGTTGTGATTCCTAAGTAGGTGATATATTATGAGTTGTAGCCTAGCAGCACAAGTTGCACTCGTTTCCTCAAATATTGATGATGTAATCATGTGTAAGTGCATGGACAAGTCAGAGCCCTGAGGCAAAACAATAACGTTGGCTTGCTTTGTCTGTCTGCCTCTTGGTGGAGGCTGAGACAACTGTGAAACTGCAGGGTGATTATGAGTGTTTGTTTCATCTGTGGCTAGACTTTTATGTGCTAGGCTACTCATCTTGGCAGTATTTACGCTAAAGAGCCTTGTTTCTGCTTTTGCGTAAATATGGCCAAGTCACATGAAAATTGACTGTGCTGCATTTGCACGGACATGAAAGATGAAATTGTAACTGCTGCAGTTGTCTGCAGTTTCTGGATAGATGTAATTGTAAATTTAGTCACTCCTGCCAACTCTACCTTTTGTCTACTTACTATTACACTGAACACCAGAGATGGATAGGTTTTTGGATCTTGATATTTAAACTCAGTACATCACAAGAACCATATCAAAGAGTTGGTTCACCCAAATGACAAAAAAACATATTGATCTGTCATTTTGAAAATTGTACAGTAAAACACTTTCTTCAGAAACAATGTCCTGTATATTCCGGATAATCCACTGAATAAGATTTCAACAGTTTTTTTTATGGACTATTTCTTTGTCAGAAAGTAGTTCCGGTGAAGTCTGTGGATTATCTAGAGTAAAGCTGCCAGTGTGTTTCATCAGAACTGCTTGTCGGATGGTTGAATATCTTTGGAAACCCTCACACCTTTTTCAGGCTAGATCGTGCCAAAGACTGACAATTTCTGTGACGTTCTGAAACCGACACTATGCCATTCATACCCACTTTATACCATGACTGTCCAGTTGCGAAGACAGTCTTAATAAGGAGATAGGGTTTAAAATTCTCTCTTAATCTTGTTTAATCCTTGACCACACTACAACTATTTCTGTCCAATTTCATGTGAACAACTGAGTGCAATGTTAACAATGACTTCCAGTCTCAAAATGTCTGCTTCTATAGTCTCCCGGTCCCTATCGTGGTTGGCATTTTACCTTCATGTGTGGTCATTCAGGTGTCAACAGTTTTGACTTCCGCAGGTGTTGGACAAAATACTAGTTGTTTTAGAGCATAACCTCAACCTAATGAGAGGGATCCAAATAAACACACTGATATTCAATGTGCTAAATCTTATTTTTTAATACTGACATCCCTTATACCTATTTTGTATTGGGCCAGAACAAAATAAAATCTGTATGACAATTAAACATGATGAATCAACCCCTAACTACTAGATGTGATTTAACTTTGTTGTACAAGTAGCCGAAACTAAGTACTAAAAAACCTAGCAACCTGAGCAATGAGATTTCACTTTTATTTAACTATTACAGGGTTAAAAATAAAATCACTTGTGACTGTGTAAGTTTCATGACAGAAATGGCATTTTTCCGTTAATGGTACCTGCTCGACTTGACCCGGTCGCGATGCCCCGTCCTCCTTTTTCCATTGCAGTTTAGTACCGCCTCATGAGGCCGTTCTCTTAATACATTCATGCGTGAGGCGAGCCGTGGCTGGTCATCATAGCAGGAAACCACCGTGACCTAACGCAACACACACACACACAGAACGTCGAAGGTGTGTTGCTTTTGATTCTCGGCATGTGGCTGTTGCCACAGCCAGAAGACAAATTAGTTTCAAAAGAAGCTGGAGGCAGCAAAAAAAACTGTTTAAACATGGCGGGTTTGTTCAGGAAACCCCTGTCTGTCGCTATCAATGATGACGCAGTAAGTAGTGACGATTCTGTCTGACTAATCAGTAGTCTGCAGGTTTTCACGTCATCTTTTGGTATCGCCTAAGCTTGCTTGTAACCTTGACTGAGGTAGTAAAAATACTTGTTAGAAGGTTCCAGGGACTTTTTTTAAATAATGGAATACCAAAAAAGGCGAGTAGAGTCGAGGCGAGTAGAGTAGATACAATGCGCTGGAAAAAACGCTGTAATGGGGCACAGTGGCAGTTCTGGAATGGTCCTGCTGTTGTTGCTTTAAATACTAACTAGTGCTCAGGGAGTATCATCTGTTAAGAAGGAAGAAGCTAAAAGGGATACACATGCACAAAATGCCAGGCCAGGGTCATAAATACTTTGGTAACATTACGCATACGCAAGGTAATAAGGACATAGCACGCACACGCACACACACACATACACACACACACACACACACACACACACACACACACACACACATACACACATATGCACAGACCACCTCACACCCACCCACACTCAGGTAATAAGGGCTTGGCTTACACATAAACACTGAATGACTACAGTGTTGCACCATATTGCCAGGTGTCTGTGCTCTCTCACAACATGCCCAATAGCCAGAGGGCCGAGCAAAATACCAGCTAACTGATTGACCAGCTGACTGCAGCTGATGTATATAGTACCACTATCACCTCTGCAAAACAATTTACTCTATAAAAGGGTTTAAGATGATTCAGCAGTGCCCTCTTACCCATAAAGGCAGAGTCATCAAAAAATATTGCAAGCATTTACTCAAATAAGTGGACGACATTTCCTATTGAGGGTGGTGGCGGTTGAGGCTATCTGCTTCCCATTACGCACCCTTTGGGTCAAGGTAGTATGTCGTATACATGTGGTGTGATCATGCAGAGAGAGAGCGCGAATAGTAGCGAGGGCCAAACTGAAACCATGTGCTTTTGTGGTTAGAAACTTTGTGTTGTGTTGAGCTGGACATTGAGGGGGAAGAAAATACCTTTTAACCCGACTGACAGTAAGTAGACAGCGTTGATTTGTTGTGATTTGATGCTCATAAAAAGTAGACACCAAAGCTATTGACCTCTATTTCAGTCAATTGTCTTCTGTGTAAGTTATGAGTGTTGCAGTAGCAACATTATCGCAGATTCTGATGTTCTTTCAAATTGCAGAAAATTCCTCCAGGATTGTTTAATGACTTCATTTCCTAAGTTGTTGATGAGGGATGTTTATAGTGACCTCCAATAACCTACAGTAGAAAGCATCTGCCACCATTTGCCACTGTCGGGAACCCTCAGGGTCACAGACCTGCATACATGGAAGATTGCATTTTGCAGCTAAAAGGTCAAGGGTCAACAGAGGGTTTCTGGGTACGGATGAAGAACGTGGCCCACGAGGGAGTTTCTGTGTTGACATTGTGTTAGCACACTTTGAACAATGTTATCTCAGACAGTGTGGGGCACTGGGCCAATCGATCATTCTGTTATTGGACCAGCTCTGGTGATTATTCATCCTGGACCTTTGATATCTGCTGGCGTCAAATGATTCCTACACGAGCCTCCTTCTTCCCTCTCTGTCTCGACTTTGGAATTAGTCACGGCTATATTTACTTCAAAATATTAAGTTGTTAAAGGAAATGGAGCGTTCTTTACTCAATCCAACGTGTAAGTAATCCACAGCTGCGACGGAAATGTCCAGAATATTTATATCTAAAGCGATTTTGTTGGCACGAGTTAAGCTTGAGATGTTTCAAGCTCAGCCGTGGTTGTATGGAGACAGCAAATAAATCTGGAATTTACAGGCAGGCGTACCTCGGGAGCAGAAGAGGTAGCAGGTCGCACATTTGGAAGGCCATGCATTTACAATGGCTATGATAGCAAGCCACACACAGAATGTTCCTATTGTGTTAATGGGAAAAGCTCTGAAGCGTTCCGTAGTGTTTCTGCCGGCCAGTGCACCTGCCTTGACCTCCACCCACATTCTCTGCCACTTAGGCGAGACAAAATACTGTAATACAGAGAACGGAGCCACAATGGCAAAAGAGCAGGCAGAGAAAAACTGAAATTGAGGGTTGAAAAGGTAGGTGTATGGACTGATGTGTGTTTTTAGCAAGTGCTTTTAAATTAAGAGATTTCTATTTTGGACAGAAGCTGGTTAAATGTGATGATTAAAGATCCCCTCCAGACATGTTTTAAGACCAAAACAAATATGCTGCTTGGAATAGTAACTTGGGTCTCATGTAGTTTTTATGCACAAGGGTTTAACTGCCAGATTAAAATTCTTGAAATTACATTTATTCATGCCCCTTTCAAGTTCAAATATTCAAGTGAAGCCACAATGAAGGGGACTTTAAATGCCAATTTTCTACTTTCTTTTACAATTGTGAGACATCCATACCCAGTTCAGCCTTTGTATTCTAGAAAAATTGTCTGACACACAAGTGATGTTTAACAGCTTTGAGGTCCTTGTTTGCACCGATATGTCTATTTCTGTGTGTGTACATTGAGAGTAATGAAAATACAAGCGTAAAAGTATTTATATGTGTATACACACACTTACAATAAAGCTGATTGGACAAACTGAACATGCTATTTTCCAGTCACATGGAAATATTAGCTAATTGAGTTAAGCATCGGTTAAGTTATTAGTTTCAGTTTTTGCGACTGAAACATGGTTGATGTGAGAATGAGGCTTTTGTTGTGGCTTAAGATCTTCATTTACAGTTAAAAGCTTCCTCTGAAGTCAGGAAGTGGACCTCCGTTGCCAGAGTTGGAAGCAAAGGTAATCACTTATCCATCAACTTAACCTCAATACCTGGATTTCCTACCTTGTCATGCTACAGTCTGTTTCTGTACACCTTCTCTGCGTAATCCTGTCATAGTGCTGTACGGTAATTTCTCTTACTTTTTGTCCACACAGTGTGTAATTTTCACGCCGAGGATAATTTTTCACCATGTGTGTGCCTGTGTGACATCGTGATCTTCCTACATGTATGACTGTGTCTATCTATGACTGCCTGTCTGCCTAAATGTCTGAAGGCACAATGGCAGCGGGGTCCTGGTGATGGGAGCTTGAGTCATAAATCTCCAGCCACTGTAGACAGTGAGGTTTATCTTTTTTTTTGTTAGATAGAGAAGGTGCTGAAAGGTCATAGATACTCACCAGCGACAGACAGTAGCTGTTTGTGGCAGAAGTTGGGGTGCTGGTAAGGTAAGGAGAGTGTGTGTGTGTGGGGGGGAGGGTACAAGGAGGTGGTGATTTACAGCTGGAGG
>NC_048415.1:11300327-11306294 GCF_013103735.1 Etheostoma cragini | reverse complement strand
TAGTGCTGCTATTAGACCATACCCAGACATAAGGGCTCTAAGGTGTGTGTGTGTGTGTGTGTGTGTGTGTGTGTGTGTATATGTCTGTGTGTGTGAACTCTACCAAAGTTTTATGCATGCTAGAAAGGGTGACTATGTGTTTGTGTTTGCGATTTGTGAGGGAAGAAGGGAAAGAGAAGTGTGTGTGTGTGTGTGTGTGTCGGTGTGTGTGTCGGTGTCGGTGTGTGTCGGTGTGTGTGTGGGGGTTTACGTGTTGCGTTTTGAGAGAGAAAGTAGAGACACTGATATCCTGGCATGAGATGAGTGGGAGGAAGGATGGATGAGGTTAGCGAGGGTCTGGCGAGGGCGCAGTAGGTGTAAGCTTGAGAAATTTCCATATGGCAGTAAAATGTCTACCACTTTACTTATCAAGTTTCTAATGTGTGCCAGGTGCTTCTCACGAACACTTAGTAAACCATTTCTCTGTGTCCGTGCGCTTTATATGTGTATGAGTGTTTGTTTTAAGTCACATTTGGAACAAATTGTGGACTCCAAACCAGATCAGCCACAGCCTCAGGACAATATTGGTTCCCAATTTGGTTTCAAAGCAGTTGCATTCAGGAACAGCTAAAATATCTTCTTGTCCTCATTGGGGAGATTGTAGGAAAAAAGTAAGCACAATAGTAAGGGTCAGTTTTGGTCATGGGGAATCGTTACGGTATGGCTTCTTGGAAAATAATATAAATCTGTGTGTGTGTTGGTGGGTGTTTTCAGCACAAATTTTGACCCGTTACAGTCATTGAATGTCAACGGCATTATATAAAGTTTTACTGCTGCCACTCATAGACGAGAAAACCCAAACCGTCAAACCGGACCCAAATGACACACACTATAAAACATGGAAAAATAAACCTGCTCTAAGCGTTAAGTAAAAACCCAACCCTAGGTACCGAAGCATAGAGCCGTTGATTTATTAATGTGGATGTTACAGTCATTGGGAAACAGTGTGTTGCTTTATAAAAAGTCCATATTTATGGTTTGACACACTTGTTTTTTTTACATTGGCAAACAGAGGGGTGTTCAGCAAATCTCTTAGACCTATTCCCCGGTAAAATTTTGTTTATCATATTTCAATAGATTTTTTGCTTTTTGATCTTCTGGAAGAACCCTTTAAAGGTGAAACAGACTCCCAACAATACATCTGCGTCATCTGTTTTATTTTATTAGCAAAGTTGCTCTAAAGTCTTTCTACCTCATTTCATTTTAAGAGCAGTCTTAAGCGTGTAGAAGTAACAGAGGTGGCTGTCATGAACTCACTGGTGGTTGCCCTTCAACGGCGACCAGGCAGGAGAGCTGGGGCTTTGGTGGTTTTGGCAACAAACGAGACGGTCTTCTTTGAAGTCGCCACAGATCCTCTTACCCATGACGCTTCACTTACGAAATGATTTTCCTTTCAAACGGGCTATGTCTTCGTACAGGAATTCTTATGAGAATCTGACAAATTTTATGTCCGTAAGACCTTCGCCCCAAAATACCTCGACTAATTCTGAGGGAGTCTTTAATGCCGTTTTGTTTCTTCTCTGCTAGTATCCGAGTATTTTAGCACATCAAGACAAAAATGCTTAGGTTATTGATCATTAAAAAATACAAGAAATATTCATTTATTGCATGGATATATTTTGACCATGGCACTGAATAAATAAATAAAGTTTATGTATATATAAATATGTAGAATGTCATTGTGGAAAAAAAAGGAAATCCTGAGTTAGTTTTACTGTAAATCAATCCATCCAAAAAAAGTTGTCTCACGTCTTTTGAATATGAATACTTTATAATCTCTAAAGGTATATACATATTCACAGTAACAGTCTGTATATGGCACCAACAGTGAAGCACTGTTTACAGCACAGCACTTTTATTAAAATTAGTTATCCTGCGTACAGCAACATCAAAACAACATTGATAATACAGTAATGTTAATGTTAATTAAATGAGTACATTTTCTAGCGTTGTGTTGTCCTAGATGCTGGGCTGCTATATAATTAAACAATTGCAATAATAAACACAGGGGAGAACAATTGTTTAAAGGAAATGTTGTAAAAACACTGTTTATTTTACCAACAGAGGGTATTCTTTCAATATAATTCTTTCCAAGTGGTATTTAGGTAGATCTTTTTGTCTTTTAGCTGATATCTGTTCACAATAGGAACAGTGTGGATTAATAGTTACCCTCCTACAATTGTCTTCTTGTCATCTAAGAAATATATATCATATTATGCAAACACAAAAGAAGTTTTCAAACAAAAGGAAAGTGAAAACATCCCTTTGACAAGTCGGCCTGTAACACCAAGATAGAAAACTTAAACGAGTTTCTCATTCACATTCCGAAAGCAGAAGTACAACACATCAACAACTCTTTAAAAGTTATTAAATAATTCATTAAAGTTTTTTTTTATTAAAAATTATCTGTTTTTTACCAATAAAACCAAAGTACTGGAAATATTTATTCCTGATGAAAGTCAACATGTCGCCTGTTTCACATTATAACACACAATGAACTAGAGGTTAAAGTAAGTTCTAAAATAATTTGAATTTTAATCCATATAATGAGATGAAATGGGAGTTTTGGGGATGACAAAAGTAAAACAAACTGCTGATCACTGGAATACTGAAATATGTTACACAAATTAGCCAAAAGGCACAAGATTACCTGTTTAAACTATTTATTACCAGCCAGTGTGGCGGTGGCAACACTGACACATAAAACACCGAGACACAGAGCAGAGCACATGGTTACATTGGTCTGCTTGCACCTCTCAGGAAATGGCATCCAATCACCTTTCAACTTTACACTAACAGACCAGTCATTTGGCTTCACTTTGACATTTCACAGGTCTGACTTCCTCATAACACACCGACAACTTTTCTTAATATATGTGCAGAACAGGCGAAACATTCTAATGTATCACCATAATTGTTCTCTGCAGAACAGAATAAAGGAGTAGCAGGCTCTCAATATACTGCAAATCCCTTACATTATCTTTAATACCAATAACTTTATGTGTAGCTCTCTATTTCCTTCTGATCTCCAAATACAGCGAAGAACACATCAATATTCAACATTAATAATGTAGTGGACTCCTGCTATTTGGTGGTCTAGTATTTATGCTGACTGTGCCTAGTCCAACCTCTCATAGCCCCTGTCATCTGGCGCTGTTATATATAGCCTATATGTCTGACTTGATTAAATGCAACATTTGGTTATTGGACACACTATTACTCAGCATTTAAGTAAGTGTGGATTATATATTATAGAAATATTCCCTATACATCCGGCTGTGCCTATGACCTATGTGCTTTGTTTAGTCGGCAGCCCTGTAATTCCCTCACAGATCATAGGATTTTATTTAAGTGACAAAATGGCTATTTCCGTCCATTTAAACGACCACGACGACCCCTTAAACTGAAGCAAACTTATTTATTTTCTGTAAACAAAAAATAAATATAAAAGGTTGCCATTTGGACTGAAATTCATTAGTCTTGAATGCTTCCCTAACTGTGTTTACTGCTGTTTTGAGAAGAGACCGAAGCACTTACAGACACTTACTGATAGAATAAAAAGACTGCAAAGGCAAAGGGATGGAGGAGAAAGGCTGTAAAAGCCTGGTCGTGACACATTCCTCCTTCTCCAACATTTTCAAGAAAGAGGAAAAGTAAATTGCGGGTCTACATACTCCTGCAGGAAATAACACTGCCTGATGTCATTTGCCTGACCCATTGAGGTAAATGTCTCACTATTCTAAACACGATTTAAATAACTGCAGTTTTACGTTCCGCTCAAGTGAAAGCGTCGCATCCAGTTTTCCTCCAAAAGAAAACTTTGACGCCACCACAGACTTTTACATTTGAAATGAGTGGACAACTTTGATGTTTCTCTTGAGAAAATCATTTTTGCTTCAGTCTTAAATTACATATTTTAATCATCCAAATCTTGTTTTTATTTTAACGAAGTCTAGAATATAAAAGCATCGGATATGACGATGTCACTATCATACTCACAGAAAAGCTCTAAAAATGCGAAGTTCTTTATTTTTAATCTGGGGTCCAGTGTCCCCCGAAGTTTGTTCTTACTTTCATTTTTTACTCCCAAAATGCATTAATATTGTTGAAGCCACGCAGCTGAAGGGAAAATAGTTTTAATGAAAGCATAAAGTCAGCAGAAACGTCCTTTCTCCACTGCTTAGAAACGAAGCGGCCCGCAGGGGGGCGCTGTGTGTCCGTGTGTGTAGGCCCACACGAGCCGGCAGTCCCAGGAAGGGAAAGACGGAGTGACACGCTGCATAAAGAAAGATAAAATAGAAGAAAACATACCAACATGACAAGTAAGCTTTTAGTTTAGGTCTGGAAAATCCTTGAACATTTCAAGTGATGCTGTAATTCATAAATGTAACGCTAAGTAGGCCTATTCCAAACATATCCCATAATTCTAGTTTTGTCACAGAAAGGTTTTAAATCTAGAGTCTGGGAGAGAAGATCGTTTGAAATGCTGTATGCATGTTTTGAACGCAGCATCGTTTTTTAAACGGACAGAAAACATGTTGTTTTGATAATAAATGTGTGACACTACATGATTGTTAAGGTAGACATTTTTTTCAATGCAGCTGCTTCAACCGTAACCCCTCCTCCTGGCGCCCCCTGGTCTCTCTCTCTCTCTCTCTCTCTCTCTCTCTCTCTCTCTCTCTCTCTCTCTCTCTCTCTCTCTCTCTACACTCTGCTGTTATTCCTCCACAATCGTGTGCTTCATTCCAGTGCACAAGCCGAGCGAAGCAGACGGTCCACACTGCAGCCAAAGCTGATTAATTCGCTCAGGGAATATATATATATATATATATGTATATATAAACCGCGCGGCTGTTTCTTTACAGGACTACCACTTGATCGTGGACGCATGTGAGCGTGCACATGCCGGGCTGGGACTGTAGGACACCATGGCTCTGACACAAGTGCGGCTATCTCTGCCTCTGCTCCTTTGACCACAGAGAAAGTCTTTGGATCTCCTCGCGAAGGCTGCTATTTGTTTTTTTGTCCCCCTCCCTATTGACTCACAACGACATATTGCTGGAAATTTTCTCTGGATGGTGACCGCGGACTGGACTACCTGTTTTCAGCTGAATGCGAGGGGAAGGGACTGGAAGTCTTGCGCCGGTTGCCTTTTCTCTGGTTTACTAAGCCGCGTTGGAGATCACTGAAAACCGAAAGAAGGACTGCTGTATTCACACGTTTTACACTAAGGGTGTTATTTCCTCCGAACACACACACCTTTAGGTGTTTTGGTGAATGGGGGTAACTCTGGTCCTGGAGGCTTGACACAGCTGGGACTGGGACGGGACTGGGTGCGTGGAGCGTCAAATCACCCAGGATTGTGTTCCCTTCTCTCTCTCGCTCTCTCTCTCGTGGGTCTATTTACATGTTTGACCTGACTGCTTTATGACAATGGATTACTTTCTGCTTTTATGCAGCCTCTTGCTGCCTGTGGTGTCCACCGTTGAAGGTAAGACATTTCATTTTCAGTTGCGTGTTGCGTTGCAGAATGCCTTAAGCGTATTTGTCCTCCTTAGCAAGCGAGTCGGCACCCATGCCTTTCAGAGGCTGGGCACCCCAGCGGATGAAGCTCTTGTTTACCTAAATTCTGCATTTTCTACTATTCCCGAATTGAAACTAACCTCTTATTTACAAAGTGGCCATCTGGCTTGTTTTAAGGAATCCCCAATGGCATTATTGGCTTTGCGCACCCAAGCGATGTGGCCTGGACAGGTTTCAATACACAATTGTAATGCGCGTCAAGGAAAGCTCATCCATTTCAATGGTAGTTGTGTATTCTTTTTGGGGTTTTGTTTCATCAGCTATTGTCGACAGCTAGTGCTTTCTTCGTCACTTAAAGAAAATTAGCTTCACACTGTATCTCATCGGGGACTCGCGACTCCGAGA
>NC_048415.1:11250068-11300317 GCF_013103735.1 Etheostoma cragini | reverse complement strand
CCCCCCCCGCCACTTTCCCTAAGGTCGGCTGCGTGTATTTTAGGGTTGTATGAGTGTGTGGCCTTTTGACATGTGGACTATTAGTTTGAGGTCAAAGTATACACTTGAAGAAACTGATAATTTTCTATTTTTGCTATTCCAAAGCCGCTGCATGATTCTTCTATTTTTTAAAGTTGCTTTGAAACTCAAAAAGTAATTTAGTAAACACAGTCAAGTGCGCTGTTGTCTCTGTGTGTCTTCAACTTTCGGTTAGTTCATATTTTTTTTCTAAAGTCGCATCGACTGATTATTTACATGTAGGGTTTATAATAATTGTTTCCAAAAACAAAGCCGTCTGTTTAGCTGAGTGTTGATGTTTGCCGTGCGTTAAATCGATAGGACATTCTAGCTGTCATTTTTTGTCCACCAGCGAGATAGTCCCAGTCCCACTCTTCTAATATTCCTTTCTTACACTGTGGGATGTCTCACTCTGCTATGTGTGGGGAAATACGAATAAGGAGCAGTGGAAATAAGGTTGAATGGGGCCTAAAGCTGGAACTGTGAATGGTGGAGCCCAGACGAGGATCTGGTGATGCCAGTAGGAAAGTAGGACAGTGGGCCACAGGCTCAGTAAACGCTTGTCGCTCTCTGCTTGTTTCTCGACCTGCATGTCTGCACAATGCCTTAAGAGTTTTTTTCCCCTCAAATCACGTGAAATGCGTCTGTCACACACTTTAAATGGACCAATCCCTCCAAGCTTTTAAGTAAAAAGACGCATACCGTGGGCTGCCTATTTCTCACAGCTCCAACGACGAGAGACGTTGCGCTGAAAGCAAACGCTAATTTATTTCACTCCAATTTATTCAACAATCACTAAGCCAAACAATGTAAAATGAAGGTTATGTTTTGGTCCGTATAGCCTATGCACTGTGTGCGTTTATTCAAGTTAATTTCTCACTTTCATTTAAGTGTATTAACCATAATAAACTCTTCATGGAAGCTGAATTGCTTTTCAAACTACCGTGTTCGCTGCCTAGACCATGACTTGAACAACACACCCGTGCGTGAAACTAGTGTAAAGCTTATCTGATAGTTTGCTGTAGACCACTAAATAACAGGGGTGACCGGGGAAGGCTCTGATAAGAGTCCCAATACAGAAAGGGCTTGACTTAGAGGCAGTCTGATGTTACTACTATATACTGAATTATACTGAATTCATTACCGTCCCATTTTGTAGACCTAGATGGATAGTATGGCTTTAATTACAACTTTCTAACATCATCTACAACTGAACGAAATTATTTTGAAACTGGAGTTCTTTATTTTGCTGCAGGGACCCTCCTGGATCCTTCTCAGTGACCCCTGCAGGTCACCGGACCCCAGCTGGGAGTCTGACTTTAAACACATGGCTTGAATGGATGAGTGGATACTTGTTGTGCAGAGAGAGAGAGAGAGAGAGAGAGAGAGAGAGAGAGAGAGAGAGAGAGAGAGAGAGAGAGAGAGAAAGAGAGAGGTATATGTGTAAATATATATATATATATATATATATATATATAGAGAGAGATAGAGAGAGAGATAGAGAGAGAGAGAAAGGTGTATATACATATATAAATATAGATATAGATAGAGGTGTTTTCTTGATATTAGCAAGTTGGCTGCGCGCAGCTTGAAGTTGATGTATTTCGTTAAAACAATCTATTACCTACATAAGTGACGCCATAAATTGTACCCGACTGACCTGGCTGGGGGTTTACCAAAGCTTTTAATACAGCCGAGTGATTTATGGCCGCTGCTGGGTCTTCTCTTTGGATATCTGGGTTTATGGCGATTTAGGGAGAAACAGGCGGCCTGGTGGGGAAGTTTCCCTGCCCTCACCGTGCGTCTCTCCGGGTCCCGGGGTCACCCAGCCCGGGGAAATGCTCCTAATGAATTCATGTTTTTTCCCTCTCTTTTCTCCCTCCTTTTCATTTTGTGTTCACACCCGCTCCTTAAATTGACATCGAGCGATCCAAGGCTATCAATCTTGTAAATCAAGTTTTCTTTTCATTATTTCATTATCGGTCTCTAGCCTATTACAACCAGGGTTTCGCCCGTTTCTGAACTTTCAGTGGCTGCAATCACCATCGCTAAATAATATTCTGAATCTGTTAATGCATCTACATCTCATTTAACGGGTTGGGTGCGTTTACATAAAAGAATAACCAGGGTTAGAGTTAGAGTTTGCACAGATTTTTTATTCTTTTAATGGTGTTCTAAATAACTTTTCCGGGTCAAATCTTATGTTATTTGAATCCGTTTTTTGGGATACATGGAAATGTGTTTAATCTGTTAATAGTCGAAGGCTCACGACCTCATTATGAATCGAAATTTGTTATGTTTTTGGTCAAAATGACAAGTGGATCGTTGCATTTCTGGTGAGGTCAGAATATTTAGTAGACCTCAGTGAGTGTGGGAAAGGCCTTGGCTGTTGAACTGCTGCTATCAGTGTACAGAGGAGACAAATTGCGTCGATGACAGTCTCTGTAGCGCACAGGCGCTGTGGGTAGTCCACGGTGTAAATGGCTTGTGATGGAGGGAGGAAGCAAAAAAAAAAAGGGCAACAGGCACCATAATAACATTCATGCAAGCCATCGGTCCGTATACACCCAGCTGTGCATCTGAGTTTATTCTCTTTAAGTATCCCTCTATTGACAGACGAAATATTACGGTTTATTTTTAAGACTTTACCAGTATGTAAGCATTAAAAGGAGTTTCAGATGGACAGCCTTACCCCGGCTCCCGGTTTAGCTGCCACAAATGAGTAGACTTGTGTTCATTGAAAACATTTTGCGCGTATTTATTATGACAAAAAACGTCAGCCCCTTTATGCTTACACTTTAAGTAAAAGCCCAAAGCTCTTACATCGAGTTCCAGTGGAACAACTCTCACCTGGAATCATTTTCTGTCTAAACTGAGACAAATGGGCTTTTATGGTCGCAGCTCAGGGTTCCCCACTCACACTCCATGTTTTTTTTTTCTATTTATGGCGGCGCATTTCGTGGAGTGATTACGCACAACCAGGACCTTTTGAAGCGCACATGTTTATGTTTTTATGTGGGTGAGATCACACCTCCACAGGAGCTTTCCTGTGCCTGTTTGCAGTTGGCACATTTTCATCTAACTCTCTCCCATGATTTATTCTCCCCTGCTCTTTCTTTAGTAGCGGAGGTCCCCTCTCCATTATCATTAGTTTAATGTTAAAATTATCACATATTGGCTTTAAAGTCGCAAATCCTGAATTGTGAGGGAGTGGCTTACAAATTTGCATTTCCAGATGACCAACAACAACAAAATGCCCATACAAAAATATAATGATTCAAAATAAAAAAAATAAAAAAAATCCATCCTGTTTTACTGCATGCTATATGATATAGGACACAGAGGCAATGTTTCGTCAGAAGTGACAAATAGGCAATGTAAAGTCCGTTACCACAAATCTAAAACATGGGTTACCATAAATTTGAAGTGAAGCGATTGTACTTTTTTTTTAAAGAATTGTATAAATTCTTCTCTGAGGTATTTTTTCAGCCGCAATGACGTTCAAATAGTCTGCTTGGCTGCTTGTTTTGATTATTTCGACTATTTGATATTAATTAAAAAATGTACAAATTCAAATGCAGGCCTTTGTTTATAGGTCCTGGACGGCTGCATCTTGCTGAAACTCAATTAACATGAATGATGAAGGGAGTAGTGGGGCCATTTTGTCCGGCACACTTGCTGTCCGAAGGCCTTCATACACCAGACTGTATTTAAGAGCCGCGCATGCATCAGTCATGTGTGGCCTGAGCAGGACTCACACACACAGGACGCTGCTTGGTTAAACTTTACTCCAGGAGCTCCTCTGCCCCTTTTACATAACATTCAAAAGCAAATGACTGAACAAATGTGTTTAGGCTCACAATTGAAGAGACAAAGGGAACTGTTAGTGACTCTGTGGTGGCTGTTAGGCCCACACAGACCATTCAAGGGCTAAGTGGCAACCTGCTAAAGAGGCGTGTGAATTTGCAAAATAAAAGCAAAGTCAATCTGGCAATTCGACTAATGAATCATTCCCGAGGTGGCATAGTAATGATATCTGTCTGTCTGTCTGTCTGTCTAATTGATTTAGGAAATAAGATAATTCTGGTAGATATGTAAATAGATGGTCGTTTAGACTCACACGCACACGCAACACGAAGTGTTCAAAGTGTCAATTGATGCTGTCTTATTTATCGAGCGATTCAGAGCTGCTCAGCCTTTCTAAAACCGCCGAATCTTGTTTGATGCTGAAGACTGCCTAGTTTTCTCTTTCTGCAGGAAGAAATTAGCAATTCAAACGGCTATTTATCTATGTGTCCCCATTGGCTGGGTGAACGATGACTTCGCTTCTCATGCAATATTCACTAAGGGTTTCCATTAATAATAACAAAAGTAATTATAAATGATAATAATATTACAAATGTATTATAATAAGAGAATGTTATTATTTTTGTTATGATATTATTGCCTGTGAGTAAGAATATAGGCTTACAATAAAGAAAATAATAATAATAATTATTAATAATACACAATATACTGTATTAATATAGAATACAGTATATTTAATACAATAATAATACAATATATGTGTTAATAATAATACAAATGGTAATTATTGATCAACTCTATCTGTACTTATACAGTATAAATATATATATGTCAATATGTGTATAAATATATGTGTATATATATATATATATATATATATATATATATATTAATGAATGTTAAATATTAAATCCATCAAAATATTTTCACCCTTCATGCTGATAGTTTCAAACTGTGCTTCTCTTTGGTACAGTGCATTTTAATTTTTAAATAATAAAATAACAAATTCCTAATTATTTCTTGCTTCAGAGTAAAAAGTAGCACAACAATCCAGATTCTTCTCAGCATTCACATATATGTGGTGTATATCTGGTGTACTGACCTCGACAGAGAGCACAGCCAGTCACTAGGTCACATAGGCAGCAGTCATGTTGAACAGATGTACAGTGACTTAGGTTCAGATTGGCGTAAGGCGCTCAGGAAGAAGGGGGAGTGGATGACGACATGTTGGGAGTTGGGGTGGGATGGTAAGGGGGAGAGCTGTGAGGTGGTGTTTGGGATACTGGGCAGATTTTGATCAGAGACCCACAGGGTAGCAGAGTTGACAGACTTTACAGATGCAGCGGGCCTGCGGGAGCGCTCATGTACCGACTGATGGTTCACGGCTCATATGGCGTCGGGGAAAGATTCACCGAGCCGGAATTTCACTTGTAGGCAAGCAACAGCCGTGTCAGGCCTGCTGGGGCCTTCGTGCACCAGGAAGTGGACGAAGCAGGATGGCCGATAAAAATGAGGCAGCAGCGGTGAAAATAGGAATGTTGTGATCTCAGTTTTGAGTCTTTAGCACTGTACTGTGGAGTATTTATTGAAGATCTGTTACTGTAATTGTATTTGTTTAGGGCTTTACAAAAAAAGGTAATTTTTTGCATAGCTTTGGGATCTTGCAAAGAAGACTCATGAAGCCAGCAGCAAAATTAGATACTGTTAAACAAATATGAGTGTAAGCATTATTACTCTAATACAATGTGTTTTGTAGGTTGTTAGTGTTAGTTTACAGTGACCTCTCTACATGTAGTTAAATCTTTATCAGCTACTGTACATTATACATACGGATATCGATAAATATGTCAGTGGCTTTGCAATATATGTCAGTGGCTATGTAACATACAGTATGTGCATTATAGCAACAACTCTAAGTCACTAGTGCTAATAATCAAATTAGTTTTGTACAGCCATTCACATGACACAAATTTAGTTTGTGTAACATAACTGGGACATGAGTATCACGATCCCAGTAAAAGAAACGTGATTGTTTCAAATTTACATTATAACTTGTCTGTAAATTCCATAAAATTGGAGTACAAAATTAGTAGGAGAATATTTTCCAAACAATTTCCAAATATGTACAGTATGTGGGGATGCAGCTTGGGAGAGTGGCTGTTTTTTAATATGGCATTTGTGTGTGCAGTCCATCCTGGCCTCCGACAGAGGGGCCTTGTGGGATGGCAGGTCTTTGACATCTACTGTCGAGAGCAAGCAGGGGAGGGCGAATGTGTCTGGGCCTGCTCACTGCACAGACACGCTGCTGGTGTCTGGAGTCCGCCAAGCAGAACAAGGGAGAGAGACACACAGACACAGGGAGTGAAAGAGAGTGAGAGAAAGAGAGATTTTGCACTCACAGGGTGGTACATCTTGGGGGTAGAAGTGTGTAGAAGTGTGTTTGGGAGGTTAGGGGTTGAGGATTGTTTGTGTGTGTACTTCTGGGGGTACAGTATGACATGGGATGCCTACTCCTCTCTAACTAAAGTGGATTAAATTAGACGTAGTCATGCGATGTCAGCATAGAGCTAGGTATATTAGTCCTTTTCATTTATAAGAACTACCGTTCCACTGAAACCTTTTACTTAAAATATTTCCCTTAGACGTTTTGAACCATTTTCATTTTCATTCAGAACCTGTTTATTTCTTGTCATTGGAAGATGAACGTTTTATAGCATGTGTGCATGTGTGGGTGTATGGGTGTTTCACATTGCTAAGGTGACTCAGACAGGGATGTTCTCCCTCTTTGGTCCTTACTGAACGATATTAATGGCTTTCAAAATTACTGATAAAATGTTTGACATAATATTAATGGCACACAGATTTGGCGTTTTATAAGCCCTGTCTGCACCGGATGTCCATAAAGTTAAGCTGAAATTACCATGTGTCAAAATGTCCAGATTATAAAGTGAGTTAGGACCTGCTGTGCTTTCCACCCACTCTCAACCCACGCCCTGTGACCCATATCCAGAGGTCATGGGGAGGGGTCTGTTTGGATGAATTTGGAGGAGGCTTTCTCCCCAAGGCTAGTCTTGTTCTTTCTCAACAATAGCTGTTCTAACACAATCAAGCTCCAGGGGTTATCCATTTCCAGTGGCGATTAAAAATACACTGAAAGAGGATGTGTATATTTGGAGAGACCGACTGTGCAACTTTCCATGGCTTGTTGACGCATAGACATTCACACAAACAGACCAGGTCAAAAGCACAGTTGGAGACTGGGACACAGGTGTTCGCTTGACTTGGCCAGCCTGCAGACCAAGGCAGTTATACTCTTTGCATGGTAGACCTGGAGCAGTTGATGAAAGATGACTAGGAGCTTGCATGGACATGCTACGGCCATTACGCTCGTTACTTGGCAAGGACAGAAGCAGCAGGAATATTCGCAGGAACACAGGGCGGAGTTTGTGGGGAGTAGACTTCACGGCCTCCTCCCACCATTTCTTTACGAGCTAAAGCCTCTTGTAACACATTTTGACAGTGAAGCAGAAAGAGATCTTTGATATTTTTCTTTAAAAATGTTGCCACTTACAAATCTGTCTGGAGAGTGGACGCCACTGTAAAACAGTGTGCCTTGAGGGGGAAGAAAGGCCACATCACCTGGTTTCAGCCTTTGCCGGTCTTGTTAAATATTAGAAGAAAAGAAAAATGGGGGATAAAAGGGAGGGCCGTTTCTTTTTGGGTTTAACTATAGCTGGTGATGGTGGGACTGTGGTGGCGCAGTGCCCATACCTCCGGGACTTGTTCCCTTCAAGAGCAGGGAATCTGCTAACATCAATTTTCCACATTGTAGTAAGTCTTTGTGATAATAGGAATGGCTTTAGGAGAAAAGCTGATTTGATGTGATGTGTTCAAATGTCCAGTGTAATTAACCAAAATGAATGTGTGAGAACAAGAGTTTTTGAACAGTGGATATTTTACTTTGTAAGGGGTCTATGTGTGAGTGTTACTGTTCACTATAGCAGATGGCTGTTATCAGACTTTATTCTGCCCCACTTCTCATCCTTGGTGTCAAAAACACCTGCCACCTGCACTTCAGCTACACTTCAAAAGGCCCGCAGGCATGAGGAGGGCTCCCCACTTCTATTAAATATTCCCTCCTTTCCCTTTTGTCTTCTTGAGAACAGCAGCAGGTTTAACCAGACCCCTGCTATCTTATCAACAGTGCACCAAATTCACTCTCAACCTCTTCAATCCACTCTCTTTTGCACAACTCACACACATTTGAGTCCAACACATTTCAGTGGTGGCAGCAGCACCAATCACATGTGACCTTTTGTCATGATATTTACATAATCCCCATGGTTCCACGCTGCAGCCTCCTGGAGGCACTGCCAGCTGTGAGGAGCATTTATTTAACCTCACATCAAGTTGGAATGGAGTTTCAGTGACACAGGGACTTTATGTTTAAGTGAGTGCAATATGTAGAGGACAATGAAAGGAAGGTTAAAAAGCCTTACTGGCTATTATTAAGGCAAGCATTTTATGGGGGCAATCTAGCAAATGTGGAGGTGTTACTTTTTGGTCTTTCGGATTGCCCTAACACCTGTCCATTTGGTAGAGTGATAGATGGCGGATGGATACAAAGTAGTGCGTGTGAATGACACAGATACACTATGATGTGTTTTCTCAACAGCAGATAGGGGAAGGGAACGGAGGCCACCCTGTGGGTTTGCCTTCAGCCTCAGTCAGTTCACAGAGCTGCTGTTTCAAGAAAATCTGTTCTCCAGCAGAGTTTCTTCCTTTTGATAGTAAGATGCAATCAACTGCAACTAGTATATTCATTCTATTTGACTTAACGGCAAATTTAGCTGTGGATAAAAATTGTAATTCATATATCATGTCATTTGAAATATATTCAGTGGGCAGATGGCGGTTGTTAGCTGTGATTTTAAAATGGATTTGACAATGAGTGCTGTGAAAGACTAATTGCAATGAGCCAGATGAAAGTACTGGACAATATAGGCTGACCCCCTCCCTCTGTGCCAAACAGCTTCCCTTTCCCCTCTCACACCCTATGGAAATCCCTTCTAACCTCACACAAACACACAAACACACACACACACACACACGCACACACACACACACACAAACGCGCACACACACACACACACACACACACAAACTTAACACACATGAATGATGACAGTTGCTTAATCTCATAGCCATACACACGCCGGCACACATTACTTCCGTCCAATACACAATGCACACACAAGTCCTCACGAAATCTTTACCCACGCACACACACACGCTTCTTAGGGTCAGAGCCCACATCCACATCCACTCACTCTTCTGCTAATGAATCAATAAACTGGTTCCATTCATTTCATTGCTGTCAGACCCCATCGATCAGCCCCTTTCTCCCCATCCCAACAAATCAGCAGGGGAGCTCAGAGATCGAGAGGAGAAGAAGGGGCTTGAAACATCCAGGCAGTTCAAAGACTCCTCATTTCTTATCCGCTTTGGTTCCCTAGAAATATGGTGTTTTGATGGTGTGTAGTAGTGTGTATGTATGTGTGTAAAATGAAAGCGAGAGAAAGGATTAAAAAAAGATCTAGAAGGCAAGATGTCTTCTCCTAGAGTTTATACATGGTAGCTGACCTTCCTTTTACTTACGTGTTAGCACTGTGGACTCGCAACATCACAGGAAGACTGAAGGTAGCAGGTGGCAGACTTCAGCCAGGTGGAAGCTCATGCACTTCCAGGGATGCCCCTTTTTGGCCATGAGGTATCAACTGTCCCACCCAACTGTGCGATTGAGTCTCTAGCTTGGCTAGGTGAGCGATGTGTATGGTGTATGGTCCAACTCTCGCCATGCTCCACTACCACACCTACAGAGTCAAAGTCAGAAAGGTTATCAGTTATTAAAGCCTGTCAAAGTTGGAGCTGTGTGTGTGCGTGAGGTCATGCAGAGTGAGAGGCGAGAGAGGGGTTTTCTTCATCAAAAACCACTTCATTCTGTTTATTGGCTAGCAAGTTCATTTCAAAAGTTGTTGAGAGAAGCAACTATGCAGACCAGAGGTTGCAGCGAGCAAAGGTCGATTATGTTGTGGTTGGGGGGAAAAGAGTGGAGGACGACAGGTAGGAGGCACACAGGAGGAAGAGTAGGTTCTGAGATTGTGAGCTCCATCTAAGCAGAGAAACTGTAATCCCCTGACTTGGATGTTTGCCACCAACCAAGTTTCCACTTTCACACCATGCGACTTCCTCCCAGACAGGATTGTGCCTGGAAAGAGAGATCCATCGCTTTCCACCAGTACCTTTCACTATATCCTTCGTCCACACATTCACTCACATTGGTCCCAGATGAAGGGTTGAGGCTTTGATGCAGTCTGAAAGGAATCTGCCAGCAGTTTTTTTAGTAAATCCAACAAGCAAAGCAGTGCAGATCGATGAAAACATTGTGCGATGACTGAAAGATGCAATCTAGTGTCATGGTAGAGTCATTGGCAGATGGAACAAAACATTTAGAGTTGAACTTAAGGCAGAGGGAGCGTTTGAGGAAACACAAATAAATAACGGTAAAACGAGGTTATCAAAAGGAAAAAATCAGGGAGTCATTTCTCAACATTTGGTTTCTCGTCATAGAGTGGCGGTGTTTACCTTTGGTTCAGATGGCCATTGATTTATATGGATACTTTATGGCCGTTTGATTAGAGGAAGTGTAAGGTTTTATAACTGCAGTGGTGGTTTATGTAGGTATGACTAACTCCAAGTTATTGTGCTAGCCAGACAGCTCGGTGCTCCGGCCTGCCAAATAGGAAGAACCAAAAGGTTCAATGCTTTCCGCCAAAAAGCAAAAATCCTCAGACAAAGCCTCCATTTATATGCTGTTTACCTTCCCTTTCTTCACCTCCCTGTCACTCTCTTTGGCCTTGTCCCTTTCCCAGCCTTTCTCTCAGTCTATGAAATCTCCACCCCCTCTCTTTAACTGTCATTCGCGTCCTTTGTTCTTTCATCCCATCCTTTTTGTCCATCGTTCTGCCCTCTGCCCCTCTTCAGTTCTCTCTTCATTGACCGAAGCTTATCACAGTTACAGTAGGTCCTAATTGCAGTATTATTTTCCTTTCCCTGTTATCTCATGTCTTTGTGATATCAAACTCCCAACAGTGATAGTAAGCAGCTAGGAGATGGATGCTATTTACTGCTCAAAGACCCTTTGTTATTGTGTACTACTTGATAAGGTCTTGACTGTCGAGAGGACTTCCCCTATTGTGTAATTAGACAGGGAAGTCTGCAGTTGAAACCCTGACCGAAATTGTTTCTTGACATGACAGGTCTGACATGAACTTTTCTTTCAACATGTCGCCCTTGGCTTTTTACACAAAACATGGTCCTTGCCTGTCAGCTTGGACAATAAAAAAGATTAGTGCAGAAGGAATGGCTGCAAAAAAGAAAGGCAAGAGTGCATCAGTGGGCTGTAACGCAATATGTTGCTTTAGAAGGGCGACGAGAGGGTGTCTAAGTGGGAGTCGTGTGAGGTGTCTGGGAGCCAAACAGCTTAGAGTGTGAAAACAATCGGCAGAGACATGAAAGTATGAGCGAGAACACACACAGGGGTCAGATAACCCCTGGGCAGATGGGGATGGTCAAGTGAGCAGAGGAGAGAGGTTTTGGGGGGTTGCTATGTTTATGCCACTAGTGTCAGAAAAGGAATACAAAAGCATTACCCCCTGTCCCACTTTTGGCCTCTTTAAATCCCCAGGGTTGCAGGAGCTAAAACGGTGGTGATGATTAGAAATTCAATTTGGCTTGCCATCAATCAATACCACCAAGATCGACAGGATCGCTGCCGAGTGGCCACCATTGCAAACAGATTGGGTTTGTGCCTCTTGGGATTCACGCCCTTTTTTCACGCTTTGTTAATTAAGCGTCCAAGCTGCCCCTGCAGTTACTTATTTATGAATCTTGGCTTCGACCGGTACTGGAGACCACTTGGTCTCCCCTAATTAGTACCTCACTAATGGCCAAGCTTCCAGACAATCCATACAATCTCAATCCAGACCGCCAACCCCCATTCTGTCAATGCACACATGGACTCATAACACCCATATGACCTTGATGTTACACAACCCAAGTTGTCTGGTGTTGTGTTTCTGTGGTACTGTTTAAAGTGCCCCACATGGGATAATGAGGCAACACTTAAAAAAAATCAATTTCCATCTCCGTCTGTCAAAGTAATTTCTCACCTGTTCATTAACTCAAGAATAGAGCATCCCGGATGAGTTGAGCACCAACAGTCATTAGATATGGAAGAGAACCTGAAGGAACAGACGGGAGGCTTCATGTCGGTGAAATATTAACACTTTCCCAAGCCTGCGAGGGTTTTGCAGTTTTGACGCCACCATAATTTATTGATACTGTATGTGTATCTTCCTTGAAACAGTGGCTTGTTACAAGGAAAAACAACAGATGTATACTTTTGACTTCCTAACACCTCTTTTGAATAAAGTATGCCAGTAGCATGAAATCATTAGTATAAACCCCAATCATATAACTACTCTAACCTCCAATCAATCCTGCAAACACCCTGCCCAAAAGCTTTTTTCCCTTCCTTTCAATGAAGTCACTGTTCAGGGTCAGTAAGCCAATCAGCTGTGGCCTTGTGTGGTGCGGTTTGAATCCCATAAACACTGGTCCTGAGTCAGATTTACTGGCCAGCGGCCCTGGGGATTCATTTGTATTCCACCCACTTTGGCTGGTTCAGGGTCAGGACGATGACTAATCAGGTCAGTGCTGATCCACACCCTGTGGTTGGAGCAACCCCACCTAGCTCACTTGGACCACCAAGAGGTCTGGTGTGCGTGCGTGCGTATGTGTGTGTGTGTGTGTGTGTGTGTCAAAGGTAGATGGGTTGCATGGAAATATTCTGATATTTTAACATCTAGTTTCTCAAGTCCACAGCTTGGGAGAAAAGCCAGCTTGCACGTAGCTGTTGTTTATTCCCTTTAGATTGTATCGCCACAGGCCACAACAGAAGTGAACCCAGCTGAACACTTGCTAATGGGTGAGTTTAGGCATAAACATTGGGGTTGTTATTTTTTAACTAGTGAAGTTCACCAGAGGCTGCATTATAAGGATCACAATAAGTGAGGAAACTTCTTGGTGTGTAACTGAATAGTTAACTATTGCCTCTCTTGGCCAACTTTTGTAACCAAAAAAGATTCCTCTCAACTATGTTTACTTGAATGTGCATTCATCCATTTGTGCATGTACGGAAATAAATAAATAAAAAACTGTTGTTCCCCTGATTGTAGCTCCCCTCAGAAATCTGTAGTCCTGTCTCTATTTTCACTGTGACACTATTTATCCCACTAGGCTTTCTGGTAGTCAAATTATCCAGGTAGGATTATTTCAAAACTGAGTGGGCTGTTAAAACGACAAAGATTAATGTATACACTGCTTATTCACTGTCCCTGTAACCTGACCTTTTTGACCAATGACCCCTGCAAAAGAATGAAAAAAATCCTTTTCTCATTTAAATTTTCATAATGCTGAGTTCATTCAAGTGGCTTCTGGCCAGGATCCTGTGTGTTTGTGTGTGTGTGTGTGTGTGTGTGTGTATGTGTGTGTGTGTGTGTTGTGTGCATGTATGCACATGTATGTATGTATGTACAGTATGTGCACAAACGTGTGTAAGCACATAAATCACCGGGTGCATGGCGGCCTTGTGGTTAGAGCTACTGTGTGTGTGTGTGTGTGTGTGTGTGTAGGCAGTAGTGGTAGTGTGGGGGTTATTGGTGACACCCTGCTCCCTCCTAACTGCCAGCTTTAGTTACACATTAATGAAGGGTGAATAATACAGTATCTAGGGTAGCCTATATTACTCCTACATATCCCAAGAGAAAGACAGAGGGATGGAGAGGTAGACACATGACATAATGAGAAATATCTACACTGACTATATCTTCTATTAAGAAAAAACAAGTTTGAAGAAAAAAGACATTTAACCCAGAGTTCCCTGATTCCTTCCTAATCTAATTTCTCATCCACTTCATTCAGCCAAACCACGAAACTTCAACTAGCCTCACTTCCTGTTTACAGTAGATAGTGTCCCTTTCCTCCTCCGTTGTCCTGGTGTACGATCAGCTTCTGTCTTTTAGATTTGTGCGGCTGTTTAGGTACGTTAAGGATAACAGGACACCTTGAGATGAAAGAGGAGTCGAGGCATAAACTCTAGGCCAATCAGCTGCTGTGGGTTTAGTGGACTTGCTGGAGTGTGTGAGGGTCCTTGAGCATGGTTCGCTGATGCATCTGGTTCTGTAATCATGGTGTGATTATTTAGACATCCATCTTACTAGGATGGTGACAGGATGAGTTTAAGTTTGTGTATGTGTGATACAGAAAGATAGAAAGTTCAGTTTGTCTGTCTGTATCTGTATCATTTTGGGATTTGCATCATTGCCAGTCTGTTTCTGTGCATGTGTATGTGCATATATGTGTGTCCATGTGTGCATGTTACTAACTGCTGTGTGATTTATCCCTTCTTGCTCTGGTGTTGCTGTCTGGGGCCCTCTGTGTGTCATGCCAATGCGCAAAGGTCTTTATGTAATTGAAGTGGGCCTCCGAAAGCCCCTTGCCATATGGAACCCAGCAGCCTTGTCTGTCCATCCGTCAATTTATTTTAATTGCCCAGAGCCCGGATTCTATGACGTGTCTATCGTGATGACATGAGTGGTTTCTTCATAGGTTAAAAACATTAATAACTAATACGGTTTGAGACCTCACCAATCACTGACCATGATATTGACCAGTCAGGCAATGTTAGGATTTTCTCATATCATTTTACAATGTTGGCAATCAAGAAACTGGAGCTTATTTTAGAGTACTGCTACACTTACAAGAAGCCACTTTGCAGAAATGTACTTTAAATGGCTAAATTTTTATGTACAGTACATGTAAGGTGGAGCAGATATTAGCATTGACATGACCATGTTTTAAGCTTTTTATGGATGTTCTTTCTCTGTGCCCGTCTCCCGTCTGGTTCTTTACTGGTGCTTTTAGCTGCTAAAGAGGCGAAGTCCATTTGCACAGAGGAGGTCTAACAAGTCAAGTTATTATAGCAGCCAAGTGTGGGATTAATTAACCCAGTGGCGATTTAGAATATCGAATCTATCTCATGCAAGAGAGCAATGCTGCTGCCAAGGTTTTGCGCGGTCGAAACTTGAACCACTTCACTTCAAAGCTCCAAAGCTGGTAAGTTAGTTCTAGCCAGCAAACAAACGCCTAGGGAGGAGAAAAAGGATGGGAATGCTAGCTGTGTGTGTGAAGGAGAGAGTCCGTCATAGAAAAAAAAAAGAAACAAAAGAGAGAAAGGAAGAAAGGATTAGTGAGGGAAAGAGAAAGGACAAAACCAGACAACCTGCCCAGTTTACCTTGCCCAGTGTTTAAAATGAACAGCTTCTTGTGCGTGAGTGCATCTGGGCCGTGGTTCCTCTTTTTGTTTGTATTTGCAATGTCGCATGATTTGATTTGAATTGTTTTTCATAAAGTGCCACTCCTCAATTTTTGTGAGGCTACAGAGAGATATATGTTCAGTTTTATATGATCTTTTTTTATATGACGTGGCTGTAAGAGAAAAGGTGTGTGCAATTGTCTCAGTCACACAGGCCCGCAGAGCCCTGACCTGGCGGGTTGCATTCCTCACTTGAACTGCCCTAATCTCCCCTTTGTTCTCTCTGTCTTTGACCTGAATTGCTAATAGGCAGCCAGGTAAACTGTAACAAGCCCTCTGTCTACTAAACGAGCTGATGTGAGAAGCACCAGTCTGCCTGCAGGGTCTGCTTTTAACCTGGTTCTCCTTATCCTTCATTTTAAAAAGAGAGGACATGGGATTGGGGGCAGTGTGTGTATGTGTGATGGTGACGGGTTTAAAGTGTAATTACTTATCTGCTAAAATTCCCCATCTGCCATTTTTTCTCCCTTTTCCCTCTTCCCACCCTCCTCTTTTTTTCTTACTCACAGGTAAATGAGGGCATACCTGGGAAATTAACTTGACTGGCGGTGATAACTGACTTGATAATTACCCTGCATCCTCTTCATTAATCATAAGCGGTTGCTCATTGAGCCAAAAGACGGCTTTTAGTATGTCTAGCTGGCGTTCACGCTAATAGGGTAGTCCCCAGCTCCTATTTTGGTCCTGTTTTTTGTTTACCCTGTCTGTGCGAGTTTCCAAGGAGAAGCAGAAAAGAAACAAGCAGACCTCAAAGACTTTTGGTCTCTATCACCGCAGTATTTTTTAAACAGTTTTAAAGTAATTGGAAGCCACCGGCATGCTGAAAATGCGGACCGCATCAGGGCTTTGCCCCTCGCTGCAGACGCACAAGCAGCTGTTCCGGGTGTAACAGGAAGTAGCCATCTTTAATTAGATTCAACACGATCATTACATGCTGCACTGGAAGTGCATTGTAAGGTGATCTGATATCTTGGCATGACTCCATTCGGAGAGACTGTACTAAGAGAAACAATGGTAGAGGGAGAGGGAGATGGCATGTGTTTGTGAGAGAGACTCAGTGGCTATTGAAACAGAATGGCAAAGCTGGGTGCTAAGCCCTTTTCTTGTGGTGCTCAGCCATTCAAAAAGCCACAGCTTTTATTCAATGCCTGGTTCCAGCTCTTTCTAGGCTACACCCCCAGTGAACAAACAGGATTTGTGTGTGTGTGTGTGTGTGTGTGTGTGTGTGTGTGTGTGTGTGTGTGTGTGTGTGTGTGTGTGTATGCGTGTGTCTTAATAATAGGTCTCATTTTCTATTTAAATGTGTGTTGCTGTTATTACTGTTTAAATAATGTATTATACATAATGTGTATGCATTAGCATCATGTAAGTGTACAGTTTGGGTTTGTGTTCCCAAATGATTGAGCTCTGTTTGTTGAGTCAGCCATTGCTGACACACGGAATTGCTTAAAACCTGCTATTAGAGCTGTGAGGTAACTGCTCACACTCTCTCCTACTGCACAGGCAGCACAATAGCCCACCTTGTATTGAACAGAAATGTGTGCATGTGTGTTGTTTCGTGCATGTTTATGCTTATAGTGCCTCTGAGACACTCAGATAATCAGCAGCTTCCACTTAAAAAGGCAAATACTCATTCATTCACCCAAGTGAGTGTTTGAGTGCACACATGGAAAAAACGTGAAACACTATTCTCGGCAACAATTTCAATGTTTTCACTGAAATTCACACATTCCCCAAGGCCAAGTTGCTGCTATCACATTTTCTTATGTCTGGTCTAGGAATCTGTGCTGTTATCTTGTACACAGTCTGTTGCCAGAGCTGTCGAGCTGTTATGAATGGATGCCCTGGTTGGCACAGGGGCAGGAGAGGAGAGGAGAGGAGAGGAGAAGAGAGGAGGAGAGGAGAGGAGGAGAGGAGAGGAGAGGAAAAGGACAGCAGTAAACTAGACGATGGCTCCCTGCAGAAAAGCAATAAGCAGACACAGTCTCTATAGGCCGCTGCGTGTCAGCATGCCAAAAACACAGTGGCAATGAAAGAAGCACAGAGGCTGTGGGGAATACTAGAGTGCGTGTACCAGCTCTCCATCCTCTCCTCTCCTTTCTTTTACTCTCCTCTGTGTTCTCTCCGCCCTCCTCACCCCCCTTTTGTTACCTTACTGGCCCCATTGCCTTTCATTCCTATCGCTTTCTCTGCTTTGCTTCCTCCCTCTTTCTTTGAATATCTTTTCTTTTCTTTTCCACTGCCATCTCTTGCACCCCCTTCCCTACCCTTAAGTTTTTCATGATTCCTCGTCCTCTTCTTTCTCTTTTAGTTTTTTGCTGTAATCTTCAAAGACTTACAAATAAGTCTAAAATAAGGTATAAACCAGTGTGCAGTTTTTTTCAATCACAAGCAAGCAACCACACCCAAAGATGGGAATCTCTTTTCCCCTCCCTCTCCCTTTTTCTCTGTCTCCATTCTTCTTTCCCTTTCTTATCGCTACAAATAAACCCATATCGAATAGTTATTTCCTTTGTGCTGTGGCTGTATAAGCCTGGGAAGTAATGCATATAAAATGCCAGAGAATGTTGGCGCATGTCATATTATGTTCTCACATGGTTCATTCCTCCATTCACTGCTTTTGTATCTAGCATGGATGTTCCAACATTTAAATTCCACTGCTCCAGAGTGACTTCCAATCACGAGCAAATAGAGGTTCATTCTCTCTCTCAAGGACATATGAACCTTAACGATCACGCATGTCGTTGGTTGATCAAAGTGAAGTTTTATTTCCAGCGTGGTCTTTATAACCACAAGGCCACTCTCCCAAGAACTCTTTGCTCTCACAAAAAGACACATAATCTGTAGAAATGTGACTAGCGGGGGTCAATGAAGGTAAACTATAAAGGTAGATTGTGGGCTGCCAAAACCCTGTTGGCAGACTTGACATGCTAAATGTGAGTTTGATGGGGTTAGCGAGTCCTGACACTCACCTGTCACAATGTTAGCCTGCACCACTAATACCTTATATCCCTCAGAGAGGCAGAGGCGCCAGGTGAATTTCTGCTCACAGACAGACACACAGGCTCAGACTAACAGTATGGGATGCTGCCTTCCTTGAATAAAGACAGAAAGAAAATAAAGTTTCATACATAGTAAATGCTGGGTTTTCTATACACAGATGTGTGTGTTAAAGCATGCATGTCTGCCTCTCCAGCTGAACTTATGAGGATTCCAACATTTAAATGAGAATATTGAGTAAGAATGAAGCTTATTTCAAGACTAATTAAAGCATAATCTATTTTTTCCTCTTCTCATTTGACCTTTGAGGCACTTCATATTTATTAGCGTCTGCAAACACTGATTCTTATCAGGGTTGCGAGCTACGCCGCACTGTTTCTTCATTAGTCTTATCCACTGAGGAGTCATCAGAGCAGTCGGCAGGTTTGGTCAGACAAAGCAGCAAATCAAAGAATATCGGCACTGCTTCATCTCATTGAGTAAATTACTCCGCCGCCCGGCTTTTATGTCTCTCTCTTTATAGATGAACATTTAATGAGACAATTGTTGAACATCAGTAACAAGCTTAAGTAAATGCGAAAGTACATGGAATATGAGATGGATAGATAAAGAGACATGTATCTGTTTTAGAAGATGTAAAAGAATATTTTTCGACATGATGGCTGAGTTGTTGCTGAACAAGGGATGGTCTTTTTTCCATAGCTCGAATACCAAATCAGTCTGCTAGATAACAGATAATGTCCCTTTATCTTTAACTGTAAAAGATTGTGAGTGCAGTTTTTTGCATTATATGTTATAAATAAGTGTGGTTGAAAGTGAGGTAATGGTGGAGCTGATGTTTAGACAAGTGTGTTGCCTGCTTGTTATCTTGGTATGTGTCAAGGAAGTCTTTTTATAGAAGTTTGAAATGCGTACCTACATGTGTTCATGTGTATATGTGTGGTGTATTTGTTTGCCTTTCATCTATATGGCAGGCTATTGAATCAATTAGAGCTTGCTGAGGTTGCAGTTACACCATATTGTGTTTGAAATATGAATTGTATTCCAGGTATTGCTACCCCCTAGGAAGTGGGAGGTGACACAGAAAGAAATCAACAGACGTAGTGCCACACGCACACTTTATCAAACACAAACACACACACAAATAGACAGCGAAATGACTTTGTCTCGCTTCCTTTCTTACTCTGACTAACACAATCATGCACACACACGCAACTACCCACAAAACTTGAAAAGGAGATCTGTATTTCCATATGCAGATCCTTGGGACGGACCTGCTCCTCTCTTGCTTGTTTGCATTTTTCAGATGCAGTTGGCTGAGTCATTTGCAAGGAAATCAGATCATGGCATCTAGCCATCTTACGCAGTCACCCTGTGCTTGGATTTAACAGTCTAATTCATGACTAGAGCATTATGCTTAATACTGTCAGCGTTTGATACTGAATGTCAATTGAGGAAAACAAATCTGAACCCAAACTGAATTAAATAATGTGAGAGAGAGAGAGAAAGAGAGAGAGAGAGAGAGCGAGAGAGAGAGAGAGAGAGACGTGTGGGTTTCTAGGAAGGGTTGTAAATGAAAACTTACTTCACTTTTGGTAAAGGTTGAGGCAATAGTTTCCATGTTAGGTGATGTAAACATCCCATGTCCCTACAGAAATCTGGTTCTGTGCCTGTTTCCTGTTGGTGGTTAAACACTGGCAGACCTGATGCCCTTAACGTAATCATTTGCAAATGAGGAACAGGCTTTTTCAAAATGAAATATAAGTGGTAAATTTGACATCAAACCTTATAAATCATTGCTACAATGAAGCAATACTTCTTTTCAAAAAAATACACAAAGGATAAAGTTTGTTTTACAGTGACAATGTCCTTGTTTACTGTAATTGTAGAAGTGATATTTCCATTTAAGATGAGTTTGTTTTCCAGTAAGAGGTGAGGTAAAGCACCAGCAGCCCTAAAGGCTTTCATATAACAAGGCCAAACATCTCAGTGTCGTAAAACCTGCTGGGTCTGGGATGGCCCCTTCAGAGGAATATTTCAATGGCGATTGAAACCCAGTAAACATGACGTCATGCAGGGAGGCATGGCTGTACAAAACAAAACAAAGGTGGTAATTTCTGTTTAGACAAATGCCCAGAACTCTGTTATTAAGTCACCACCGTCTGCATCAGCAGTTTTGTGGAAGCGGCACACGGACACACACACTTAACACACACACACACACACACACACACACACACACACACACACACCTAAAGATAGCGGTGTACATGTTAAGTAAAGCAGCAGGGAGAGACATAAAGATAAATGTGGAATGTTATAGACAGTGAACAAAAGCTTTCACAATCCTTTCTGAGAGCAAAATGTTAAGTGCAGCTCTTACAGTATGGGGAATGAAGCGGGAACTTAAAGGTTGCAGGTTCAAAGGGAGCTCAAGTATATAGCTGAAAACCCTTTGTCAGCCAGCTGTAAGTTAAACTGCATGTCTCAAGCAATCTTCTGTGCTGTTATAACATCGGTACTTCGGTTTAAACGCAAACAATGACAAAAAAAGTTGCTGATCGGATCAAGGAACATGAACAGGAGCAAAGATGGCACTCCTGATAAAATGCAGACACTCACACTATCGAGGATTCCCATTAAACCTTTCCAGAATTGGATTTTTGAAGGTAATCTAAAGTGCTTGTGTCAGAGAGCAAGTAGCCAATAAAACAAGTGCTAATGGCTCACCCCAACCGTGAATGTGTGTGTTTGTGTGTGTGTGTGTTATGTTGTCACTACTGTTGATGAACGGGCTTTGACTTATTCAATAGCAAACCGAACACAGAGCCATTCAATGAACCCATGGGACAATGCAGACCGCTTTGAATGCTGGGTCTCGGGTAGGGTGAGGGGTTGGGTGGTTAACTAGGAAGATGGGGAACAGAAGGGACATAATTTGCACATTCACACATACACATAAACACACAAAAAAAGGAGTTTTTAGTGTGCGAAACTTAATCTTTTAGCATTTTCATTGAAGTCAGTAAGAAAATATTGACTTACACTAAGTTACACTACGTTATTTACAAAGTGAAATAAGCTTGAATTTCTAAGTGGCCAACATTACTGGAAAGCGACTAATCCTTAAAGCCAAAGTGATACTGTTTACTGTGACACTCTATTTTCAAGCACGTATATTTTTCGCATACGCCGATGACCCAGACAGACACACGCACCAACACTCAAGCTCATTGTAGCAAGACGCCGGCTTTGAAAGATCCAACATGCAAACATATATGCACACAGTCACATATGCACACACAAACACACACACACACACATTGAGGCACACCTGGTTTTGTAGACAGCTGCCCTTAGGGCTACCTGGTCGTCAGATTCCCTGTCCTTTGTAATTAGAAGAGTTAGTGAGAGAAGGGGTAGCGAGAGAGAGAGATGAGAGAAAGACTGCGAATGAGCAAGAGAAAGAAAAAAAGGAGGGGTTAAAGACAAAGGGGCCCAGTCCATCGGCAGTACAGGAACTAGACTAGACTTTGTGAGCCCTTGAATTCACTCTTGAGTTGCAACAGAAACACACATACACACTCACACACTCACACACACACACAAACACACACACACGCTCACACTCATTTATTAATTTGGTAAACCACCTGCACTAGCTTACAATGTGCTCCTTGCTGCGATCAAAGCTCTTTTTTCCATTTCAACAGCTTTGCTCCGCCAAAGACTCACCGTTGTGTTTGTTGTTGTTTATTTATCACATGTCCCGGAGTCTTCGGGTAAGAGCTACTTGTCAGAAATTGCCTCTGCAGCCATGATGGGCCAAGCAGACTGACAAAAAAATAGAAAATAGCACACTGTTACAACCCAAATAGTATTTAGCCCCAGGTATCTCTAGACGAGGAGAAAAATAATTGAGGGCAGGGGCCCAGCAACAAATGCAGAGAGCAAAGACTTAGGTTTGTTAGACTTCCCCATGTGAAGAGATGATACAAGCATTAGACTGAGTGAGAGGGGAAAGAATAAGACAGAAAGGTGGAAAGAGAGCTTATTTCCAATGCATCAACTGCGTAACCCCTTTAGCGTGCACACACATCACAGACCTCTTGTGTGACAGGCATTGTGGGATGACTGACAGCGAGTTGTAGCAGGGTGAAGTATGTGTGTGTGCTGATGGGGAGGGGGGAGTGTTTTGTCATGGGTGTGAGTTCGTTCAGGAATTCCACAGAGGAATCACCTCCTTGGCCTGTCCATGTCGCAGCAACCAATTACCGTCTGCGTGTGTGTATGTGTGCGTGTGTGTGTGGGTGGGTGCTCAAGGGGAGGTCTTGCCATAAAATGGAGGGGACTTCTCCTAATCATCGCACTCTGGACCCGCACAAAGGCAAAAAGGCTGCTTGGACAATTTGAATGTGAATAGCATCTCTCCTCCTGCTCTCTGTGTCTCTATTCGACTTTCTCTGCCTCTGCTGCACATTGGATGACAAAAGCGGAGCCAACAAAGATAGCAGAGAAAGCAATCAGGCTAATAGTGCTAATAAGTTGAGCGTGAGGTCCTCGCTCTCAATGTTGACACATTTCACTGTTTCTGTGGCTAAACAGAGGTTCAAGTGTTTGGCAACCAGACAACATCGTATTTTAATGGAGTGGCTACCCCATGCCAGGTTGCTATGTGCTTGGTCTGTTTGAATATAGGAGAAAATAACAAAGCAACTCGGAGGAGAGGTGGGGAGCAGATAATTAACTACTGGAGAAGCCTAAAGGGAAGGATTTGGGGAAAGAAGTCATTAGCGGTGTTGGAATTTTTTTTGGACTGAAAAACAAAATTGGCTGTCGTCATGTTTCATTGATTCAGCAGTTAATGCTAGCATGAGAAGAAGCCATTTTGTTATGTGCTTACAGCAAGAAATCAAGCTCAAAGGTAGCTAACAAGTCAGCTTTTCTTTAACATTAAAGACGTTTTTCTGCGACTCTGTAACAGTCACATCGCCATGGTTTTCAAGACATATCTTTTAGCCCCCCTTGGTGTTTGCTTCAGGTACCTTTTACTTGTCATCTGACGGGGTCACGCTGACAAAGACAAACATGGTAAAAAGCTCAAAATAGACAGGGCAAGATCCAAGCTAAATCCCTCACCTGTCTTCTCCTTGCGACCCGGGGACTTAAAGCCCTGTGAAATGACTACACATTCCTCGCTCTCAATAATGGCCCTTCTTCCTCTTTCAGCCTTTTTTTCTTCTTTTAACAAGTCTGCTTGTTTGAACAAAGAAATATTTTAAGAGGCTTGTAACTGTGGGTGCTGTGTGTGTGTGTGTTTGTGTGTATGTGAGTGTATGTGTGTGTGTTGCATGCGGCCATAGAGATGAATGCTTCAGTGCCCTCCCCTGTTATTAGGCCTGCCCTGTCATTACTGGATTAGAATTTAGGGGTTGGCTTTGCGTGTGTGTGTGTGTGTGTGTGTGTACACATGTATTTGCTTGCAAATGATTTCTCCAAGTCTGTTTGTATTTCTGCAATTTTTCTCACACAATCACAGTTCGCAGGAAAAAAAATAGACGTTGACCTTGATCATAAATAACACTTTACTAAGGCAATCCTCAGGTTACTCAAACAGTGACTTTCTAATTGAATAGTCTTTGTGAGTGGTAGGAGGTTGAAAAACAATCCCCTGTACACTGCACTTCACATCCATCACATCACAGCGTGAAAACACAAGCACAGATTTAGAGATTGGCAAGAAAAGGGGGAGGGAAGAGGAAAAAGACAAATGAAAAGAGGTCAAACCTATCATTTCCAAGTGGAGGGAAAAGGGGAAAGTAGTTCGAGAAAGTCAGACGATGGGGAATCCATTGTTTCACAGGGATGATGACAAAGAGATTAAAAATAAATGAGAAAAAAGTAAGAGTGCGTGCAAGGAAGATAGATTAACCATCCTGGTGTATCTGTGTTTCCTGATCAACTGCTACCTCCCACATCTGCATGCTTCACTCTCACTCTGTGTGTGTGTGTTTTACGGCAGTAAATTTGCATGTTCATTTGCCTTTACTCTCTTTGTTCTTTCCCCCCTCTTACCTAAAATCTTTCATTCTCTCATTCTACACTTCCAGGATTTGAAACAGTGAAGTGAAACATATAGAGAAAAAACAAACAAGAGCACCTTCGTTCTGTACAGGGGACGATCTTAGTCACACAATTGGTGTTTCTCCCTCAACTCGTCCGTCTGGTTTTCTTTCTGTATTTCTTTTTTTTGGTCTCTCCCTCTCTCAACCGGGCCCATTAGGCAAGCCGCCAGATGGCCTTAGAAGCTTTCAAGGGTTGTTTGCTTTAAAAAAAATACCTTTCTCTCTTTAATCTGTCTTACTCTGCCTCCCTCTCATCCTTTATCATCCATATAGCACAGGTTTGTTGGTTTGGCACACAGACGGTTGTTCTTTTGTGCGTGGGCATATAGCACTTCTTTCTGGTTTGTTTTGTTGTCTTTATTGTGTTTGTGTGTGTGTTTTCTGTGAATGTGCAGGTGTCTGAATTTGCTGCACAGTCAAGCATATATGTGTTTCTATTGCCCAATTTGCAATTCACACACACACTCGTGGAGCGCAAAGACAAATGAGCCTAACTGCCACCCATATGCACGCACACACTGACATGAGAAGAAGCGGCCGGGTTAGGTTGGGGTCATCCAGTGCTTTTGCTCTGGCCCATTGACTCTGGATTGGTGCTCCACTTTGGGCACAATACAGAGCTTTACACCGAATATACACACACACACACACAATTACATTCTGACATATTCCTACAGACAAGCACAGACCTGGTAAGTTTAAACAATGCAGATGCATCGGGAAAGGGTTACTGCTGCACATGCACTCCCGAATGATCCACTAAACTATTGATTCAGACTGCACATCTGTGTTTGCATTTTGCATATCTCCCTTTTTGCTCTCCAGCTCTTGTTCATTCTCTCTCATCTCCGTCTTTTCATTTTCTCCCCTATTTGAATCGCCCCGTCGGTCATTTTCTTTCACTGTGCTGTCATTTTCAGCAAGGTCAGCTCTAATTATAAGCCTACACAGCACACACAAGGACTAGTCATAATAATAAACACAAGGCGGCATAGGTGTATAATTTCCACCACAGCAGCTTACCTACCTGCGTAGCTGTCGGTAACATGCCCCAAATCACATACTGTCATAGCATGAGTCAGGGGAAGTCCTGCTGCTAATATGCACTGACACAGTTTCTGAGATGAAACTACTAAGCCCTTATTTGCTCAAGAGACAAATGTGGCTTGTTGCATCTGGTTACAAAGAGAGCGCTCACCAAAAGCAGACACATTTCATGATTTGTTTAAAAGCATCGGCACAAAGAGAAAATCCGAGACTCACAGACGAGAAAGGGACAGGATTTTTTGAGACAATGGTTGCGAGCTAGATTTGACCCAGCACTGCTGTGAGTACATGAAATATAGCAGAGCCACTCCCAGAGAGACAGTTATCGCTGCGTGACCTGTCTCACAATGAAGCATCCGGACCATTTCACCTGAGGGGAACAAGCTAAAGCTACATTTGAAATCTGATTGTATGTGTTTTTGTGCACAGGGAGATATTTCCCCTTTGGCAGGAACTCTTCTGGAAGTCATGTTTTCTCACCGGTGTAATAGGCACATACATACGTCAAAGACACTGTCACTCAAAGCGTGGGGGGGTGGAATTCAATGGGAATTCCTAGCTGTAGGAGCATGCCGTCTCTCTCTCTCTTTAAGGGTATTTGCGCTTGTCACTGCTGGTGCTTCTAAATGCAGCAGTGGTGGCAGAAGGTATTTGGAGAAGAAACTGTGAAATCCCGGGGTTGACTCTTCTACTTTGCTCCCAAGTACCAGTTCCTGTCAGCTTGCCAGGAGAAAAAAAATTCTAAGAAGTGGGAGAAAGAGTCAAAGAAACCATCAGAGATGGTGATAGAGTTGCAGTAACCTGACTTCTTCAGGTTCATGCCTTACAACTGAGGCAGGAAAAATGGAACATCTCACCCATCCCTTCCATGACAAGGCACGGTTTAATCTGACTTTCTGGCAGTGCCATTTCATCATCTTTTACTATCTTGTAGAACAGCACAGCGGTTGAGATAATAATGGTGGCTGTATGCTGTGCCTTGAGCGCCAGGTAGTAAAAGACTCAACATTTATAGAGTTTCTTCCCAGCTCTCACAAAGCCGGCGTCTTTGCCAGTAGAAACAAGAGAGAGGAAAGTGGAGAGGAGAAAAGGGATTTGCACGAGAGATCCCAGTCCACCATTTTGTTCATTTGTGTGTATTGTGTACGTGATGTGTGTGTGCTTTGCTGTATGACAGGCATACAACTAAGTTGTATGTGTTCAAGTATCGACAGAAAGTAAATCCAAGTGAAGTGTATTGACCTCTGTTATGCTCAAGAGCTACTCTTTTGTGACACCTAACTTTATTACCCCCTCTCGTCATTCAAGTGTTTTGAGTTATAGATCTTGTGGGGTTTTACAACCTGTAGCTGTGTGTGGGTGTGTGTGTGTGTGTGTGTGTGTGTGTGTGTCTATCTGTTGCTGTGCCCTGTGGGAAGCGGAACCATTTCTCAGCAAGACTTCGATGTTGTTTCCTTTCCCCTGTTTAAAAGCAACATCTAATTGAGACTAATTAGCGAGACAATGAGCGGCAATAAAATGTCATACAATACCTCACAGAGATCCCCCACCTAGATCTCTGACTCACTATTCCACTGTCTCTTGGTCTTTCTTGGTCTTCCTGTCACACCAGGACATACAGTACTTCTTTGTCTAAGTGCATATAATATCGCTCTAATCCCGCGCTTCCTGTCATTCAGTTATTCACCCAGTTATCTGAGAATAACTTTGGTCAAAGCCTCTTATCTCTTCATCTATTCATTTTACTAGTTTTATGACATTGTTGTAAAACTATTGAAAGTTATATTGATTTCCTCTTTCACCCTGTTCCTCTTTGTCTGATCTGGTTGTTTTCTTTCTACTACCGTTCACAGAGACGCTGATGGACACGAAGTGGGCCACGACTGAATTAGCCTGGACTGCACACCCTGAGACCGGGGTGAGTTTACTGTGTGTGTGTGTGTGTGTTTTTCTTTGGGTGTCCATGCACAGTATGACTGATTTATTAATGGGGACACATGGTGGAAGAGAAAAGGGAATTGTGAACGCCACATAACTACATTCACCTTTATGTTCGTGTGTGGACAGTAACTTTGACTGTTTCCTGTATTCAAGGGGTACATCCAGGTTTGTATGAGTGTGTGTCTGCATGCCTTTTGGAAGTTTAACAGTCATGCACACCTTCATCAACAAATCACTCAACAGGATATGTATTGGGATGCGCTTTTTAGGGGGCAGAAAAAGATACACCCCAATCCAATTTCACTGACCCGCCCAGTCACAGATGTTCCCTACCCCTTTCCCCCACTTAAAACATGTGAAAACAGCAGTTTGCTCATGAACTAACCATTTATACACTGAAAAATGTCTTGGCGTTGACCCATTACACGCCACGGCATCCAAATCTAGCACACACAAAGTGCCACTGACAGGCCCATCTTGCTTTCCCATGTGGTCTCCACAATGGCCTCAAGAGGAGCAAAAAGAGGTTTGACCCCTCCTCAGCTATTCTCCAAAGCCCCCCAGCTCTCCTCCCCTCGTCTTTGTGGGGCCTTCTGACTTAGCCCTTGTGTTTTGAAAGGTAGTCCCCCATTTTTGTATGTTTTGTTTTTACCCCAACACACTTGCATGGAGATTCCAACCCAGCTGGTTGAAGTCGCCCACCCCCCTTATTCTCCCCTTCCTTTACTTCCGAGTAACTAAGCACTAATGAAGCCAGACACACTAGCCACCTCAGCTGCAACAATCAGTTCACAGCCTTCCGTGCCCTCCTTCCCTTAAGTCCTTCACTCTTCCGATCCGTTCATCTTCCTTTACCTCTCTTTGGTCCCCGCCTCCCCCTTCCTTGTTAAGCTACAATGCAGCAGGGATGATCCCACCGGTCCAATGCAGATTGGCATAGAAACTAAAAAACGCCCACCAATTCTTTTTCAAGCAAACTTGCAACAGATGCTCTTTTTCAAAAGCTATACATACAGTGGAGAGCCGTTTGCACTCCAGAGTTTGCACATTACCAACCAAAAGAATGGAGAAGAGTTCTTCCCCTGGCTTTTTAGTTTTGTAGCAGAATGTACCAGACGGTGGTTGTCCTTGAGTTATCTTTCCACTCTGTTTTCCTTCAATTTATTTTCCTCTTACGCAAAGAAATCGATCCTCCCTGTTGTCTTGTTTCTTTCTGTCTTTATGCACAATGTATTGTGTGTGTGTTTATTTGTATGCTTTTGAGGTCTTGCAACAGGAGTGTCGCAGCCTATTTTTGTTAGGGATGACGACGAGTGTTTAAGAGAAGCCGATACAATGGCTAAAAGGACAAACGAAACAACATACTGTGAGAACTGGAAGGGAGGGGGAGAGCAGTGAGTTTAAGATTAGGTAAAGTACATAGAAATATCCATGCAGAAAAAGGGAGAGAGGATATGAGAGAACAAAAATCTATTTGCAAGAAAAAATCTTAGAAAAAGACCCAATCACACTCACCTCAGAGTACACGTACTCTCCCAGGGATGCTGTCCAGCCAAGTCTGAGTCACAGCATCTCAGTGTATTTTTTTGGTGTTGCAAAACATACAGATACAGCATCAGACATAAAGCTTCACCGAGAAAACCTGAACTGTCTATTTGTGATAGTGGATCCAAAGACAACCAGCACATAAGTGCTATTAATGATACCACACCTGGGGCCCTCTTGCACCCAGTGCAGCGTGGCGCAAAACCCAACGCAAGTGTCTTTACTATTTTAAGATTGTCCGGCGTGCACGTTGTTTAAATAGCAAATGCACCTGCGCTAATTTTTGTGCCCATGGGCGTGCTGGTCTTACAGGGAGGTGTGTTCATGTGAATTCTTGGCGTATTGCTATCTTGTTGCAGAAGAAAGTTATCGCGCCATTAACCAACAAAAACCTGGTCTAAAGTCAATAGTGCAGCATTTCATTGTTATTTTAACAACGCATTAGTAAAATGTGCTACGCTTGTGCACAGCACACACACATGTGCTTGTTACACACACACAGGGAACAGCAGCACACAAACATGCAAAAGATTTCGTATAAAAATATTATGGTAAAAATCCGCAATCATAATAGCAATGTTCCAAGGTACAAATGGTCTAGGTGTGTGTATGTGTGTGGACACCTGTATTGAGCTGCACTCATGTTGTTGCTTGTATTTCAAATTTCCACTGTGTCTCCCTGCATTGTGTGTGTGTTTATCCATATACCGTATCATTTATCTTTCAAAACAGATGGGTCATGAAAGGGTAATTCCCCTTTATAGCAAGACTTCCCCAGATCTGGAATGACACCCACCGGGTTTTCCATGACCATACACTAATAACAATACAAAGTTAGCAAGTTTGTTGAGATAATAACTATTCTTGGTGTATCACTGTATACTTCACAGACCCCCAGCATGCTAAAACATGTTATGAACAAGCTAAAATGTCCTTAAAAGAAGCCTTAGAGAGATTATTCATACTAACAACAAACAGAAAAAAAGCCTGTTGGGGCTACAGCATTTCAGCTAATACCTAAAGCTACAGTGAGTAAGTTGCCGTCAAGGTTTCTAACAGTTAATGTTCACCTTGAATTCATGTAAGGTTCATGAATGAAAAAAGTTGCCCATGAAAGCCCCTGCGCCACAACCTGTGTCGCCTGTCTCTATTCTTATCTGTTTGTTCCAAAGAATTATAGCTTTGCCAAAATATTGCAGATTTTATTTTTCCAGCAGGCCTTTGGACCTTCTAGAAAGGTGCGTCACAGAAGCATTGTTCATTGTCATCTGAAAGTATAATTTAAAGCTTTGATTCGATGGAGTCGATAGCAAATCTTGTATAATTATTCATCTTGATGAAAATCAATTCCAAGAAACTTGACCCTTTTTTACGTGACCTACTTAATTCATTCAGGCTTGGTAAGCAGGCGATCAACGTGTTTGGCCACTGGTCATGTCTCGGGGGAAATGGCCGCTCTCTTAACACACGCATACACAAACAGACGCACACCTATATACTATCAAACAAACACACAGACATAAACACTCAGGCAGACAGACTCGCACACAAGCACATTTAAACAACTACACACAACCTCATGCACACCCACAAACAGTTGGCTGTATTGCTCTTTTGCAGTGGGTGATTTATTACACTGAACTAAATACCCATTGACACTTCATGCTTTTAGCCATCCCATTGACCTGGTCGGTGATTATCGATTCCCTCTGGTCGCTTCCTCTTGCGCTCTCGCCGGGCCATCGTTTTAATGCCATGGCCTCCAGGGTCTTGGATGAATAGCCTTGTCTCCACCACATCCATATCACAGCCTCAATTAAGGTACCCAAGAGCTCAGATAGAAACAACAGTGCCTTAAGGCACTCTGGTGCCTTAATGCCAGAGTTTCAAGACAGTCAAATTTTCCAAGCCGAACTTTGGTCCCAAGAGTGCAACCATGTTTAATTTGTTATTTTGTCTTAGCAAAATACTTAAGTATTCTAGTGTTTTAGGGTGGCAGGGCGGCTGAGTGATGTGAAAGATCATCATGTAATCAGAAGGTCACAGGTTCAATCTCATGATGGATACAGGTAGCAAGTCCAATAACCAAGTAAAGTAGTAAAGACTTTTAGCTGAAGCTGCACTCAAGCTTTTATTCCTTTGTCTAGTTTTATTTAGTTCAATTTAATCTTCCTCCTCATTGCTTTTTAAAGGCTTTAACGCATTGCCATGCAAAACACGTGTTTGAAAGGTGCTATGCAAATAAACTTGCCAGGCCTTGGTTGAGCTAAAGAACAAAATGCTCTATGTTTTTCTGATAGGAAAGGGGAGCAGATCCCTCAGCACACACAGTGTATGTGCATGCACATACACTCACTCAAGATATATTATACACGCAGGAATCGCTATTTGAAGTAAAATTATTTAATCGTGGTGTCCTCATTCAAGATTGAAAAACGCATTAGATTACAGTGTCTAACAGCTTTTACAGTTGAGTTTGCTTGTGCTTATTTAATGAAGCTGGTAATCAAAGTTTAGAAAATGTAATCCCATTTTATCCTGAGTAATTTACCCCATGGGTACTGTAGTACCATTGAAAGATGTAGAGGAGTGTAAGAACCAAAAACTCACAAAGGTTAACCGGCATCTTCATTAGAGGACGTTACAATCATTGCTCTGTAATTGAAACGTAATTAGTTATAAAGCAATGTGGCCTCTATTTCGAAACAGATATGAGGTAAACATGCTGCGGTGGCTCTGGGGTAAGAAGGTGACAGGTTGCCGTAATTGAGATGAATTTGTAGTCCTAGTCACTGGCTTTTTACACTACACCAACCAGAGATAAAAAATGTAGCATGACAAAAGCAAAGGACTGTAATTGAAAAAAAAACAAAATCCACAAAAAAAGAGATTACCCTTTGCTTCTTTCTCTATAAGTCCAAGCCTCTGCCCTGCTTCTTTTATTCTTTCTTTATTGTGCAATATGACTGAATGTAGCTCTTCAAGTTTTAATGCAAGGTGTACAGAGATGGGTGAATGCACATCCCAGAATTTAGACAGAAACAATGTCTTAGTACTTGTGGAACTGCATGAGTATTTGTCAATGATAAGAATATGCATTTACACCCTCTGACCTGTTCATTTCTTTCCACTCACTTTTCAGTGGGAAGAGGTGAGTGGCTACGATGATGCCATGAACCCCATCCGGACATATCAAGTCTGCAATGTGCGTGAAGTCAACCAGAATAACTGGCTACGCAGTGACTTCATCCCCCGAAAGGATGTGCTGCGTGTATATGTGGAGATGAAATTCACAGTGCGCGACTGCAACAGCATTCCCAACATCCCAGGTTCCTGCAAAGAGACCTTCAACCTCTTCTACTATGAGTCTGACTCAGACTCAGCCACAGCCACCAGCCCTTTCTGGATGGAGAACCCTTATGTGAAGGTTGACACTATTGCTCCAGATGAGAGCTTTTCCATGCTTGAGTCTGGACGGGTAAACACAAAAGTCCGAAGTTTTGGACCATTGTCCAAAGCCGGGTTTTACTTGGCCTTTCAGGACCTTGGTGCTTGCATGTCGCTCATCTCAGTGAGGGTCTTTTACAAGAAGTGCTCCACCACCATCGCCAACTTTGCCGTTTTCCCAGAGACAGCAACTGGGGCTGAGGCAACCTCTTTAGTCATTGCACCAGGAACTTGTGTCCCCAACGGCGTGGAGGTGTCTGTGCCATTGAAGCTTTATTGCAACGGAGACGGCGAGTGGATGGTTCCCGTAGGAGCCTGCACCTGCTCATCTGGCTTTGAACCAGCCATGAAAGAAACTCAATGTCAAGGTGAGTGTTTTCACAACAGATATTATGGCCAGTCCAGAATTGTATTACTCTGTGCTTGTCATGGTGGAATAATCTAGAGTCTGGCAAGACATTCTTCAACAGGTTCAAGCTCTATGTTATCTGCTGAACTAAACCAAGGCAAGTCAATGAATCTATTTTGTAACTTATTCCGCAGTCTTACCCTTCTAGAAGATGGTGATGGGGTTGGGGGTATTTCCCTATGGCGATCAATAATGTATCACATTATTACTGCTGAGAAAAGTTACATTTGCATTTTAGGTGTAGAGTATCTGATGGTTCAATGCAGGGTGAATTACAATGAGTGAGTAGTAAGGGGTCAAAGTCTTGCTCAAGGACGCTTCATCTGGCAAATGGCTGTTGTACACACACAATGATTGTTGGAGAGATTGAACCGATATTGTTTTGGCTACAGGTGACAGCCTCTATCACTAGATTGTCCAGCTGCCCCCTTATTATGAGCCATTTATTTGCCTTGTATTCTTTGACACATTAATCCAATGATGACAAGGTAAAATAATTCACACTAGATGACACTGTCAGCATGCGGTTGACCTCAGTTTTGGCTGGCAGCTGGTTGCTAAATAAATGGAAATGCAGGGGAGGCTGTCTGTTTCTGAGAGGCTCTATGATGGGTTCGGGTCTGATGGAAAACATGACAGGTTCACAGAGGTTGAGAGAAAGGTAAATTCAAACAGCAAGGTCTTGACTGGAATGGAGTGCAGGTGACAGCATGGAGGACAGGGAGGGTTGAGTGGAATGTGTGCGTAGTGAGGAGTACGGGGGCGTAAAATTAGGCGTAGAGTGCGGAGGACAAATGGAGACAGCAGAAAGGGGGTGGAAGGGTTATTGATCAGCGAGGTTGAATGCGAGGTGTCTGTGCATGTATAGTTTGTGTGTGGTTGTGTTGGCCTGGGTTCAGAGGGCTCATTCTTCTCCGTATACCAGAGAGAGATAAAGCTGAGAAGACCTATAAGTTAAGTACCCGGATCGTTGTTCAGCCAGAGAGAGGGTGGCCTGCCAGCTTCTGGCAGACCCTAAATATGTGTGCTCACCTTTCAAAGGAGTGTGTATGTGTGAGAGAGAACATAGTAAATCTAAAGCATGGTGTGTGTGGTTAAAAACTAATTTGTTTGCTCCTGGCAGCCCAAGGTTAAAGCCCTGGCTACTGGGTCCTGATAAAACGTACTCTAATCAAGCTTCACTGGAAACCACAGGGGATAAATCTCCCTCTCTTCTTCTCTTCTCACTTCACCTCTCCTCAGGTCCACTTTCCATATTCATTACTCATCATTTTTTTCACTGTGACTCTTCCTTTCTCTGCCTTTCTGTCCTCGTTACAACATGCAGCATCTCCTCTAGCTCGGCGGCCGTCGCTCCCCCATTCTTCGTTCTAGCCTTTTCTGTCCTCTGAAGGCCGTTGCTCTCATTAATACGCCACCAGAGTTACAGTAAGGGTGTCTGCATTAATATTAATCGATGAGCCTTTTTTTTGCCTTTCCACTCATTTGCTGCACATTTTTCGACCCCCAATATTCTTTACTTTTTTCTTCATGCTCCACACTTTCCAATTTCAGCATACATTCTAATCAGTTCCTTAAGCTCTATGTTCTGCATGAACATAGAGCTTAGGATAAGACACAGGGGAGTGGGGAAAGGGGAGAAAAAAAGCGCCTGCAGGATTAGCATTTTCTATGCCTCCACCTCTTCCACCTCTCCCTCCCTTTTTCTTTAGCCCCTTGTCTCTCTTTCTTCCTCATTCTTTAGCAGTTCCTTTAAGGGGGAAATCGATGAAAGGAAGATGATGACCCCTTTACACACTGGAAGTGATTGATCAGCACTTCCCTGAAAAAAGGAGAAGCTTCATTTAATGGGAATGCTCCATCAACATCCTTCATTATGCCAACATGTTCAAAAACTAACATTCTCATCCCCTGGCACTTAAGAAATTGCTTGTTGTTTATTTTATTTGAAATAAATGAACTTGTTCGGGTCATGATACCATTTTGAAGAAGTAAAATTTGAGCTCAGAGCTTATCTTTTTATCAAGCAGTACTTCCTGTTAGCCAGTGGTGTGGATGACTCTGATTAATGGTGGAAGAACAAATACACTCAGTGCTAATGTACACGGTGTAGTCAACCGTTGGGTTTGTGCTAATATTGAACTTTCAAAAAAACAAACATGGAAACAGCAGGAGCAGGAAGTGGTCTGCTGTAGATTTTAACTCCAACCTTGGTTGTTTTCAACAGGGAGCGAAAAACAAATCCAGGAGCTACAGTGATGATTATCATTCAGAGGGACAAACATAGCAGTGTGTCCTTGATGTTGACGAGCTAACGCACTAGTGGGTCAGCTAATCAACTGGCCCCTGTAAACTTTGCCTGTCTTACCTGCTCTTGTCTTTTTTTATTAAGCACCGCGGCAAACTCATTCATCTTTTAACGAGATAGTTTATCAAAGATATGGAGTCTGCCAAAGCGTTCTGGATCACAGTGCCGCTGTTAGTCTTTCCCTGCATGTCTGCAACTTATCACCTGAGTTATAAACTTCCAAACAGTGGCTATGAATGGAAATAGGGCATTTACAAAGACTTGCAACAGTTTTCATCTGATTAACTAGGCTTTCCCAATAGAGAACCAGTTCAGGTGAAATTGTGTTAAGTTGTGTCAAGGATAAAAGAACGCAAACAAAATCTTCAAAATGCTGAGTTCATTAAAGTGACTTCTGGCCTGGATTGTGTGTGTGTGTGTGTGTGTGTGTGTGTGTGTGTGTGTGTGTGAGTAAGCGTGCACGTGAGTGTGCGTAAGAGTGAGCATGAGCCTGTGTGTGCGTGTGTATCTTAGCAGTTTTGCACGGACCCATGTTTGTGTACACATCAGCATGTGTGTCTCTCTGATTTTCTGTGTTCTATTTATATGCATCTGATAAAATACTGAATTCAGATAAAAGCACCATGCCAACATGTTGGCTCTGAAGTTTGTATGTAATTTGGGTTGACAGTCTCATTGTGTGAGAATGGGTTTATTTAAACAGCTACATGCTGCCTAAATCCCACTCTCCTTCCCCGCTACAGTTTCACACTCCATATGGGGAAATGGCTACATGTGGACATGAAAACAAATGTTGTGCACACATTTACATAAACAAACACATGCTAAACACATAAAAAAAGCTGTTTTTAGTGAGCTGGAATGGTGTTACCAATAAAATATAGTATTTTCATTCCAAAATGAGAGTGGGCTACTGCCTTTTGAAAAATGTGACCCACAGAAACATATTTAATGAAAAATAGTAATATACAAGTGTAGCAAAAACAATCCACACTATTACTTATAATACTTATCTTTCTCTATTTTCTTTTGCCATCAGCTTGCAGCCCTGGCACCTTCAAGTCCAAACAGGGAGACAGCTTCTGCTTGCCATGTCCGGCTAACAGCCGCACCAGCTCAGGAGCATCCAGCGTTTGCTCCTGTCGAAATGGTTACTACCGCTCAGACACAGATTCTCCCGATTCCCCCTGTACCAGTAAGTAAAGACTGCTTTCGATTGACTAATAATTGAAATGAGACAATTGCATTCCTTTCTAAAAAAAACAGACAAAAATGCTCATATTGAAACAATAATCAAATGTATTGATAGCCATAAAACAAACGTATGAAATGTGTGGTGAATGTTCTCCCAAACTTCCTTTGTATTGTTCTCTCAATGGCTGATAAACCCCCCCAGGAGTACGTTCCCACCACAACAAATGGAAGTCAAACAAGTCTGCTTGCTTTCTCAACGTTATCCGAAACGTTATCATGCAACCCCTCGCCCGTCTGACTCACAGTACAGTCTGTTCTTGATGCTGCCATCCCTTTAAAGACAGACAGTGGAGGGATTTTTCTTGTTGCTGTGCCTTCATTAGGAGCAAACACGCACACTTAGGAGCTAATTCAGTCACTGGTGAAGAGAGAAGATCCTTTTTTTCTTCTGCTGGGGTGGAGGGGGGTTGGTTCTCCCACAGTGCAGTGAAAGATAAGGCTCTGGTAATTGGATAAGAATTGCCAAGGCTCTGGCAATAGTTTGTATCGCCCGTCCCTAACAGAATTTCACACACAGACACACAGTGGAAATGAACATGCAATTCAAATTTGAACTCCTGTCCTCTTTTTTTTTTTAAGAACTCTTGGAACAGACTGTTGTGATGTGAAAGAAAAGAAATGTTTGAGTCATTGCATGGAAAATGTACCACAGCACAAGGAACATTCTTGGGTTATGAATTGTGTTGATAGCAGCTATGGAATAATGAATGCATGTGTGTATAATGACATTTAAACTGTGTTTTACAATATGAATTGCTGTCTATTGTCAGTATGTCTCTTTACTGTCACTGAAACAAATTTCTTTACACCTATTCTGCATGGAGATTAAATTCTCGTTCCAAATGTATTTTCCTCATCTCATCTACGCTGTGCTTCCCTTTTGCAGCTATTCCTTCTGCACCACGCAGTGTCATCTCCAGTGTGAACGAAACGTCGCTCGTGCTGGAATGGAGCGACCCTCGTGACTTGGGTGGCCGTGAAGACATCTTCTACAACGTCATTTGTAAGAAGTGCCTGCCAGAGCGAGGAATGTGCTCACGGTGTGACGACAACGTCGATATCTCGCCACGCCACTTGGGCCTGACCCAGCGCCGCGTGGCCGTCCGTAACCTACAAGCCCACACACAGTACAGCTTTGAAATCCAGGCAGTCAACGGTGTTTCTAACAAGAGCCCCTACACACCTCAGTTCTCTGCCGTGAACATCACCACAAATCAGGCTGGTAGGTGCAACTGCAGCCTCATGGCTACCTGTCAAAGATCCATATTGAACTTGTAGGTACTGCCAACTTTTTAAGTCTGGAAAAAGACACAAACGAGTGTCAGAGAATATGTTCTCCGCTTAAGAAGTGAAGATCAATTTCTTGTATGTATGTAGGAGTGTGTTACATATTTTCCCTTTGAACAGGGATTGAGAAGGAAGACATTCTTCTGAATGAGCTTAGAAAAGGGACCTTTTTCACACACCCACAGCATGCTCTGTACTAACACCGCTGCAAATAGCAATAGCGAGGCAGTGTGTTTTCAAAGTGTTGAACCCTCAGTATTCTAGCTGCCCACTGCTTCCAACCCACCACTCCTACAGCCCACAGCAACAACTAGACCAGTGTAGCAATCAGTGCTGAGATACATTCTTTTGTTTAGGGAAGACTGAAACCCAGCTGATATAACGTTATATACAGAATAATTTAGGATAGTAATGATAAGCTATTGCATGTGTTCCTCATAACACTGAGATATACGGTGTTAATGTCAGGGTCAATAATTTTGCATTACCATAGTAAGACAGGTTTTTGGCTTGCTAAGGCAAGTAGATCTTTGCAATTTGGAAATTTTGGTGCATTCAGTTTACCTTAAATGACCCTCAGCACTGTTAAACTTACTTCACATGCTAGTTATTGTGGGTTGGTTTCTTAGTTGAGGTTTTCCAAGGGCTGCTCATTTGGGCCTTGGATGTGTTTAGTCGCTATGTTAAATTTGCTGTATCTGCATACTTAAAAACCAAGGATTAGCCCTTGCTTCTCAATGGCCTTGTCCTTCTCACCTATAACCTTGTGTTCCTGCTCCTAAAAGATGCTTTAGGAATGCCTTCTGTTTGTGGGTCTAGGACCCAAAGACCCTATAGGCCCCCTCATTGTTTTACAAGGGGATGGGCACTGGGACCACTGTCTATCCTTGGGTGCTTGGGGTCAGTTGAGTGCAAAAAAAGAAGCCAAGGGAAAGGAGGGGGCAAGAGAGCATCAACTGTGATCAGATTATCCCCTAGTGTAGTCCAAAGACCATCCCTGCATGTGCATTCACCTTTTAAGAACCAAAATAAATACTAGGGTGGTGATAAGCCCCAGGGGCCACCTCCATGGTTACTTCAACGTCTTCTACCGGAGGAGGGCCCCTAATCCCCTGGCTAGGGGATCTGCCTAGGAAGCATTGTCTTCTGGGGGTGAAAGAGAGAGAGACGTGGTGGGCCTGGGTGGGGGGGGAATGGAAGGTTTAGGGAGCGAAGAGACTGAGTGAGAGAAACAGAAGGATCTCTGGCCATATACACAGGCAGCAGAGGGAGAAGGGAAATGCAAGGGGGAGGATTAAAGAACTAAAGGCTAGGGATAAAAAAGGAAGGGAGAGAGACTGAGAGCAGAGTTGGAGTTCTGCACTGGAGAGGATAGGGGAAATGAAAGAATGTAGTTGTGTGTAGGAAAAACTAAGGAACTTCATTTTTGAAGAGAAGGCACGACTGGAGATTGACAGTATAAGTTATAAAACCAAAGCAATGGAGTAGACTAAGAGAAGAGAGTGAGTCAGAGATAAAGAACAAGCCTGACCTTAGAAAAGAGGACCAGAGACAGGGAGGCAGACAGAACTTAGCCATTAATAGGCCCATGTGAAAGAAGCATGAAAAGCTCAGGTGGGTGGAGTGCCAGTGTGTTTTATGCTTCTCTGTGCATGTGGGTGTGTGTGTGTCCACAGGCCAATGTATGCAAATCTATTTTTGTGCACATTAAAAAAATGATGTCTATGAAGTGTGGCAATTGCATGCAATACAATGTATGCAAAGTACATAGGCCTAATGCATAGGATTTGTTTATCTTGCAAAATGCAAACTTCTTTAAGAATTTGGAGCAAAAGTGATGCAGTAGTTCAGCACGGACTTAAAAGTAAAAAGTCTTCATCTGTATGTGTGGTTGCCCTTAAGCTTGCCCACAGTTGGTGTGTGGTAGAGGGAACCTCATGTACCAGAGACTTATCCATCAGTTTTGCAGTTTGATTCTCTTGTCACAGGAGCATTAGACATCCCGTCCAGAGTCCTCTGGGAGGGAGAATTTGAACATTAGCGAGGAATGGTTCTGCATACTAATTATTGGTCAACACTTATCACAAAGCCCAAAGTCTATAACTTTGGATTTGGCCTCCTGTGAACACACAAAGGGCACAGAACTTGAAAAGACATAACATTGAAAACGATAAATAAAGCAGTTTTTCATTTGTTTTGCCCTGTGTAGCGCCGTCTGCAGTTCCCACAGTTCACCTGATGGCGGCCACAGCGAGCACCATGAGCCTGTCCTGGCTGCCTCCAGAGAAACCCAACGGAATCATTCTGGATTATGAGATTAAGTACCATGAGAAGGTAAGCAGCAATGTAAATCAACGCTTCTAATTCAATCCAATTTCATTGACTTGCATGGTCTCTGTTCCATCTGTGTTTCTGTAAATGTGGAAAACAATGCCTCTGCTGATAAACACATGGTTGCAGTGAAGCAAGTCACCATTTCCAATCTTAGCTTGTGTGATGATCCTCCCATACTTATTCCCCTCTTCCCATCCTTCTATCCCTCCTTTTTCTCTCCTTCTCTCCTCCCAATCCTTTCCCATTTTTCTATTATGCTCTGCCCTTTTCTGTACCCCTAATTCCATTTCTCCCTCTTGCCCTCCCTCTTATCCTCCGTCCCCTCTCAATCCATGCATTAGAAAGTTTCTGTATTTTCCAGGAGCCCAGAGAGTGGTGACTCGGTCTGCCTCAGGGAGAGAACAAAGGCACTCAGCGTATATCTGCTCTGTTTGTTGTCATGTCCTCCTCCCATTGAACTATCACACCCTTGCTACAAAATGTCTCTCTCCATTTCTCTCTCTTTCAGTCTCGTCCTCATATTATTTTTCCCCCGACTTGCATGGTTAGGTTGGCGTGTAAACGAGGGTAGTGCATCAGAGAGGGGATGATGATGAGGGGGACAATACAGGGGGCTGCTACGTATTTGGTATTTTGTGTTTTCATCACTGACTGTCTTCGTCTCTGCAGGATCAGGGTGAGGCCATCGCCCATACCATGACTGCCCAACGGAGCAACGCCCGCATTGAAGGTCTCAAGGCTGGTACTCCTTATGTGATACAGGTCCGTGCCCGAACAGTGGCCGGTTATGGTCGTTACAGCAGCCCAGCCGACTTCAGCACCAACCTGCAAAGTATGTTACTCCCATACCTACTTTATTACCCAGAGATATGTTGGATTATTTGTAACAGCAATACTTCTATAATAGGTCTGTGCGTATGCTTATGAACATGATGGAGGTTCAAAAACTTATAGAGCTAGAAGCTACTGTGCCTATTTTTCATGCGGAAATCCGGAAATCCTTGTAGAGAAAATTACTTATGATTTGGTGAAAATCTACTATTTCCTAGCAATCGTCAAGGTATCAGCCTCAATCCCCCACTTACTTAGCAGACAAAGAAAATAACTGAATAGTCTGTCTTACAGTCTTCATTAATGCATTTTTTGATCCTAGCTGGCTCTCCATTCTGCTAAACACAGCATTAGGAACACAAGGGCATGGTTACCTACGTAAGCATACAATTCTGAAGTGGTCGTGGGAAGCATACAAGCCTATTTGTAAGAACTACGGCAGAGCACAGAGTGGCACAGTCTTTAGCTATATAAATGACTGTAGCGAGTGTGGGTGTATAGTTTTCCTTCCCTGAGTAACCACTTTCTTTCTTTGACCCCTAAAGCCGACCCTCCAAAGTCATGGCAGGAGCAACTGCCACTCATCGTGGGATCAGCCACCGCCACCTTGGTCTTCATCATTGCACTTGTGGTCATTGCTATCGTCTGCCTCAGGTGAGAATATAACTCCTCTACCAGCCTCACAAAAAGTCAGAACACGAGAACGATTAGCATTTGTGGCCAAGCACGTCTACACTGACTTATTTATGACAGAATATGTTCAAACAGCAAGGTTTTATAGAAACATTTGTGGAAAATATTTTTCCTTCAAGTTAAAAAAAAACTGAGATTGCTTCAAATGTCAACTTTGTCTGCATGTCCTCCACACCACCCCAGAACAGTCTCAGTGGATTGCTGTGCCACCTGCGAGGCCACTGAATGCCAGATTAGCCTTCTGAATCTGTGAATAGTAAACAGCTTTGGCCAAAATGCTACTTTGCTCACTGGACACAGCAAGGCGGAGCAGCTGTTGGGCCTGATAGGCCTGTCCTCATGGCCTGACACTCAGAATCAACTGCTCGTCTGCCCGACCACAAAGAACACAGATGCACTCCTGTCTGCTGGGTCCAATTGACTGGGAAGATGCACGCAGCTGCTCGTACCTTTTAAAAAGTCTGACAATGCATCAGCTGAGGTTCTAACCACACTCGTTTATCCTTGTACGAATCATTTGTCAAGCAGCCAATGCAGTGCATGTGTGTATGTATGTGTGGATGGTTGGCACCCACCATTGGGTTCACTCCACAAGCCAGTTCAGGCATTGGCTGACAAGCGTGGGCATCGGTCACGCTAGACTGAATAACAATCGCCCTTGCTCCCCCACCTTTCCCTCTTGCATCTTCGCTCTCTTCTATTTTCACATCACTACATTGTGTCTCTCTCAGGGTCTTGGCTTAGCCGCTGCTCCGACTGTCACCGAAGGACAAAATAGTAATAATACAAAACACAGCGCTTTGGCATATTCCGGAACCAAATTAGAATTTGAAATAAGATGCAAATCAGCATAGGGTATTATTGCCCTGGTTACTGGTTAGACAACAAAGGAAGCACATTAACATGTAATTTCAACAACCCAGCCCCCTCGCTCTGTCATCCTTGTTGTGCCCACCCCCCACCCTACGGTGCAGAAGGGACATGTGCAGGAAGATGATGGTTCTATGGGTAAAAGAGAAAAAGAGAGAAGAGAAATAGTGAAAATGGAAAGAGAGAAAGACAGCAAGAGAGAGAGAGTCCATGAAGACAAAATAAGAGGCAGATTAAATTGAAATGAACAATGTGATGTCTGTAGGGCGAGCAAGACGAGACAGCTGAGCTTGCTGTATGAATTTGCTTTTGTCTCGGCTGCTCATTTTGGGGGTACCGAGAGTGCATGGCTTTCACTTGCTGCTTCAGACAATGGTAGGATATCTTTTTGTTACAAGTCATGTTACAGTCCCCAAGTCTGAATCCTTTTACCACAAGGCATTGATCCAATCGTTATCTGCATTAGATCCCCTGCTTACAATGCAAAAAGGCAAAGAATTTTCCCCAAACCACAACGTAGCGTGGCTACATCTCCGCAGACATTATTAAGGATCTGTTTTCTCCTCCCGCCTTTGTTCCTTTTTGTTATTTGCACCCTGCTGTGTTGAGTGCATGTGACTCAGTTTGTGTTTTGATGTTTCTCAACAGAAAGCAGAGAACTGGCTCTGAGTCGGAATACACAGAAAAACTGCAGCAGTACAGTAAGTCTCTTTGCTGAGAAGCCCCTCCTTTTTGCATTATTCACATTCTACATTTCAACGGCATTGTTCCTATACTTCTGTTCAGTCATTATTGCTTAGCAATGACTGTCCATCCCCAACCACTAAAGAATTGGTAAAATAACATAAATTGGCTTGATCATCTAGTGCAGCATGAAAGTATTATAAAGGATCTTTCTTTGATCTATACTTGGATGATAAAAAAATATGTTCGTAGAACTTTACATAGTGTTGAAATTTAGTTTGACGCCATAGATTCACTTTCCTGTTCTTGCCACTGAATCCCCTATAGTAACGCCGGGAATGAAAGTCTACATTGACCCCTTCACCTATGAGGACCCCAACGAGGCCGTGCGCGAGTTTGCCAAGGAGATCGACGTCTCCTGCGTGAAGATCGAGGAGGTCATTGGCGCAGGTAACCCACCAAAGCTCCTGAGCTACAGGGGGAAGACTGCTAGTCACCTCCAGGCCATACCGTTAGAGGACTTCACACCAAGCGGTACTTTCACTCAATTCATCGCTAACCCTCTCCTTGCCTCCTCCCCTCCCACACTCGCCATCTCTTAGGAACCCCTTTCCTGTATTACAGATGTCTCCAGCACTGTTTTAAAGTATTAAAAGCTACAATATGCCCTCTTAAAGTTAGCGTCACTCACAGTCCTTGCACCCTTATGTTGTTCACCATGCCATGTGCATTTAGGTTAGCTGTAATACCTTTATGTGTGGTGGATTATCATTTCACCCTTGTAAAATGGAGCCCAATCCTGGAATCAAAGAAATGCTTTTTTAAATTTCTTTTCAAAACGATTAAAAAATGTTAGTGATTCTAAGTGAAGCAGATTTTGCACGATGCAAGACTATAGCCCCAGACAGGATTTATTTCTCTAGGGGAGTTAATCCTGTCCGAGCGCATGTAAATCTCATATCTCTTCCAGTGTTAATTACATCCCTATTCTTTTTTGGCACACTTATTGGCCCCCATGTTTAAATTTAACTCTTGAGTATTTGCACATGAATTTACCAGTTTCCCATTTTTTAGTTTCAGAAGTCACAGGCTCTTGATTTCTGAGAGGTGTAATGAAAGAGCTTTACACAAACCCGTTACTTGGTTACTGACACACTGTATAGTTGTTATTGGAAGCTGATGTGACCCTACCGGCTTATCAAATACGTAATGTCCACCTTACATTACATTTTTTTTATATATAGTAGCCTGAGGATGCCTGGGGTTGTACAAAGCAATTCCTGTTACCAAGGTGCACGGCTAATATTTATCTCCCACACACCCCTGAAATATTTATTCCGTCTGCATGGGGCATACGATACTAAAATATTTCTTCTCCAGGATTGGCCGTCCCTCACCCTGCCCTCTTTTAAAGTTGCTAAAAAATATCTTTACAAAAGGATGCTTCAACTAGATCACTATATTTAACCCCTTGTCCTGGCATTATGTGGTTGTCCCCTCACCTTTTAGAACCCCTCTCTAACACTTTATGTTGTAGACAGTAAAATATTTTATGTATTTTATTATATTTGATAGTAATATCTCTGCTCAAAAGCTGCAGGACTGTGCCGATTGAGGTTGAGTTTTTCTTAGCATTGTATCTGAACCAAAATGGAGGACGTGATGTCAGAGATGGGAGTCCTTACTGCTGCTTCTGCTACTACCATTACTACTGCTACTGCTACTGCTACGACAGCTCTTCTACTTCTGAGGCTACTACTTGAAACCCGTCGCTTCCCAGCATTCGCCTTAAAAGTGACAAACCCTCAAACCCTGTCTTCCCTGTCCCCCTACTCTCCCCTCCCCCTTCCTCAATCCATCCCTCCGTTCCTCCATCCCTGACCCTCTCTCCCCTGACTTCCCCCACATCGCTGCATTTACCTTGTTTCTCTTGCACTCTTGCACACATTTGGTGTAGACTCTAATCGGAAAGCATCCACCACCTTAAGAACCCCCAAGCTTCTGTCTCCACCTAGCTCCTCCTCCTGCCCTCGCTTCTACAGCCACCATGAAGTTTAGCACCCCACCCACCCCAATCCTTGCCCCATTCCTTGCCCCATTCCTCCTCTGTCCCCCTCAGCCTCTCAAACACTGTCACCCTGCTTTGCCCATTTGTTTTATATTACATCATGCATTTTTCAACTCTACATCTTGTCACATTTCGCCATCATGCCTCACACTCACCATGCTGTTTCTTTTAATCCGTAGCTTAACAGCACACAGTCATTGTATGCTCCCCCATCACCACCATCCCTTGACACTGGCCTAGAGTCCTGGCTTCTCTTGCAGTTCCCCTTGTCCCCCCTGCTACCCTCCTGGCTCCTTGGTTCTAACCAGTTAACTGTCCCCTCTCCCCTCTTTTCCCCCACTCTCCTCCACTCTTCCCTGATTCCTCTCTACCCTCCCTCCCTCTTTGTCTCTCACTCCTTCTATTCATCTTTCTCCGATTTTCTGACTGGCTCACGTGGGCTCTCGCAGGAGAGTTCGGGGAGGTGTGTCGCGGTCGCCTCAAACTACCAGGGCGCCGGGAGATCATCGTAGCCATCAAGACTCTCAAGGTGGGCTACACTGACCGCCAGAGGCGAGACTTCCTGTCTGAGGCTTCTATCATGGGCCAGTTCGACCACCCCAACATTATCCGTCTGGAAGGTGTGGTCACCAAGAGTCGGCCAGTGATGATTGTGACAGAGTTCATGGAGAATGGAGCCCTGGACTCTTTCCTAAGGGTGAGAAGAAGAAAAATGGCAGACAGAAACACATTACACACAAAAATAGATCTAATAATAGCTTCTCCCTATAAAACATATATCTGTGATTTTATCAATAATGCAACACTAAGCCCACACAAATCTGCTTGAGCTTGCTTTTAGTTATCTCACTTTCTTCTAAGCCATAAAGGGTCTTCTTAAGCTCTGCTGCAGAGCCCACAATGGTTATCTGACAAATGCTGCATTCGGGTGATTGGTGACATTTACAAAGAGCTCAGTCTGCAATGAATCACTGCTTCAAAGTCACATCATACATTGTCTGCCAGGGAAAGGGGAAGGGAGGAATATAGGATGGATAGGTAGAAGGGGGTAGAAAACAGTTACAGTCTGAAGTGAAAGGAGACGAAAATTGTAGGCAAGAGGATATATGCAAAGAACAATCTGTAAGAGACATTGGAAAAAGAAAGGCAGGTAGGACAAATAAAGGTAAAAAGGAGATTTCCCTTTAAACACGCAACCTTGATCTACAATCCAATCTATCCTTGTCATTCTCTCTCTTCCTTTGCCAGCTCAATGACGGGCAGTTCACAGTGATCCAGCTGGTTGGCATGCTGCGTGGCATCGCAGCAGGCATGAAGTACCTGTCAGACATGAACTACGTGCACAGAGACCTGGCTGCTCGTAACATCTTGGTCAACAGTAATCTGGTGTGTAAGGTGTCTGATTTCGGCCTATCTCGTTTCCTCGAGGATGACCCTACAGACCCCACCTACACCAGTTCCCTGGTGAGTCAGAGTAGAAGTTTGTATGTGTTTGTCTGTGTGTGTATATTCATGTTTGAAAGCAATGTTTAAAGGTGCTACACGTACTGTAAGATTGTAACATCAATACTTCACCATTATACTAATTCTGGTCCTCTTTACAAACGAATCCATATCATTGCCAAGTATGAGTGCATTCAAATAGAGTCTGTTCCCACCTGACCATCATGGGTAGACGCAGACTTTCTTTTTCACTGTGGTGGCAGGTTCAGGTTGTAAAGATAACAGTTAGGGTTAGAATAAACAATGGATTACAAAATGTAATATTGCAGCTAAATTAATGTTTTAGTCACAAAAGTACCTCAAAAGGGCAGAATTGTTATGGTGGCTATATAATCTGTTTTATCTGGACATGTTGCTGTGTAATTCTACTAAAGCTATAGCAGATTGCAAGACATTTTGTAAGATCCTTAGCCGAAAAATTACTGGAATGTATTATATGTAAGCTCAACTCTCACTCTGATTTTAACATCTCACAAATAAGAAAAATTGGCAAAGCAGGTCAAGGCACATAGGATAGGGTCCTTTGAGATTGAGCATAATTGTAATAAAAGAGCGAGAGCTCTAGAACAAAGATAGGCAGCATCCTTTGGCCTGTATACAGAAGTGTAGTTTGTGTTGGTCTGTTGACTGATCAAAACAGGAAAAGGGCTCATCTGAAGCGAGAGTATGTTACAATGGCAATTCACTCAGTGACAGGAAGTAGTTGTGTAAATAAGGGAGTGTGTTCTTAACTTTGAAAGACAGTGTTGGTATGAAATACCAATCACCTTGCCTACAGTTCAGTTTGTCTGGTAGTTATGAAAGGATTCTATGTTGGTGATATATCAATGTTAAAAAATACAGTTTGTAGCACATTAAATATTCCTCTGGCTTCACGTGTTTGTGTCATTTTCTGTATCTGTGTTGTTACTAACCGTTTGTGGATGTGTGTGTTTGGGTTCTACAGCATGCACCCATGTGTTGAGCATCAACACGTCCCTTAGACTGTGTTTTTCTCACCCTCTCTTTCCCTCTTGTATGTGTGTGATTCTGTGTTTGTGCTCCATCCCTCCAGTATTTCATGCTCACCTACTCATTCGCATATCCACAGGGAGGGAAAATTCCCATTCGCTGGACGGCTCCCGAGGCGATTGCCTACAGGAAGTTCACCTCGGCAAGTGATGTGTGGAGCTACGGCATCGTAATGTGGGAAGTGATGTCGTATGGCGAGCGGCCATACTGGGACATGAGCAATCAAGATGTAAGCTGAAATGAGGATTTTGTTGAATTTAATAATTTATAAGCACAGGCTTTCTGTTGAAATATGCAGCATTAAACAGTAGCCTTTTGCCCTAGAAAATATAAATGTAAATATAAAAAAACACTTCAGCCATCATTGTTTAAAAGCCATTCTCTCCCTACATACCCGCCCACAACTACCACTCTGATCTCTCTATGGCCCTTATTGCTATGCATTTCCTAAAGCTTTTTTTAATGTTTACCTTTGACTCTTCCATCATTTCCCTCATTCATCCTCTTCTGTCGCCGCTCACTTGCTATTTTCATCGACCCATCTCGCTCCCTGTGTTCCGTTCTCCTTCAACACCGTACTCAGTGATTAGAAGTGATTGTGATTTCTCTGACATCCTTTCCTCAGGTGATAAATGCTGTGGAGCAGGATTATCGACTGCCTCCACCCATGGACTGCCCCACAGCACTGCACCAGCTCATGTTGGACTGCTGGGTAAAAGAGAGGAACCTGCGACCCAAATTTACCCAGATTGTGGCCACGCTGGATAAGCTTATCCGCAATGCTGCCAGCCTCAAGGTGGTCACCAACAGCACACAGTCTACTGGGTAAGTTGTGATATTTTTATATAAAAGTATGTTGGTCACATTTAGTAAACGCAAAAACAGTTAACGCAAATGTCATATCTTGTGTAGGCTTGGTGAAGCTTGTGATTTTAGAAATAGAATAACTCGGATGCTGTTTCTCTTAGTTTCTCTGGAGGTCCTTGTTGAGTTTTATTAGGTGCATTAGTGATCTTTATAAAAAGCAATAAAAAATAATTTTGGTCAATGCATCTTGGATATTAGTGCTGATTGCTTTCTAAAATATTTCTGTGGTTTTCTTTTTTCATATGTTGAGGAGACCTGCTGGGCTCTTGCCATGGACAACAGTAATAGGGCATTAGTCTATTGAATCAAGTCACTAGACTTTTCAGTAGTGAGAGTTCTACTGGCCAAGCCATTTCAGTTACAGCTGAGCCAAAGCAACCGCAATAATGATTTCCACTGTGAAAATATTCCTTTTCCAAATTGATATTGTGTTTGTGAGTCACTCTGACTCAGCTGTAACAATGTCTTAACTCCAGGAAAGTGCATACTTCTTCCAATACAACTCTTTAGTTCTCACAAATGCAGCCTGGGCCATTATGCTAATACAAATTACCATTGCTCAATAAACAGCCCTTACAGCAACTTGTAACTGGGAGCTCAATCAATGATGTCACAGCTACATTTAGCTGCACTACCTTTCTCCGCAACCTGTTTCTTGGAAAGATTTTGGAAGATAGAAGGTGGCGGAGTTGGAGCCATAGGTAGGAAGATGACCTACCTATCTGTCCCTGGATCAGGGTCTTTCTGTCTTGAGGGAGGGCTACAGACAATCCTGGTTTGGGCTCAGGGGGGAAACCAGGGTCTCGGTTGGCCACCGGAGTGACGTTCTTAGAAGATTAAGCTTGCGGTTAATTAGCTCGATTAAGACGATGCAAAAAAGAGATGGGAGCGCCTTTTAATTAGCCACTAACGAGATTTAAAACGGGCCAGTGGAGAGGTGGCCTTCTGCCGACAAAGAAAAAAAAGGGAGGAGTGAGAGATGATAGCGCCGTCCTGGTCGGCATTGAAGGGTGGCTGTAGGTTAGCTAACACTGCCTGGGATCAAAGTCCTTTGGTTGTGTGTGTCATGTGTACTTGACATGAATGCATTTTGCATTGAAGGTGTAAAGTGGAATGAGCAACGGAGTTGTGTTGATGTTAGGTTTCCGGCACTAGTGCCATGAGTCATATCTGTGTTTTTATTTAAATAAATGCAGAAATTCACACTTTGAATTTAGGCTTTAGCCCTGTAACTGTCTCACTAGCTACCTTTCAATATGGCCCTTCTTTCCTGCCGTGTTTCTGCTTGTGACTCACATGTGGCCACAATGGCTTGGACCCTTTTGAAGCAAACTTTAGAGGAGGATGACTAACAATACTCCATTAAGAGAAGCCAGAGTCTGGCGTTAACAACGGCCCGAGGCCTTGAGCTCCGAAGCACAGGCCTTATTAAAAATCACTCCATCTTCACCACTCAATGGAGCCTCTGTATTACTGTTATTAACTCCCCCTCCAAGCCTTTTCTCTTTTCTCCCTCTTTCTCTCTCCATTCCTCTTTTAATTGTTAATGAATCTAATGCCATCAAAAAGGATGACAGGGATCAACAGAGCAGAGAGGAGGGGAGACAGTGGCACTCTTTCTCTTTGCCTGCTCCCTCATCTGATTCTCCTCCTTCAGCTCCCCG
>NC_048415.1:11165219-11249901 GCF_013103735.1 Etheostoma cragini | reverse complement strand
ACACACACACACACACACACACACACACACACACACACACACACACACACACACACACACACACACACAGGTTTGTGAGTCACTCCTTCCATGTATTGCCAGGGTCCACAGGGTTATGAGTCAACCATGCATACATGTGAAAGACAACTGTCTTTACATTCCACAGACATTTCTTTATTGTCATGAAGCATTTTCCCACAATGTTATTCCACCTCTGAATGGTGTTACCTTTTTGTGTGTTCAACCTTGGTTGATGTTCCAGTAAGTACATATGCGAACATCTTCAAACACATCCTGAGACAATGTACTATAAAGCACATGGCTAATAACCGACTAGTTAAGCTCATGTTTATCTGATTTGAGCTGACCAAGAAAAACTGCAGGAAATCCAATCTTCTCAGATCAGATTTAAACCACATTGGTATGCAGTAGCGAACCGTTACTCTTAAACCTTGGCCCTCTGACCCCCCTTCCCTCGCTGGGAAAAAAAAGCAAACTATCAGCCTTTCCTTATTGTGTCCTCTCTTTTAGTACTGCAAATGTTAGCTATGACAGTTCCAGTTGTGAAACAAAAATGAATATGCCAGTCTATCCTCAGCACCGCAGCAAGCAAACATCATAGAGAGAGTGAGTATTATCACCAACAACAAAAAACAGCTGATTACTTAAGCAAAATGCTCCTAACAAATAATGGCATCATCACACAAGCTGTGTGTGCACTTCAGCAGAACATGGTGACATTTGGTTTGGGTTCAAAATGCATGACAGCCACCCGCTCCTACCACACAAAACCAACTAAATTTCAACCTATACCATGGTGGCTACACATTATGTCAATGTGCACACAGCAAAGTAATCCATTTTCAAAAGACACTTAAGTTAAAACGCTGTCTATTAACAAAATTGAAAGTAAAATGACTTTAAAATACATTTTCCACAATGTCGTCCTCATCAGCTGTAACGTATTTACTCCTGGCTTCCATCGTTGACCAACAAGCTAGGAAGCTAACTTATCAGCAGTGCTCATGGGAGAATAGGTTGTGATAGCTTGTGATTTGTGTCCCCCCACAGCTGATGGAAGTTGTCATAGAGTTAGCAATAACAGAGCCCACCTATTTAGAGTGAAGACATGGATGAATTTGACCGTCATCTGAAATTAGTCTCTCATTCAAAACTATTTCTTGGCCTTTGGACATTTATACCTGGACCACCACTCACAGACCTGAAAGAATAACATCTTCTTCCCAGCAACTGTGCCAGGGGCAGCAAAATTAATTCAACCCTTCATATTCTAACACAAACTAAATCGATCGGTTTAAAGGGTTTATTTCCCCAAACACGTGTTTAGAAGTTTACATTGTCAAAATATGTATTGATAAAACATTATTATTTGGGATATCTTAGGCCCTCTCTGAGTGCCTAGAGGGCCCTGACAGTTTGTACAGTAAGTGGTGCAACTCCATACAACCACCCAGATTGTATTTCATGTGGGATATTTCTGTTTTGTCAGTTTCCACAACAACAGTGACATCTCACTGCAACATGAAGAACAGGATTCAGCAAACACAAAGAGAGCTATACAGATCTTTCCAGGGTCTGGTTTCTTGTAAATTTCAATGCGTGTAGTCATCATTCAAGACCAGATTTGACATCTGCTCTATGAACATACACCACCTTGCCTCACCAGCTGCAGCGCCAGCATCCAGCATCCACCACCAACCACCCACCACCCAAACCTCCAGCCAGTCTCTCCACAGTCATAAAAGTGACCCCCCTAACCACCCCCTGCACACAACTCCTTACATGTGGAGAAGAGGAGAGGGGAGGGGAGAAGAAAGGAGGAGAGGTGGAGAAATGGAGAGGTGGCGCTCAGCGGTGGGCGTTTGGGGGTGAGGTTGGCCGGTTGAGGCAGTAGAGTGACGACCTAAACCCTCTCTCTCTCTCTGTTTCTCTTTCTCCCTCCTCCCTCCCCTCTCCCCAATGTAGGGTATCCCAGCCCTTGCTTGACCGCTGTGTGCCAGACTATACCACTTTCACCACTGTGGGGGACTGGCTGGACGCCATCAAGATGAGCCGCTACCGTGACAACTTTGTCAACGCTGGATTTGCTTCCTTTGACCTGGTGGCCCAGATGACATCAGAGTAAGTGGACAGGAAGTGGATGCAGCTAATCAGGCCTAAAGTCAATGACTGAGTTGGAAAGTCATATTAGTGCTGTACAGATTGACCTTGAGGGAATAGAAATAGTCTCTTGACTAAATTAAACATGAACAGATGTGGAAATGAGGCTCTGATTAGGCTCAGACAAGAAATTAATACATGAGAACAGACCTGAAGAATAAAAAAAACACATTCCACTGTGGGACATAAGCGTAGCTTTCATAAGTATGTTTGTTCTAATATCAAGATAAATCATGCTTTGAAGTAACACCCTTTAGACTGTTATGTGTCCCAGTATTTATGTACATGTTGTAGTGTTTAAATAAAGCTAGTTTAAAAAAGGAAAATGGGACATTTACTGGCAACACAACTTGCCAAGAGACGAGAGAGAGAGAGAGAGATATAAAGTAGTACAAAAATGGGTAAAACACAAGATCCTCTACACTTTTCCTCTAATTTGGTATGCAATTGACCAATCAGGGTAGGTTTGCTGTTGAAAGGGGATGCTTCTGTAATCAAGAGATTAGTAGTCTGCTTCAGAAGACAACACATCTGATACACAATGGACAAATACTTAATTTAACAGTGTAGTACAATTTTCAACCAAACACCCGTTACTGCTTACTTAACTATGATCTCCAGTTTACCTTGACGGGTCACCCACCTTCTGCCGTGTGTACAAACCGGAAATTATGTAATGGAAGTCATGGAAATTGACGGCTAGTGATGATCAAATAAATGAATTAGAATTATAATGATAAATAAATTATCCTCATTAGTTGCATAATAGGCATTGGAGGTGGGGGTAATTTGTTTCAATTTGAACAGGCTGACAGGTGTGGTGTACTGGGGCTCTCTGTTGTCCTTAATGGCCAGTAATTCCTCTAATGTTGCCCATTTATTATCATTTCATCCTCCATCGTTACACTGATGGGGATGGCCAAATATGAAAAAACAAAAAGAAGCACTATTTATTTGTGTGAAATCGTGGTAATGTGCCCTTCTTTGTCTTTTGTGTGTGTGTGTGTGTGTGTGTGTGTGTGTGTGTGTGTGTGCTCTACTATATGGATGTGTGCGTTTGTTCATGTGTGAGTTAATTGTTCTAAAATGGATGGAACCACAAAGTCATTGCGACAAGCAGAGTGTATGGTGCCTGGATGTAATATTAGATTATCGAGTATTTGTGTGTGTCCGGGTGTATGACTAAACGGAGAGGACGCAGACTGTGGCAGAGTCCCAACAGTCAGCTAATCGCTTCTCCAGACGCCGTCCGCTTTCTCCTCAGCTATCGACTTGGGAAATCAAACAAGCAAGCGGAAAAGAGAAGTTCTCGTGATATAATTGTACAGCGTTAAACCAACATGGCCATGATGATTAGATCATGCCGTCTAACTAATGACGGACTGAGCAGGTGCGCTCTCCCAGGCCTTTTTAACGGTGTCGTAATGTCCACTGTATGTCAACAGTTTTGATATTTTCCCACTGCACCGTCAATCTGGGGTTAAGGTCCTCTACTTACTATACTGATCACACTGAAGCTGCTCTAAGCATCTTAACTAAAAGACTCCTTTACACTTTCTAGTCTTATATGCTTGCATATTTTTAAGCACTGAGGAATGTTGTGCAACAGTGGCCATGTTAAAGCTGATATACTGACACAGAAGTATGAATGACAGGCTCTTTACTGAGTAATCTGTCATGTATCATACAAAAAATATGATTTTCTACTTCCCTGTTTAAGTAGCTAAGTGGCAGGCTGGTGTGTGCTCTGTGAAGTCTGCCAGCTGCCGAACAGTAGCTTAGTTTGCTCTTTAATCATTAACACACATCACATTATGGTCCCTTGACTACGCTCCTCTTGCCCACCTGCTAGGCAACAGAAGTATGTTTCATTAAGATCAACATTAACTATAGCTGGATGAGTTATCCCATTTTGTTGACGCACCCTCTGGAGGTCTTTTTATGGGGGATTGCCAAAGTACTTTCCCTTTTCCCACCTGGTACAGTGTGTATTTAGTTGTGGTTGAAAAGCGAAAGTTTCACTTCAGCTTCAGAATTGATGTTTGTCTACTTTCATTTATTTTTTTACAAGCCACCTTTTCTAATTTTCCTTCTCCTTTCTTGTCACTCCACAGGGACTTGCTGCGGATAGGGGTAACGTTGGCCGGCCATCAGAAGAAGATTCTCGGTAGCATTCAGGACATGAGACTACAGATGAACCAAACACTTCCTGTTCAGGTGTGAGCGACAGGGCACACCGACAGATGTAGTCGAAGGACAGCCAGACAGGAAAAGGGGGAGGAACTGTGCCAGAAAGAGCTATTGGAAACCCTCGCTGCCTGACCCATCTCTGCCAACTAAACTTAATGAAACTGGCTTGCAGTGCCTCTGACTATTTAGTTTTTCTTTATTACACTACCACTTCCATTACCTGTTCCTGCTTTTTTGTTATTCGTCATAGTTTCTTTTTCCCTCCAATCAAAATTTGTGTGTATTCGAGAGGAAGAAGAGTTAACCCCCTTATATCCCATGCGTGCCTCACCAGTACTGGTGTGGGTTGACGTTTGCATGCATGTGTGTTTTAGTGAGGTTGGCCTCAGCCCTGTAACTGAAATGTCACACTCTGATCCTCACGCAAGAGCCCCTCCCTGTGACCTCTCAACCCAGCTTTGATGGACGTAATATATGGTAAAGAATGAACACCCTGGTATACATAAGTGAACAAAACATAAAACTTAACAAAAAAAACAGAGGTGTTTCGGAGCCCACAGGAGATGAAGGACTATTCTTTCCCTGATAGAAGTTGTTTTACTGTGCACGTGCATCGTTCTCCATCTTCATATTGAAGGTGTGTTATCTAAAAGGGCACTTGCTGGAGAAGGGTGAGGTGGTGGAAGAGGATGTATGATGGGCAGGGGTCAAAGGTCAAGAGGATGACAGAGTTCAGAAAGGTCCAAGTAGGGCAGCCGCTTGTTTTGGCTCCTGAATCCTCAACATGTTACCAGATGACATCTTCACCCTGACCTGAAGTGACTCAGGATAGCTGCACAGCTTGGGATCACCTGCTCATCAACTGTGTATTCTTTTTCTTTGTCCACACACCTTTTTGTGGCTTTTTTACACATTGTTTGGGAGATTTGTGGTTTCAAAATGGCCGGTCAAACCTAAGTAACCCCCGCTGGACGCTATATGTGATTAAGGGGGAGACAAGGACTGTGGCAACACTATTGAAATACCAGTTGACCTTTTGTGTGCGTTTTTGTATGTGTGCGTGCGCATGTGTGCGTGTATGTGTGATTAAGTGTGCTTGGATGTGCAGGTGTGTCAAGTTGCACACGAGTATACTGTACAATACAGCTTCCGCTATTTGCCACCGTGGAGAATTAACGCATGAACTGAACCATGACAAGGAGCAAATATATCTGAAACAATTACGCTATATTCTGTGGACAACTGTTAAACATTTTTTTATCGAATCCAAAAAAATGAACTGATGATATATATATATCTATATATCTATATATATAGATATATATAGATATATATATGCAACATGATGAAACTGAGAGAAATCGTGATGGACACCTTACTTTCTACTTACTGTTATCTGGATTTAGAAATAATCAAAATTCTTGTTTTAATTTCTTGACATCCTGCCCTATGTATTTATTTGTACCTCGCTCTCCAACCCCCTCCCCCCCTCCCCCACCAACACCCAGATGGACTGTATTTGGGACAGTGGACTTGGAACAATCAGAAGAAAGGATTCACCTATTGGATTGCTGATTATTAAACATAAGAAATTGCATATAAATTGAATATTGTATTTTTGTTGTTGTTCTAAACAGCCTGTACATGTTTTGTAACAAAAACACGATAAATAACAAAAGAAAAATGGTGTTTTGACAAAATAGAAGTGTTGTTGTGGAATGTTTGATTTAGAGTCAAATTAACAGAAAGCAGAGTAAGAAGAGAGTGAATGGAGAATGTCAGGTGATGGAGGCAGAGAGGAGAAGATGAACAACTACTGTCACCCCTTAGCTCTCCGTTCATCGTTGTGTGAGTATCGGTGTAGGTGTGTGCCACCTGAACTGGAAACTAGGCATCCCCAATCCATTCTCATTCTCAACAGGAAGAGCATCTGTGAACCACTAAGCTGTTACTAATTGTCTTCTAGGCAAAAAACCACTCAAATGCTTCCCTTTAACTTGGTTTTAATTTTCCTCATTTACCATGGCCTCAAACAATCCCCCCAACCCATCTTATGTAGGAGGTTAAGGAGTCATTAGGGGCTAGGTCCAGAGATGATGCAGCCTACCTTCCAATCATTTAAATCGCTCCATCACTCAACCTGCAGTTTGCCTCCTTGCAACAGGATGCTCATCAGTGAACTCAGAGCTGTCAAGAGAAACCTATTGGTCCTTGTCTGTTAGGTTGGTTGCCAATCTGGCATTGCATAGATACGAGCAGGCAGTGAGCGCAGACATACGGTCGACTGACCTATCATTATCTCTCTTCGTTTCCTGTCTGGCCTGCAATCATCCTGTCTCAGTTTGGACTGCTGCGTGATTAGTACAGTGCAGGATCAACAGCCCTGGCACGCAGACAGCCCCAAATCTACAGACCCCCTCATCCTAAATGATTGCAGCTGCATCACGGAGACCATACTATTTGCACTTCTCAGAGAGGGATGTTTGAAGGTAGTGGATTAAGGGATGGGGCCGCACCACTGGTGTGATTTTCCAGACAGTCTCCATATTGTTAGGGTTGGAGCTGATCAATGCAATATGTGAATAATATTATTATTATTAGGTGTGTAATGATAACGTGATGTTAGTGGCCATGCAGTGTGTCTTCCGATTATACTTTTGTGAGCTTCTCTTAAGTCCCTTCAAAAGCCATGAAAGGATAGTATGCAAAACAATGTGTTTCCTCTTTTATATTTTTTCATGTTTTGTCACAAAGGCTTTTTCACTAGTACACTCTGTTAAGGGCTTACTAAAATGTAACAGTTGTAGGGCACAGTCAAGTATTAATTTAACTGTTAACTGTCAAACTATACAGGAAATAATTCTCGTGGCTGAGAATCAGAAGTGCAGGTATATTTAGCATGATTTGTTGTCAAGATGAGAAAGTGCTGAAAGTGCCTGTCACATGCCAAACATTTTTTCTGCAGAATTATTTTCTTTCTTCCCATAGCAAAACATGTTTATCGGAAAAGAGTGACACTGTCTACTTTCGGAGATGAGAGAAGAGCAGAATTAATGGAATCAGAAGCTCACTTTTACCCAAAGTAAAATATAATACAATATATACAACAGTACTGTCTGCTGCACTCTGCTCAATCATTCAATCAGCTAAGTCACTGTTGCAAAATTGCATGTGGCACCAAAAAAGACACAGTTCATGAGCATAAAAATAGAGCGGGGGGGCATATGGTGGCTAAACACAATCAGATGGCAGACATGCCCACTCATGAAAAATGGCAGTGCATTGAGGTTCATGAACTATTGATGAGGTGCACATGGTGCGCCGGGGTCTGGAGTTGTGTTCGCCAAAGCCAACTGGCCGTGAGTGATGAGCACAACTGGCACTGTTGCGCATCTTGAAATGATTAAACCGCTGCCACATCAACTGCAAACAATTAATCTTTAAGTGGATTTTTCACACATTCATGGAAGTGTTTAATATATCCTCCTGACAGCACACATTGCTGAAAGTAAGATGAACTGTTTGTGTGTGTGTGAGAGAAAGCGTGTGTGTTTGTGCGTGTCTGAGACAAAAGGAATGCCATTTTACACAGAAACACTTTGATCAGCAGCGTTTAGACTTTTGCAGATGTGGTTGTCTCTTTGTGTGCCAGTAGGATTCAAACTTTTCCCAACATTCCTTCCACCTTTCTTACAGCCTCCACCGATCGTCAAACACACCCACCCTTCCTGGAACTCCTCCACTTACAACTCTAACTTTCTTTTCTTCAGTTGTCTGTTTTAATTACACATTTACAGTACTGCCTTTTATTCTGTCTTCTAACAAACTTACTCCACATCTGTCTTTTGGTCACTTTAAAAAAAAATACTCCTCATACAAGGCAGTGAGAAGTTTCAGAGAGTGGTGTACGTGTATAGGTAACTGCGGGGGGACGGGACAGACTAAAGTGCTGAGAAATTCCTCTTTTAAAAGCATTGAGATGTATTTAATGGTGCAGACATACACAGCAAATTACTCAAAAATGATGATACATTCTTGTAGAAATATTTTTAAAAGACTCTTTTGCAATTAAATTATTTAAGAAATGTGACCCGATCTCCTGAGTGTCTATGTTGTGTTTTGAATTGTTAAAATTATTCATGTAAATTGTTCTTCCACGCCAACACGTAATCACACACATGTACTCCACTCTTGTAATTCCCCAAGACAAACACAATCAATTTAACTGCTTAACATTTATGGCTGTCTTTCCCTGCAATAATCATTACCAGAACATTGTGTAGTTTTTCATCACAATAACATTTCTTGTAGATAAAGTGGCACCAACGCTTCAGTTCACATAACTATCTGCTTCAGATAAACATTACACACTCACAGATTTAATATTTCTATAAATGTGCTTGGTGTACCTGTAAGTACAGGTTCATTTTACCAAAGCTCTCTGATTTGATGTGTTTCAGACAGGTTTAGCCTGTATTGTCCCCTTGTCTTAGAAAAGCCTGAGGATATTTAGAGTTACACTGTCTATAATTTCTTTTCTAAGGCTGTGTAAAGCTTTCATCTTTATTGCTACAGGCACCTGATGAATGGATATTGATCCTTGGAAGAAGTTACCCAGAGTTCATGTATTTCTAATGCTCCTTTCAGTTCCTTGCCATTTCTGAAGTTAAATACTACTAATCGAAGCAGTTTTCTAAATTTAGATGTATAAAAATGTATACTTTATTAATCCTGCATGGGGAAATTACAATTTACACTCTGTTGTTATTACACACAGGCCGGATACACACACATGCTCAGTGCCTATGCATGCACTAAATGGAGAAATTTCAGAATGAGGGGGCTGTCCATGGAAAGGCACCTCTAGCAGTTTGGGGTTTGGTGCCTTGCCAATAGCACCTTGGCAGTGCCCAGAAGGTGAACTGGCACCTCTCCAGCTACCAGTCCACCACCATACTTTGGACCGTATGGGGACTTGAACCTGCAACCCTCCATTTCGCAACATGCGACCAGAGGAATGCCAACATATAGTGGGCAAATTGCAAATCAGATTTTTTTTGCGCAAAAGTTAACATCAGAACAGGATTGATTTGCTCTCAGCCTCACAAAGTTTGCAAGACACGTGACAACCAAATCCAAACATTACCGAATCCATAGAGCCATGTCAATGTCATGCAACACCAAAGCTCCCTATATTGTCTTTTAAGCTCACTAATTTATATGAGCTCCTCTCATCTCTGCAGGCCCTGAGCAAACACTCTTGTTTTCCAGACAAAAAAGAGAAAGATGCTCAGATCATAGATTCTACCTCATCCGCCCCTCGCCTTGTCCCCTGGCTCTCCCTTTCCCTGTCCAATTAAATACAGAGTCTTGGAACGGGTGGTCTCGGTGTCTGGGTAGAGCAGATATTTTTGAAACGCTCCCCCCTAGATGCGCTCAGAGAAGTTCCAACAGAGGATTATGTGGTTTCTTTTTGTGTTGCAGGCAGAATAATTTCATCTCAGATTTCCCCGACTTCTGCAGCTTCTTGTTCTCCACTGTTTTTGCAGGTGACAAACACACTGCATCTAAGGTCCAACAGCATATCACGGACAAATAACCCGCATTTTCTTGGCACAACTTTGGCAGAGTAAACTTAAAAACCCCAATGTAAAGAAACAAAATTAACTATGACTACTGTGTGCATCCTGAGACGGACCAGGGACCATATAATCGGTTCGGCGTTGTTTTGACTAGCCCAGATAGTGGTTGCTCCTTGCTCGATACGTAGTATAATCTGTCAGTTGGAAGTAAATATGGACCAATGCCAAGATGAACTGGAGCACTGTTTACTTTCCTACAGCTATTGACATAGTGTCACATTACTCTAAGCTGGAGAAAATCAATTGTATAAAGGCCTGTTTCATCAAAATATGCCATATGATGCAATGGGGGAATTATTGAGACGTCAATTAAGATAAATGTATTATCCCTGCTTGGTCAGTAAGGCTACATTAGCATAAATATCGCAATGAATTAGCATGTCTTAGCATGTCTCAGCCAAATGTTGTTCAGGACGAGGATCAATGCGAAACATGATAACACAGCAACATAAAAAAGAAAGAAATCCACTCCCTTAACCCCTCCTTACTCACTCCTTCCCCTCATTTCCAGAGCCAAACTCTGTCTCCCTTTATTGTCTCTTATTCCCTATGGACGACCTCTCACTCTCCCCCTCTTATGAGCTCCCCACTAACACCCCCTCACTCGTTCTCTGTATACTTTTTCAACCTCTCCCATCTCTTCTGCCATAATCCCTCTCCCTTACTTTAGCTAGGCACAGCTAATTGGTCACGTCTGTACTGTGACACGGGGACCTGACATAATTGCTGGACAAATAGCGAGGCATTTAGCTTCGGACCTGTCTCAGCTAAGCTGTACACAGACACCAGCCGACTGGAAAGCCTAATTACCACTCCAAGCCTGCAACTTGCTAATTGGCAAATACTTCCAACAAAGAAATGTGTGTGCGTTTGTGCATGTGTGTTTGTTTGCACCTCTGTTTCTTACTTTTATTTAAGGGTCCTATGAAACGTACAACTAAAAATAAAAGAAAGTAAAGGAATACGTATGATGAGTCATCAGAAAGATATGCCTACGAGAGTTACAAAATGTGTAATTAATTTCCCTGAATTTCATTTGGAATGGTCGTCTGTGGAGTGTCAGTTTTAGTGTGTGATACATCACATTTCTTGTTATTGTATTATTTTGCTGCATGTCATGACGGTGCTAATTAAATGCCCCCTTTGATTTGCTTAGCTCATTCCACACTTTCTCCACACACCATGCTTTTGTTTTATTTCTGTCCTTTTTATACCACTCTTCCACACTCCCACACCATCTTTTCAACACATGCAGTCTCTTACAGACGGATGGAACTGATTATCACTTCCCTTTTTTTTTGATTAATTACAGCTTCTTTAACAATATGTCATTTTACAGTATTCATTATGTTTGCAACAATTTTGGCATGCTACTTCCTTTATTTGTCTTAGCCTTTTAAACAGTCATGACTGTAGATGGATGAATGACAAAGTCGCTATGGGTTACGATTAGTCTTACACACTCTAACTAATATAAAGCATTTTTAAAAATAGTAAAGTGATTTGTGCAGAACATAAAAACGCTCAATATTTTATAGCTATACATAAATATTAGTAAGTCAATATTTCTATAGCAAAATACCGTGTTTTTAAGTTTCTCCAGTGGTCCCGATGATCGTTTCTATTCAAAGGAACATCAGAAAAGATTATTTCCCTTCTAAAACCCCTGAAATATTTGCCCACCCGCTCACATCGCCCTGTTCCTCAAAAAGGGGACCGACCTTTTCGGCTCCAGAACAAGCATCCTATTGTTGGGTGTTTGGGTGCAGCTGCATGCTCTTTCTGTCTGATGGGTTGAGTATGTCTGCCAGGGAAACAATATTTGACAGGACTGCACCCGGGGACCGTGGGGTGACCTGGAGTTCAGGGTCAAAGCCGGGCGCTTGGTGGGAATCTGTCACATGTAAGAGGTATGGCAGCCTTCAGGTACGGCGAGGCCATTTACCAAGCACATCAAAACGCCGCCATGAAAAGATAAGATGTCCTCATGGCTGCAATTATCAAGATAGAGCCGTAGTTCACTGTAAACAGAGTGTAATACCAGCACAACGATGCATAAATCACATGGCCTAGCATGAAACCGCACTGAAGTGAGCATGCTACTCAGGGGAAAAGACCTCACACACACAGCAATGCATACACGATGCTTGGCAAGATAATTATTCTGCTTTCTTCCAGCCCCCTACTGTGCTTGTGTCCTAATCATGGTTCAGCAGATGTCTAGTAGGCTTGTCTGTCTTTCGGAGAGTTTTTTTGTGCACTATAGTGTTTGCAGAAGGCTTCAGGCTTGTTTCTTTTTAACAGAAATAAAACACTGCAGTGTCACTATGCTAACCAAAAACAAATGATCTCAATATAGAAATGGTAATCTGTACCTCCTTGAATTTATTGATGTGTTTAAGACTCTAAGCTTAAGGATGGGCACTGATATGTGGAACAGCACAGTCAATAGGAGACAAATGTCTGAGTTAATCTTTTAATCAGCTGATTGACCTATCTGCAGGAGACGTTTTGTTGAGTATCTATCTGTCTGTTACTGTTAACGGAAAATAAATCATTGTACCGACAACAAGCATTCTCAGTTTATTTATTCACTATTTCTTTGATGTGAATTTTTCCGCCGCACCATTGATAATTTTGCTCCCCAACTAAAAATAATTATATAGCGTGTGCTTTGCACAGAGAGACGGTCATGACATTACCGAGTCAAGGTCATTTTTCCTCTCGATTGGTGTCATCGGTAGGCATGAAGGGAAGAGCCTTGTTCCTGCTTGACATCTCATTAACTGCTTGTCGATATTTATCAGTCTTAATCAGAGCTGTGGCAGGTCTGGTGTGATTACTTCCTGGCTGTGAAAGCAATCACACCCCGTCCTCCCCACTGTCCTTGATTTACAGAGGGAAAAAAACAGTGTGCCATGTTTGAGGAAGTTTGAGAGGGCTGGGGAAAAATAAGACGGAGTTGAAAGAAGCAAACTCCCAGCTTTTGCCTAATAACAGAGTATTTGTTTTCTATCTTGAAAATTCAGTTAAGGTTCATATTTTCTTTTGTGTTCACAACAAACGAAGGGGCTTTAGAAAACTAAAAAAACATTTTACATCTCAGAAAAGCTTCAGGATTATTTTCCCGAAGACATTCAGAATGGAAATGATTACTGCAATGGCTGTTTTCCCCCATCAAAACCCATTTATTTTGTCTGTGAAATCAACATATTGCCTAACTTTGAAGTTATACCCAAAATTATTATGTATCTTAACTCTACTGAGGTTCATACCATCAATTATTATCAATAGAAAAGGATCAGGAGTATATCAGGGAGACGGCCGATAGTCATTTCAATATTTTTGACATATTGAGTCACCTTAGTACTGTGTTTTAGATCAGATTCTATTTTGAACATGTAAAAAAAAACACACTGACATAATTAAGTATTTCATGTGTAAAAAAGAGGATAAAGAAGTGAATTCTTCAAGTCCTACCCATTGTTTATATTTTATCAATAACCTTAATTTTAAACATAAATGTTCCAACTTCCTGCCCTAGTGTTCACCAAACATACACGATCAAATCAAACCAAACACAAATGAAACATTCAAAACAAAACAAGAACAAAATCATGAGAATGAATCAAACAGAGCAAGACAAATCAACGTGAATTAAAAACAAGCTACATGTTTTTGTTCTGTCTTATTATGCTCCTGCTCCGATTATCCATCTCCTATCCATTTAATGTCATTTTCAAAAATGTGTTTGTACTTGCTAAATTTTCTAATTCCTTACCACAGTTGTCCCATGAATGAACTCTTTTGACTGTATTACAATGACATAAGGCATTAGTCCTAGTTGTTTCTTGAACAACTACAGTATTTGTATCCACTTTAAGGTGTCCTTGGGTGTCCCAAAACGTACCATCAAACAAAATGCATTATTTTTATTAGCATTATTTTATTATTTAAATATTATCATTATTAATATTATTATTATTATTATTATTATTATTATTATTATTATTATTATTATTATTATTATTATTATTATCTTGATGTGTCTCCCACCACTGTGGTTAATTTCTTTCTATTTGGTTTTTATTTATTTGTTATTATTATTACTACTATTATGTAATACATATGTATGTTCTTTTGTACAACACTCCTGTGTTCACATTATAAAATAAGTGCAGCAGGGTAAAATAAATCGCAATAATAAGATCGATAATAGAAAACCTCCCTTATGAATTCAAAATGCAAGGAAATATTTGGCTCTGATGATTACTATATTTTACACTTAATATATTTTTATGCGATATGTTGAAGCAGGTGATGGCCGATTCTTTTTCTGTGCCTTCCACAACCAAAATATTTAACCGGTTCACAGAACACCCAACTATGCAGTCCAAAGCAGTCGGAAATATAGTCATCACCCAATCAATGGGAGGGCAAAATAATCACCCCATAAAACCCAAAGCATCAACAAAGGAGTTTATGTTGGGGTTAGGTGGAATATAAACGGAAAGAAGAAAATAGAACCATCATCTTTAACTAGTTTCCAGCAGCTGGAAAAACCTCTTTCATATGTGTGCTGTACTGGTACAGTAAAAATGTTGGACGCAATTGACCCCATAAAAGTCTGGCAAAGGGTGCAAATTCATTTTTTGTTCCCAGACAAACTCCGGTCGACCATCACGTGTCCTGTCTTACCCCTTGACCTCACTAAGGACCTCTAAAGAAGGCCAAAGTGAAGCAACCTAATGTCAGGTGGCAGGCAGACAAAAGTGAGGCAATGGGGGGTGTTGGCTAATGTGTGAACATTCTTATGGGCTGCGCAGCTGTGTGGGTTCCAAGGCCAGTGAGATGTTTTTAATGTGGAACCGAGTGTCAACTCATTACAAACTCTGCTTTACCTCTCTTCTCTGCCAATGACCTGTAAACAGTCCGAATTGCCCGGATTGGACATAAAACAAAGGCGGAGGCTAAAAAAACGCAGCTTAAATGTCAGGCAAACACAGCAGGAACAATAAAGCGCTTTCTGTCAAATAAACTAAAATGAATCATGAAAAGTGGGACATTGTCCGATTTCACAGATTAAGGGACTCACCATGTTATGTCTGACCTTTTTTTTTTTCTTCATTTGGCTGTTCTGTTTGCTGCGTTCGCTCTGCGACGCTTCACCAATTGCATCACCGGAATCTGCACCAATCACAGCCACTCGATCACAGCAGAGGATTCTGACTGGACAAAAGTGACTGATGTGTGACCCGCCTGCGGCCAGACGCCCGCATCACGGCGGACGGGGGTCATACAAAGTCCAGATCGTGATGCATCTTGGGTAAAATGTGTCCTCTTTTTCCGAGTAGGAGGGCAGTTGTGAAAGCAGAAATGTAGGACAGCTGGTAAACAGAGAAGCCGTCATTCTGTTAAACAGGACACTGATTTAAATAAACTAATCAGACATTCACGCTTTAAGGATAGTTGTTGCCCTCATGGTACACCAGTGAGCGTTGTGTTTAATAGCTGTGTTGAGACAAGCCTAAACACACAGTGCTCACATATCGCTCATTACCAAAGATTTGTATCAAGCCTAATTTAGCAGAGTGCGCTATCAGGGTGTAAATGATGTCCAATGAAGAACAATAAAAGCTTTCGATAGAGACATAGTTAGCGCAGGCAATTGCCTCTCATTACATTCTAGATCGTTAAAGACATCATATTAAACACATGGAAAATGTGAAATAAAAGCTATGCTTCACACATCAAAGGCTGCCCATAAACTCATCTTCTGTAATAAGATTACTAGGTGCTAATTTGTGATGCAGTATTATCTAGTACTACTGAATGTATGTATTAATAGCAGAGGAAAGAATGTCAGACTTTAAAGGAAATTGGTTGTAAGAGCTTTTTTTTTTTCAGCAGTGATGTTCTGTTTGTTCTGCTTTTCTCATCCACTCTTAATCCTTCTCCCCTTAATCCTACACTTAATATTCTTTTTAATGGTGTGGAGAGTGGCAGTGAATTTCAGCTATTGTAATTTTTTTTACAACAATCAGTGTAGTGTAGTTGTTGAAATTAGTTCGGTAAATAAAATTCCCACTTTTGTGACCTTAGAATGTTGACATCATGTACTGTCAACTCCTTGCAACAACGTTTAAATCCTTCAAATGGTTGCACTTGCACTAGATAGATATGTACTACTGTGTGTGTGTGTGTGTGTGTGTGTGTGTGTGTGTGTGGTCCTACCTCTGGCTGTTCATGTTTACTTTCAAGTCTTCATTCTCAGCTGCAAACGTGTGTGTGTGTCTTTAGATGAGATGGTTTTGCTGTGTTGACATAAGAACACCATCCCGCTCTGATGGGAGCAGAAAAAAGGATTAGCTGCACGTTTAAATAAAAAAAAATCTAGACACGCTTGACAACAACAATACAAGCACACCTCCAACCACACATGCTCCAGTGGTCCCGTGGGATGTGATAAAAACCATCACATAGGCTGAGAGGCATGGCAGACAGTTGGAAGACATTCACAGACAAAGCTCAGTCCCCTGGCACACTGTGTACCACTGAGTTGAAAAGAAGCAGCACCTGCACCCTGTAAAAACTCCATTCACCTCATTTCCATGAACAGTATGTGCTTGTATTTATTTTCTTCATATTTTCCTTTGATTTGATTTTCTACAGTGTTCTAACTCTAGATAAATATATCCTATTTATTATATTGCCTTTGCAGTGACTGCATGGCAGTTAAAAGCAACATTCACTTTTAGGATCTCACACAATGTGTTTAATGCATCAACTGATCAAGTTCATGTTTAAAATAAATGAATTTAACTTTATTGGTGTACCCACTTATCTTCAACCTGCTTAGATAGTGATTTTGTTCACAGGTTATGCACATTTGCGTTTAGGTATGGGTTATGTCCCAACAAAAGTCTGTCTTCAATTCAATATTACTGTTACCTGTAAGAAAACCACCAAATAACAAGGTACAGAAGTGCCAGAATTGCATTGCAACATTTGTTTGTGATGGAATGTTTTTTTCCTATTAGTATTGAATGCCATACACATTCTTAACAGTTGACCCATGTACATTATTTTCGTGCCAGTGGCTGCTAAATTGCTCTGCTTACAGCACTTTAGAGGGTCACATCTCCTTCCTCAAGGACAGAAAAATAGTAGGGTGAGTTTGAGAGGCAAACAAACATCTCATACACCTTCTTGTTTAGACATTCCAAATCGGTTTGAACTGCCGACCCTGTCGACCCAAAAGCGCACCTCTCTCACTGTTAACTTGCCACTGTGTGGAGTTGAGGTAATGCGACCACGGTTGCTGCGACTGTTTCCTCAGGACACACACCCTCTCACTGGACTGGTGATCATTGTCTGACTTTACTGCCTCTGCCAGGGAACACAAAGATACTGATGTTTTTCTCAGAGGACTTTGAGAACAGTGGAGGGGAATTGAATCGATTTGATGACAGTGGAAAGGCGGTGATTATGGTAATATATCTTTGTAACGGCAAAAGAGAAAAAAACAGCTAAACTCTAAAAGGGGCACTTATTGTATGAATGCTGATTCAGCAGCATTCACAGCACGGGCGATTCTTGGATCAGACATTTAGGGTGGCTTAACCCCTAATGAGAATGTGACATGGATACAGTGTCATGCAACAGCACCCTCCCCCGGAGAATCTGACCGCTGGTTCAATCCCCAGTCCAGGCTGAGCCTGTTTGGTGGGAGTTTGCATTTTCTTCCAGACTATCTTTCACATACCACACTGCGACTATTTTCAACTTACTTTACCATAACCTTTTCATGACTTTTTTCGACAAACTATACTATGACTTTGTCACTTTTTCTGACATTACTATATTGTAACGTTTTAATGGCTTTTTGACATTCTATACTATGACTTTTTTCAACCTGCTATACTGTGCCTATGGCTTAGTGGTTAGCACTACACCGTCAAGCATCAGCCAATAGGAACCACAGACTATGACCCTTGGTTCAATCCCAGTCTGGGCCGTTTTGTGTGGCTTTGGCATGTTCTACTACGAGTATTTTCAACAAACTGTACTGTGACTTTTTTATCCCTTTTTTTCGACATACTGTTAAAAATTTTTGTGTAATATACTATGACTTTTTCATGACTTTTGTCAAAATACTGTACTTTGACTTTTTAATGCCTTTTTTGACATGCTATACCATGACTATTATCACTTTGTTTTGACGTAGTACATGTTGACATTATATCACATACAATACTATGATTTTTTCAACATACCATACTATGACTTTTTCCTGTCATACTATACTACAGTATAACCTTTTATCAATTTTTTGACATAATCTGTTATGACCTTTTATATTTCTTTATTAAGGTCCAGATAAAAAAAAAAGAAAAAAGGACACTCAACACGTTACAAAAGGGGTTCAGACTAAACACAAACATAAATACATATAGACAAACTGATCCCCAAAAACATCACAAAAGAAACACACGCACATACAAATCTACAATTGCAATGCCCAAAAATTAAAACAGGTACAGCTGCGTGTTCCAGTGATTCCACAGTTTTGACGAATATCTGGTGGCACTAAAAGCAGGATTGATTGTAGCATTAAAAATTGTATTATTGACTCATTTGACCGGCATATAAATCTGTACATAAACTTCCTCAGCACAGCGTGGAAGGTGGGAACATCACAGGTCACACACAGATGGCTAGCACTGGTCCATCTTGGACACTTTATTAAAATTCTAAATGCATCATTGTATGCCACCTTTATCTTGTTTATCTTTGCTTTACTGTAGCTGCACCATAGATGAGCTGTATACACTGGAGTACAGTATGCTCTGAAAAGAGATATTTTAACTTCTTCAGAACACATGAAATTTGCTTGCCAGAGTATTTGCTTGTCCATATACTTCACAGCACTGCCGCTGTATATCATCATCAACAACTTTTGATGTGTTTTTTTGTAAATATTATGCTATGACTGTTTTTAACACACGTTATTGGGTGGCACAGTAGCTCAGTGTTTGGCCCTGCTCCAACTATCACAAGCAAGTAGGCACAATAGAATGATACTCCTGGTCCAATCCCCAGTCTGGGCTGTGCATTTTTGTGTAGATTTTGTATTTACTTCTGATCTTCCTTTGACACAGAGTACTATGACTTTTTTTTTTAACACACACTATGCCATGACTTTGTTATCATTTGTGTTTCGACAGAGTATGCTCTGACTTTTTTTTTACATGCTATAATATGACTTTTTGACATACTTTATTATTTCTTTGTTATATACTTTTCATTACTATTGTTTTACGAACTATACTATGTCTTTTTACTCACTTTTTTTGACATACTATACTAAGAATCTTTCACTTTATTTGGCACACTATACTATGACATTTTACAACTTTTTAAACATACTATAGTGTCACTTTTTCACTTTATTGAACAAACCATACTATGCTTTTTTCAACAAACTACACTATGACTTTTTTTATTAACGTCTTTTTTTCAACATACTATACTTTGACTTATCACTTTATTCAACATACAGTACTATGCTACAACTTTTACTTAGTGTTTAGCACTGCTCTGACCACTACCAGCACATAGGAACCACAGACTTTGACCTTTGGTCCAATCCCACGCTGGGCTGGGCTTTTTTATGTGGATTTTGCATGATCTAATATGTTTTTAGTATGTTTTTACATACTGTACCATGACTTTTTTGGACATAGATCACTACGATTTTTTATAACTTTTTTAAAAATCTTATACTGTGACTTTTTATCACTGCATTCAACATAGTACACTATGACTTTTTGTGACATGTAGTGCTATGACATTTTCATGACTTTTCTCAATATACTATACTTTGACTTTTTTTTAAGTACTATGCTATGAGTATGGCTCAGCAGTTAGCACTGCTTCAACAACCCTGGTTCAATACCACTCTGGGCTGGGACTTTTTGTGTGGATTTTGCATATTCTTTCAGATGTTTTTACAAGCTAAAATAATTTTTGGGACATACTATACTATGACTTTTTTATCACTTCATTTCACATTGTATACTATGACTTTGATGAGTACGAGTTTTTCTTGACTTTTGTCAATATACTATATAGACTAACATCTTTTTTTGACACACTTAACTATGACATTTTATCACTTTTTTAAACATACTATACTATGGCTTTTTATTCATTTTTTCATACTGTAATATGACTTTTTAATCACTTTTTTCAACATACTGTGACTCTTTTTGACAAATTATACTATGATCTTTTATCACTTTATTCAACGTACTATAACATGTTTTTTTCCATTTATTATACTACAACTTTTTTATCACTACATATGACAAACTCTGAATTTCTAAGCACTTTTTTGACATACTATAATAAGACTTTTTTCAACATACTGTACAGTGACTTTTTCATGGTTTTCTCAATGTACTATGCCATGATTTTTCTGACATATTATACTAAAAGAATAATTACATGAGTGCTTTTTTCTGGGAGAAACAGACAACATTGTTCCAAGGAGTGTTGATTGAATGCAGCTAGGTTTATCGTTGACATGTGGCTGTAGCAGACTAAAGTTGCATGGTTCAACAAGATTTGAAACCCTGCATGTAGAGCACCAGGGATTAGAAGTCCATTATTTTAACCACTTGGCCACCTGCTTTGCCTTCAAACATTCTTAAAGTAAAGGTCCAATACTATAACTTTTCCAACTTCTTTCGACATATTATGTAACGACTTTATCGAAATAGCATACCATGATTTTCTGACATACTATACTATGACTTTCTTAACACTTTTTCCAACACAACTATACAATGAAATTTCAATGTTTTTTTGACATACTTACTATGACTTTGGCTCAGTGGTCAGCACTGCTCCAACAACCCCCAGCAAATAGGAACTTCTTTTTTACAACTTTTTCACTTTTTTTCAACATACTATAATATGACTACTACAATTTTTTAGACACTTTTCAGACATCTCTCAACTTAACAATCACTTTTTATGACTTTTCTCAATACACAATACTTTAAACTTTTAAACGGCTTCTTTTTGACATACTATGCAATGACGTTTTATCATTTTTTTTTGACATACTACACAATGACTTTTTAGCACTTTATTCAACATCCTACTGTATCCATACTATACTATTCTCGACAAACTTTGCTTTGGCTTTTTAATGTTTTTGACATACTATGATTTGACTTTTTTATCACAGTTTTGACACAGTGACTTTTTTTTCAACATACTATACTAAGACTTTTTAATCACTTCATTTAACATACTTTACAATTACTTTTTTATCACTTTCGACATACTGTACCATGCGTCTTTCAACATACTACATTATGAAGTTTTTAACACCTCATACAACAAACTATACAACAACTTTCCTAGCGCTTTTTTCGACATACTATGCTATGACTGTTTTATCACTTTTTCAACATAGTATTTTTTGACTTTTTACGACAAACTATTAGTTTTTATCAATTTTTCCGGTATACTACGCTTTGACTTTTTAATGGCTTTTTTTTTTACATAGTGTAACATAACATTTCTTTAAATACTATTCTCTTTCATTTGAAATTATTTTTCCGTCATGATGTGACTATATTTCGACATACTATACTATGACTTTTTTTGCACTTTTTTTAACACACAATTATAGTACTTTTTTGTCATACTATACTACGTCCTTTTTCACTTTTTTAGCCCTAGCATTTGACACTGTTACCCCTGTTTTGGTCAGCATTCTGGGCTGGGCATTTTTGTGTGTTGAGGTTGCATGACCTTCTGGACTTCCTTTGACATATTTTTCCATGACTTTTTGTAACTTTTGACATAGTATACTAATGCTTTTTAATCACTTCTTTGACGTGCATGCTATAATATGGCTTTTTATCACTTTTTACAAAATGCCATTCAGTGACTTTAAAAAAAATACAATGTAATTTTTTCTATTTCTTTATTCAATATTCTATTTTGTGACTTTTCATCCCTTTTTTCTACGTACTATACTATAACTTTTTCCTTCACAAATCTCCGTAGTGGCTTAAACAACTAGCAACTAGCTAGCTAGCTGTTCTGCGTCACGGGCATGTTATCAGCCAGCGTCACGTGATGCTGGGACCAGCCAGTGGTCTCCTAGTTTCATAAGATATCTTTGATTTTGGTGTCCATACATTTTTGTACAATATCATACGGACCGGTACGTGAGAATGCCTTTCTCTGTGAATATGTCTGCCGTAAAGAAACAATAGTACAGTGCAAAACATTTCTTCCTCTTTATTGTGCATCCTTCATCCCTCTCCTTTTTTAGCTATTTACATTGCTTCCGCTGCTTTTGGTGCTTTGCCAATTCTTATTTATGGATTCATACTCCAGTCAAACCTTAAAATGTTTCATTGGGAGTTTTATAAAACTTTATTATTACTTAACAATGAAGACAGATGATTGAGATTTCCTTATACGACCCACCTATTTCTCATTTTACCAACTCATTCATAACTTTTTCACTTACTTCTTTATCTAAATTAAAGCACAAATTCAGTTTAGCTTCAGCTATCACAAAAACTTGCTTACAACATTAGTATTATTCAGCCTTTTAAAGACATTTTTAATTATTTAGAAACGTTTGAAATTGTACAACTTGTCCTACGAGTTCACCTTCTTACACTTGTTTAGTGTAGCAACAGCTTTTCGAATAACTTTAAAATATTCCACCTATTTTGAGTACAATATTGGTGTTATTCAATATTTCAATGAAATTCATACTAATTGAAACCATTGCAACTTTTCCAAATGTTCTCACTACTTTACTTTCTTGTTATTTAATTATGCTAGGAATCCAGTTTAGCTTTAGCAAATTATGTTTTTCAACATTTACAAGCATTTTCTGCAGGAAATGCATTTAGTAGTTTCTCACTTCTCCCCTCTTTTGTTGCCTCCACTTTGATCCAGAAGGCCTTTGCCCCCTCTCTTGCCGTTTTCTCCTTCCTGTTAATCCTCATCCCCATCTGCCCTCTGCTCTAAGGTTCAAAGAGCGGTCATGTTTACTAAAATGGAGTTCAGATTTGGTAAAACATTATGACGTACTGTTGGTTTAATACAAAGATTTCCCTCACCTCAACCATGTTTCTATCTTCAATCATTTTCTCCTTATGCATCCTCAACCATTGTCATCCATCCCTCCAGAAACCAACTCACGACTGTGGAAAATAAGTGTGAACGCTATTAATCTAGTCTTAAGGAAACACACTGCATATGGTGTATATTTCTTCCCACCCACCATTCCAATTCAATGTGACAGTTTGCTCAACTGAATGCTTCCTACATTTTTAACCCTAACCCTTTTTTAGCGGGCTTGCTAAACATAACATAACTAAAATAACTTCAAGGTGTTTTATTTTAACATTATAGTACTTCAACTACTCCACATTCGGTTCGGGCAATGAAGATTGCAACCTAATGTTAAGTGTGGATCACCACACAGAAAGGTACAAAAGCAAATGTCAAACGTCACTATCGACAAATCTTAATGTAGTTTGTATTTATTCCCTGAGTGCTGAGTGTTTACTACAAAAAAGACATGGCACAAGTACGTGCACGGTGCAGAAGTGACTGTGAGTGACTGCCAACTGTGATGAATAGCTTTCAATCACGCCACAAAATGGATTCACACACCTCTTGGAAAGGTTTTAGTCATATTTGCTGGTAAAAAAGAAAAGCTATTCGGATTACTTAGTACAAAATTCATTACAATCTGATAGGATTCATCAGTGGTAGGCATGAAAAAAACATTGTCAACGTTTCTCTTTGACACATCTTTAAGATAATTTGTATACACCTAAGATCAGTGAAAGTTGTTTGAGGTATGAAAATTGTCAAGGTTAATCAGTCAAGCTTTATTAAAGTCATATGTAAATCATAAGCAGTACATTTTGAGAAATTTGGCAATATATATAAGTGCAATATCACAAGACTGCAGAAGTAACTACGTGCAGTAAGATTACTTGAGAGAATCATAAACAATTTTCACCTTAGGACAGGGTTAGCTCCTGCTACTCTGCCAGTGCTGTCTTGGGGTTGAAACGGGCGTGACATGAACTGGATATGGAAGAATGATTTGTGTTCACTTGATCTTGTCATGTGTATTAGATTGATTTGCTTTTATCATTAAACACATTTGTGAATATCTTGCAAATTTGAACATTAAACAAACCAAAAAATTCAACCAAAAAATTCAACCAAAAAAAACTAAAATTTGAGAAACTGCACCCCAGAAGCAGATGTCACTCTACTTTGTTGCCTTCGCTGTTAGTCTCCCCTGTGTGTCAGTGAGTGAGCACAATTGAACCTGTCCCAAGCCAGTTAACCTGATAAGAACAGTTGCGCCAGCTGGCATGATGGGAGGGAAAGCAATCCCACTCCATCTCCAGTTGACGCTTAAAGCTTGCCATGCCACACAGTGTGAACGTGCAGGCATGCTTGGCCCTGTCCTGAGGCAATCAAGCTGCTTTGGAACAGGAGGATGAAGCCACATCCTCTCTTTGCCTCAAGCAAGTAATCAAAACACACCCAACCTCACCGCAAAGCTACTAAATATAAGTTTTACTAGCATTATATAATAATTCTGTTGGATGATTAGAGGCACAGGATATCAAACTGTTTGGATATCAAAGAGGATGTATTGCAACATCAGTCTAGTGGTTCTCACTCACCGATTATTATCTCATCTTAGCTTATCTTCAGTGTGTAAATAATGTATTTTTCAGAAATAGGCCCATTTATCTTTTTTTATTAATATGTTGGATGAATATTAATGTCTATTTATAGACATTGTATTAAAAAAGAAAAAGAAAAATTTCAAAAAGATGTTTATATCAAATAATTTGGCAGGATTTGAGGACCCCCTATGGGTTACGGGCCGCCTGTTGAAGTTCTCTGGCCCAGAGAAAGCATTACACAACGTACATTTAACAACATTTCACACAGGCTTCGCCCTGTAACAGGCTCTAGGGTTAAGGGTCAAATGCCAGTTACAAGTGAAAGTACACACAACAAGTTGACAATTCAAGTGGAACAATTACATCATGTCACCTGAATGACTGTGGTGCTAAAGGCTTAACAGTGCTCTGCCTTGCCATAACATAGAAAACCAGAGGTTTAAAGGAAAATGACAACGCGATAATGGTCACCATCAATATACAGTAGAACGAACCTCATCTTATTGTATAATCTACAGCCATGTAAATGATCCAGGGCGACCTGTGGAGGTTACAATACAGCCATAGAAATAAGAATCTCATAACACCTGCCCTGAAGGAGAAGGACAACAGCCAGTCAGTACAGGATTGTCTGGCTGTAGCAAATGGAGTTGATGACATCTTCCGGGTCACTGGAGACGGCAGCAAACCAGAACTGAATCAGCACAACCAGAAGTGGGAGCGTGTCCTCTAAGAGTGGGTTGCATTCACACTAGTGCCAGCAAATCTACAATAAATTTCATCCAACAGGCAATATAGGGGTGTTGTAGTTTTATTTGTGTAGTCAGGCTAACCATTGTTGCACTGCTCTTCCTTTTACCACACACACACACACACACACACACACACACACACACACACACACACACACACACACACACACACACACACACACACACACTCCACATTAACATTTTTTATTAAGTAAAATGCATTATGACATACATTTACATTTAAATGAAATATATATGTCTTACTTGATTTTTTTTTACATATAAAAGCCATAAAAGGACAGAGAAAGATTATAATGAGCATGTGCTTTAGTCATGGACAGGGCAAACTTTTTTGAGCAAGGTTTGCACCTTCTGTGGGAATGAAACGGCCACCATATTTAGATTCCTTATCCAGTGTGTCTATCGATGTTGAAACTCGAGCATGCTAAGGTGGAGACAGGTCAGACACAAGCTGACATTTTTGGCCTGTCTGAACCAGTGGGGGAACAACACTAGGTCATAGCCAAACTAGGAGCATGGCGCCAGAGGTCAGCATGCCGTTTAGCTCCCCTAAGGGTACAGGACATGTTGTGACCTTGCACCCCAGGGTGCTCTGTTCTTTGGACATGCGATCAACTAGACAGCAACCCTTGAATTCAAGCCCTGTCTGGTTCAGACACAAAATAATAGCAGTTACTGCCGTGATCTCTGAGAAGTGACATAAATGTAAGGTGAAATGTGAATAGATCAGCCAAGAAAACAAAAGTTGATTGGGGTGTCCATCTTCACAAGAAACCAGCTCAGTCCGAGCAGGGGCTTAGCACAAACTTCTGCGCCCTGTAGAAAGGCACTTTCTATGGGCCCCTCCCTGCACCCACATCTGTTCATTCTAGCATCTTTTTGGGCCCTCCTGTCATGAGGTCCCTGGGTACTCAGTCTCCTTTTTCCTCCCAGTCCGACACCCCTGAGTTGTCAAACAGTGATTCAATTTGAGGTGGACCATTCGAGTTCTGCCTGACTACTGTCACTGTGTTTAACATGCAATACAACATTTTTGTAACACTATCAAATTAACATTGAATTTAAAAAAATGAAAACACATGCAAAGCTTTGTCATATCTACTTATCTTGTCATCTAAGTATACATGTCAATTAATCAATCAATTTAATTCGTGTACGTTTACATTATACAAGAGATACCAAGGTGTGCATGTGAGTTTGTCTGTGTACTTCTGTCTTTTTAAGTATTTGTGTCTGTAATTAATGCAAAAAATCAATACAGTATGAGATTAAATCCAAAAGATAAATCAATGATTTTATTATGACAGCATAATAGTACATGATCTACAACTATTCCACCTTTGCAACTCAGTAGTCTATACAACTCAATATTGTTTCATTCGCCTCCCTCAAAGACTGGTACATTATCCAAAGCCATTACCTACCTCTTTCCAATTCAAGCTTACTTTGCCCCAAAGTAGAATAAAACACGATTAATGATTTCAATTACTCTGACCCTGCTTGCCGTTTACAGTGCCTGAAGTCTGGGCGAGGGAGCTGTGCTGCATAAAAGCCGATGGTGAAGGACATTTACTAGGGGAATGATTCAGTGAGGGGACTGGCAGTTTGTGCTGGCTCATCAGTGGGGGAACAGAGCTTCTCTTTGTGCTGGGGCCTTCCTATTGCACAGCTTGGAAACCACATTGTAGATTCATGGTGCTGATGCTGCTGGCCTGCCATTCTCTTTTACACATCTCAGGATGGGATACCTTTATAATTGGGCTCATGAAATTTCAGAATAAACAGAATGTCTTAAAATGTAGGAGGTAGGGCAGAGTGAGAATCATTTGGTACTGAAGTATCATAGAGGCGAGGATGGAGGATGGTTGTGTATATTTATCCTCAACTTGGGCTAAATCAATGTAGGTTTCTGCAAAGCACAGTTTCTGTACAGAGCGTTTCAGAACCATAACATTACTAAAATTATTATTTAATCTTGTGTCATCAAAATGTGACCCTAAGTTAATGCTCCAACTAGATGGGGAAGATCTGATAATTGGGAAAAATAGTTTTATTCACTGGCACTCAATCTCCTTCCACATGCATAACTGTTCATCTTCTCATAATGTATTATTATGATTGTATACCACAAAAATTCGCAATAGGGAAATATTAAAATGCTGTGCAGAGTCAGCGTTGTACAGTCTCATAATGGACTCTCATTTAGCCAACCCAGTTGATTTTTTTGCTCTCTAACAGTAGACAGTGATCAAGCAACAACAGAATGCAGACTGTTAGTGTACATTGGTTTAAGTTACTTTAAATTGTAAGAGTTAGTTAATACTAAAATGTAATCAGATGACTCCCAAAAGTTTAGAGCCCTCTTACTGAGTGTTTGGTCAAGTCTCTGGAACAGAATAATTGTTGGAATTCCATGCATCACCCGGGAAGCCAAGTGAATGCTAATGTGGCTTTGTGTCTGCACATGTGAAAGCTGAAAAATGTTTGCTAGCTCATTTCCCATGACATATTTACATACCTCCAACACCAAACGAATCCAAAGGTGATTTAGTAAAGCAATTTTTGAGATTATGTTGGGAAAGGTCTCGTTAATTTAGGTTTGCATGGTTGAGCAAAAAAAGAGAGCGATGGGTAGAAGAGAAGAAAGAGGTTTTATTCGTAAAGAGTTTCATTTTTTAACACGTGCCACCTGTACTTAAAGTGCATGCACTCTAGTACTGTATGGTCATTTGGTTAAAAGGATAAACACCATGAAAAGAAGATGAGGCCGGGTGACGGAATGTGAAGAATGCTTTGAGAGTTTACAATTTGAGGTCAGAAAATATTACCTTTTTGTTTCATCTTCATGGGCAAGGCTGAGAAGTCACAGGCATAGCTACAGATAAACTCCCCAAAGTCAAGGCCTTCTCCCTTATCTTCATATAGAAAACATTTTAACGATAAAGTTGCCTCAGGATGTCTTGAATATTAAAAAAGTGAAAAAAGGAAAATATATACACAGACAGCGGCCATGTAGGCTGATAGTGGGTTTCTTAATTAACTGAACGGCTTCTCACAAGGCTTTAAAGGGAAAATAATAGTTCTTGATAGCAGAAGGAGGCTGAAGACATTGCATTAGCACATTAAACAACTTGGTGCCTGTGAATCAAATCAATAGTAATATCAGCCCACGGTTTGTAGTAAACACATATTTGGTGAATAACTATCTGTGGCCAGAGCTTGGGGAGCGGCCTTTTAAAGTCTCTTCTGTAAGGTATAGTTCAGTGTTGCTGGTGTTCTGACCTCTGCCACGTCATTGGATATGGGGATTTTGTGACCCAGACCAATTGTCATGTTCACAGAATCCAAGCCTGTCATTCACCGGGGTGTTGAGTATCAGTCAGTTGAACAATTATTACATGAAAAAACAGGTGTCTACACTTCAAAGCACTCCTGTGGCCTTTGAAGTCATAGTGTTCCAATACCTGGGTGCAACAGATAGACAGCAATCCCAATTGTGTATAATTCCTCCTATTCACAAGTCCACCGTTGAACAAATAGGAGGAGAGGAAAAGATAGAAATACAAAACAAAATGTGTTAAGTGGATTCTTTCGTCGCCTGTAATCTCCCTGCGCTATTGAAACGCCTCTGGAACTCTGCGGTGAGATCGGACAGTAACAATGTCCTTTTCAGCTGGCGATGAAAGAGTTTCAAGTCATTCCCTATTCTGTGGGGGCCTTTGTGCTCCTTATCCACTTATTCAAATCAGTATAAATGGCAATGTGTCATATTAGCAGGCTAAGCGAAAGAACTGAAAAATGCTTTGATATGTATGGAAACAAAAGAGAAAAGACTAGCAAAGAGGGCAAGTGAACACATAGGCCCATTCCACTGATCCTCTCTAGGCTGCTTTGAGACATTCCCGCTTTGGTAAAGGTTAAAGACAGCAAGTGTTTGTGTATACACATGTGTGTGTGTGTGTGTGTTTGTTGTCTAGTTATGCATGTGTGCGCTTAGGAGCAATGCGATTTAAACTGAGGCCTTTTTATATGCTACATACAATGCCGTTCTCACACACAGACACCTCCCTCCAAATAGAGAGAAAATACTGGGAATATCAGTCAGCCAGACAGGGGCCTCAGATTGACACAGTGGACTTAAACAGACAGACTATGCTGGAAAAGAGAGAGGGAGGCTCCAGGAGCAGCGTCAGGGGGCTGAAGATGTCAGCACCATATCCATCATCTCCACATAGTAGTGAATGCAAGAACTATGAAGCATAATCGTTAATTAGCTGGGGCATGAACTTGCCTTGAAAGAAACCCCGAACATACCAAGGTCTTCCCACCCTCCCTCCTGCTTTCATTCTTCCGCCCACTTCCCCAGTGGCCCTATCTCTCCTTTTACACAAGTGAGGATAACCGTGGACCTTCTTCACCCAGCTGCCCCGTTTTATCATTTGAAAAAAACAAAAGAAGAGGGTACAGAGAAAGGAGAGGGGAGAGGGTTGGGGGGAATGGCCATTCAGAGTTCTGAGAATGTTGCTAAACGGGATTAGAATTAGTTAGAATAGGGGTAAACAGTAGCATGCTGCATGGGGGGCCAATGGTAGGGGAGTTTGCCCAAAGGGGCTGGGTTGGGAAGACAATGGTTAGATTAGCCATCTGTAGGGCTTCTGGTGCCCGTTGTCATTAACCGGCTTAGGGCCCCACTGTAACACCAGACACCCTCATCCCCCATGCATTAAGTATCAAGCCCAGTGAGACATGTGTGTGTGTGTGTGTGTTTGTTGGGATGGCCGGGTGATAGTACTGATAATTGCATATACCAACATGCATACGCACATGCATAAGTAACCAATGTGTGTTTGCACACATCTGCTTGCACACTTAAGCCCTTGCCAGCACACGGAAACACATCGAATTTAGCATAACCTCCACATGACACCAACATGCCCCCCACCCTTGCACCCCAGTTTCAGTCCAGGCTCAGTGGAACACAGTTTGACATTTGCTTTGTCTCCTTTTTTTGTCTCCTGAGTAGATCAGTGCCATTTTGCATATCACTACGCAATGGTTAGAGGGGGACACATGACCGACACTGGGACATCTTTCAAGTATTTACCACAGAGCAGAGAGGAGGGAGAGTCAAACGTAAAATCTAGTCTGTTCACAATGGGTATTGATGCTGTTTTAATTCCCAAATGGGGAACTTTTTGATGAGTACCCATTGCCTGCTATGATCCCTTTCTCCGTAATGTGTATTTTTTCTTTAGTGCCGTGATCATTTTATCTTAGTTCACACTGATCTTTTACTTACTTATCATTTTGAATATAACAACTTGTTTACTGTGTATAGCTTTATTGCAATGAAATACTACATAAACAAGTGATGAAAATTGGAACATGCAGAATAGAAATAAAGGGTGAAGGGATGAAACAAAAAGACATAATAGGACAAACCAACAAAATGATGAACTGAGATGAACTATTACATGAGTAATATTTAATTTAACTGGCCACCATCTTCACCATGACTATAAATCATTCAGGACTGCACAGTTAACAGCTCCCCATGTCGACTCATTAAGGCTTACCTCCTGTCAAGTGTTTATATTACGGCCCTGACATAAATGTATTGTTCACTGTATGAGGTGGAAATGCATGCGGTGCAGAATGACTGCGGTTCAATTACAGTAATAACCTGGCACTGTCAACCTAATTTGTAAAGCTTAATGGCTGTTTCTGTCATTCTGTTATAATCAACATCTCTCAGTTTTCTTCACTGTCCTTTGACTGACACTGTTATTTATTCCACTAACACATGAACCTGAATGGAGTTTATAGCAATGCAAAGGTCTTCAATGGTTATTATGGTAAGTGACTTCACTTGAATGGTTAATAATGTTGTCATGACAATTACCATTGTAAAAGCATCCTTTGAGTAAACCCAGCGTACCTAAAAACTGTGGGTCAATAATTTAAATTTTAAACATAAACTTTTATGTACATGTACATTCTGCATCGATAAAACTTCCTCTCTTGAAATGTTTATTTATATTACACAAAAGCTACACAGCAGGATAATAATGATAAGAATATTGTTTTTTAAAGCGCCTTTCATGACACCCAAGGTCACTTCACAAACAAAAAAAGGACATTAAAATTGTAGGGTAGGTGTTGAGGTTCACACTAGGGACATGCAGCAGGCCTGCTGAGGAGGATTTCAGTGAGCGGGCAGGGGTGTAAAACCTCCAGTTCTCACAATAGAGCAGTGCGAGACCACCTCCCCTACCGGATGAGCTGGGTTTACAGATGTAAACAAATCCATTCATGCGGGACTGCTTGGTTCAGGTGGAAGAAATCATCACTTCACTACCTCACCTCCGCAAGACACAGAAAGTCCAGTGCACGGTCCACAACAAAGTCTCTGACGAGAGAAGCCCAGTCGGTGAGGGATCTTATGTTGAACAACCCAGATTTCAGACAGTTTGACTGACTGTGCCTATCCCATCTGGGAAGACAGGCCAGCACAGTATGGTCAACTTGTTGATCAGGCTTCAAATGACCGCGCCCAACAGTCCAGAGACAAGGGAGTATTTTGTCATCCTTGCGAGCCATGTTGATTTTTTTGTGAGGAGATCCCCGGTGGGCATACTTTGGGCATTGGAGAATGATGCCTTGACAAAGAAGCTCCGCAGAAAGTGCACAGCTCCCCTAAAATCCGGTAACGTATTTCCTCATCCTTACTCCAGCAGATGTAGCCTATGCATGATGTTGTTGTGTGTAAGTAGTCCTGGTGGCCTGGGCTGTGGGCTTAGGTAGGCTACTGTGGTAAACAGTGCATCCATAAACACTTGCATCCTCCGGTCACCACGGCATTCTCTGGTCATCGGGCATTGTGTCAGACTCCAACCCCGTAGCCCTGTAAAAACAAAACACGGCGGAGAGATGATAAAATGCTTAGCTATATAGAATTAATGAACTTTGCTAATGAACTGAGTATGAACATCAAATAAAATGATTGAGATATTTGTGAGAAAAAGTAAAATTACTGAAAATAAACAAGCTAGACGGAGCGGCGTCAATCTTGAAAGCGTTCCCGTTACTAGGCAACACCATTCAGTGCGCTAATGGTGAAAAAGGATGTCACTGTTATGATCAAGATATTATTTCCACCAATTAGATTTTCCACAGAGCAAAGAGCTTCCAACACATTCTTTTGATACACATCACTAGTCACCCTCTTTCCAGCAGTTGCCTTATTTTACACCTCTTGCCATCTGGCTCTCGATTAGCGGTTACCTTATAAGGTCAAAAGCTGGACCAGCATGTCTCTGCCCTCTCCCTTTATGCTTAGCAACAAACACCTAGGTGTGTGTCTCCTGCTTTGTATGTGCCATTGTCAACTCACCTTGTAATCCTCCCTGACATCTCAATCCTCAATCCTGGTTAAAAGGTGGCCTACATTGCAGGCAGAGAATAGACATTGTCAATTGTCATTGTGGAGAGGAGGAGAGGGTAAGGAGGACTAACTGCTGCTGAGGGAGGAACTGGTAGGTTCTGTAAGGTGAGAGGAATGTATTGTGCTATATTGGTTAACATATGATGGATGGTGACAGGAGAGGTAATATGCACTGAGGTTTGACAGTATATAGTGACCGTGTAACACAAAACCTTTGTAAGAGCTGGTCTGCTATGGGTAAAATAAAGACCAAAATCAATTTAAAAATACATTATTTTTCTTTATGGAACTAAAAAAATTCAGGTGGTTTGAATGTCAGCCAAACAGTATACATCCATATTAACGGTGGCTGCGGCTCAGAGATAGAGAGTGATGGCCCTCAACCACAAGATTGGTGGTTTGATCGCAGGCTTCTCCAGCCACATGTCAAAGGGTTCTTGAGCAAGACACTGAACCCCAAGTTGTTCCCCGGACACTCTATGTGGCTGTCCTCTCCAATGATTAGGAGGGGTTAAATGGATTAAATTTCACTACATTGTACTGTACAATTGTATCTGATGACTAATAAAATGTCTTCTTCCTCTATGCCAAAGGATGATCACACCTATAATCACAGCAGCATTTTTTAACTTTATTCAATCATTTTAGAGTCAGCAAACTTCCTAAAGTCTCTGCTCTAGTAATAACTTATCTTTTGTCTTATTTTGATAACATTGACGCAATAGGCCCTTTCCTTCCTGATTGGCTGCTGGAGAAAAGCAGTTGGCTTTGGACTGATTAGTACCATATTCTCCATTAACCCTTCTGATGGAGCCACGCAAACTCAAGTGCCACTTTGTGTTGACGGCCATGTACAAATGAGATCCCGATTAATGGATCATAGAATTGTTCATTAGCACTCCACCTGCCAGAGCGGTACTTGAAAAATGCAAATTGGTTGTTGTTTTTCTCCCCTCTCCCAATCACCTTTCAAGTGATATTTGAAGTGCAGCTGCACTATAAGTAACATTTGGGTGTGAGTGACTGGATTAGGATGGAGGTTCAGCTCAGACCCACTTCCACAGGAAAGTGCTTGTTCCAGTAAAAAACAGAGCTCTCCACCACTTGTTTCTGGCCATTGTCATTTCCACAGAATGCTCAAACCAGATGATTGTGTTTAACTGTCCTTCAGGAGCGGCCAATTGAATTATTAAACATCCGTCCTTGCAGACCATATCTGATGTGCAAGTGTTGGAGGTGTAACTGTACAAGGACCAGATTCAGAGTAATTTATTACCTAGCAACTCCAACCAAGACCTTTACTAAAATACATGGGATGTACATGGGATAAAATTCAAGGATGTTGTTTTGATCTTTGCGGGATAAATGGAAACTGCTCAACTCTACAATATATGAAAATGCAGTCCACTGCAGTTGAAAATTAGATATAGAATATAATATAATTTAATAACATGTAAAACAAGATAAGATTGCAACATTTGCATCACTACTAATTGTAAATGACATTTAAATAGCTCCTTTCTACCTTGCTAGACATCGCTTTACAATTTGTCTCTCATTCAAACACACCTCCATGCATAGGGAGCAACATGGGATTCAGTCAGGGACACTTTAACCTGCGGACAGGAATCAAGCTGCCCAGCCTTGAGATTAAAGGACGAGTTGCTTTACCTCCTAAACCACACGTCTCCCTATCTTCTCATGCAATTATCTATGATAACCATGAAAAATCATTTAGAGTAAAATCAGGAGAAAAAACTGTTTCATCATAAATTGGCTATCAAAATGAGTATAGAGCACCAATAATGGAAATAGAGGAATATCTAGAATTACAATAGAACATCTATTTTTCAACTCAGTGCAGGCGGTGACAATTTCCAAAAATGTAGGAAGTGCTTAATCTTAGTCACCACAATGTGATTAAGATAAAAAATGTTTAGACCTTCAGCATATCTGATAGTCGCACTTCAAAAGATGAGACTCATCACAGTGTAATTCAAAGAATGCACACTGTCAGTATTTCTTCATTAATCTTTAGATATGGCATTTGTGGCCTTTTGTGGCCCAGACTATTGTAGAATTCTCTACAGTGATACTGTCAGGGTGTTTCTTCAGGAACTATTCCTATCCATCTGGGAGTGATGGAGAAGGCTCCACAGGGGATTGTGGAGATTAGGTGTCTTCCTAGATTAGGGTTGACAGGGCGCCGAGGCTCATCCCCCCCCTCCCCGGGGTATTTACAGAGCACTTGACTTGCCCACAGGTGGCTAATATGCAGTTACCTAGGCCTCCATCTCCCCCTCTATGGCTTGTGTACATATGTGTGTAAAGAGTAACGAGTGATAGATATAAAGGGGCTGAGAGGCTGCTGGATAATCAATCAAACAAACAGATAAAGAAGTGTGCACACACAGATGTGTTCACACTGCAATTTCACACAATGGAATGTACAGACACAAATACACTTACGTACACTTTCACATAGGCAGACAGTGTTCATTTACCCACCTGTAAGCACTGTGACTAAAGGTTTCATGTGTTTCTCTTTTCTGAGTGGTTGCAGGTGGTGTGAAAGGCAACCAAGTCCAACAGCTGCTATGTAATTGCGGCAGACAGGTTTTGGCCAGTGAAGGTATTGGCTGTAAAATTGTTTTGATAAGCTAGTATTACTAACAAGGAGTCCCTTATCACATACAGCATGTTTGATCACTGTAGTACTGTAACAAATAGGGGATGAAAATCTTCCTTTTGGCAAAAATTGACCACTTCTGGCGTTTAGTTCCAGGGAATTTCAAAGAGTCAGAGCAACCCCTGGGATTAAAATGCAAGTTGATTTGATTACTTACACTCTGTTCTATACACACAGTGTGATCAGTAACTCAAGCCCTGTCTGACAGAACGCTGCTGCCCAAAGAGGTGGGAATGCATCATTTATTGAAAAAAAGCTTTCCCAGCCTGTTCACAAAATATGAATAGAAATAGATGTTAAACACATGGCTCATCTCTGCCCATCATTCTCCTTCTCTGCTGCTGAAACATTGATCCATGCCTTCATCACAACCATAATTAGCCAAACTACTGCAACAGCATTCTTTCTTGCACATCATCCAAACTCCTGAACAAACTCCAGCATGTCCAGAACTCTGCTGTTCGTCTGCCAATTCTGCTCCCATAATCCCATCCCCCTTGTCCTCCAGAACCTCCACTGGGTCTCTGTCTCACAACAATCCAATTCATAGTCCTTCTCCTCCCTCCCAAAGCACTCCATAACCAGGCCCCCTCCTGCCTCACAACCTGCTCCACAACCACATTCCTTCCCGCATCCTTAGCCTCTGACTCAAACCTCCTTTCTAAAGCCTTCAGGACTAAGCACTGGACCTTGTGCGTCGGAGCCTTCTCAATAGCTGCCCCGTCCATTTGGAACTCTCTCCCCAAGCGCATCCAAGACTGCACCAATCTGTCCATATTTAAATAACTAATCATAACACAAATTTTTAGAACCTTTTTTAATGTGTGTTATACTATTGTAGTGTATTCTTTTATATGATCCATTTAACTTTTGTAAAGTGTCTTTGAGTTCCCTGAAAAGCCATCTTTAAAAAAAATGTATTACAGTAGTGTGCAGTGAGTGGCAGGTTTCAGAGGCTGCCAAAAAGGCACTCTGTGGCCCATAGAGGTTCCAGGCTTGTTACATTTCATTTTAACTAACAGAGTGTGAAAATAGTTGAAAACTTGGGTTAAAAGACACAGACAGTGACCGGTCCTGCAATTAAGAATGTATCTGGTGTGTTTGCTATTAATTCTAATTAATTAATGCTATTAACTTGCCGTTATTTACTTTGACTTAGTCTGGTGAGAAAAGAGTCTGAGTCTGTCAGTCTGAGTATTTTACGACCCGAGCTGGGAGGAGGAGAGTGAACATGTACTTTAGTCAACCTACCTAATGGAATGGGGATTCTTTCTTAGCATCCAGAGAATGTGTTGGTTAATCCCGCAGCTGGTTCTTATCATGGTTTTCAGTGTTTTTTACTTTTTTGGAATGAATAGCTTTGGACACATGGAGCACTGTATACATTCAGGTAGAGCAGGGAAGTTGCATCAGCCCATCAGCCACCCGCTGTTTCATGAGCGCGTCATCATAAGCGCCTCATGCGTCTGATCCAGAACATTCACATTCATACAGGTGCACAGGATTGCAGTTCTTACCATACTGACCCTCATCTCAGAGGTCCACCGCCCCAACAACTTCCTTATGGATTGAAGCTTTTTGTACTGTTAACTAAAATCATATACATGTTCATGTATGTGTAACTAATGTAGGGAATTAGTTGTTGCATCAGAATCCTTGTTGCTGTTCAGATTCAGCTGATTGTTTAGTACACAGTGTGGCACATTGGTTAAATGCAAAAACAGCAAAAATCGACAAACCAACACTGACATATTCAAACTCTAAGCCTTTTCCGCTGCATAGTGCATGTTTCTTTAGTAAGTACAGTATGTCTGCATTTACTGTACATTAAACATAACTCGATACACTAAGCAGAAACAAACCAACCACATGTTTCATGTTGCTACTGTGGTCCAGTAATGGGTTTTTGGTAGTTTTCTGCCTCTTGGGGGCTAGAAGCAATTAATGTTATCTTGTGTATTTATGTTGAGTAGAAACTATTGTTATTCATCATCTTGAGGAAGTGTAGCTTCTGGTTTACTTGCCGTTTTAATCCATTACAAAGTGCCTGTTATGACAGGATGAAAGCGAAGAGAAGGGAACGCTGGAATGCTGGTGAATAAAGTAGCAATGGCAGCATAAAGGGAGAAAATGCAGATGGGATTTTCATCAGGTGTATCAAGCTTAGATATCACTAAATTATGTCTCTTCCAAAGGTGAAAGTACAGGTTGGAGTGTGTGTAGCAAGGTGTGTCTACAATTAGAGCACTGCACCTCCCCCAACTTACAGTCCGCTTTTCACTTTTTGCGATTTATTTTGTTTTTTCTCACAGTGTGTAGAATAAATGTCAGCATTTTCTGATAAGACACTTGTACTTTTACTCAAGTATTGCTTTCAAGTACTTTATACAAGATTGTGAGATATGATTGAGCTTAGTGAAGAAAGGTAAAAGTCTCAAAGCAGCAAAAGCTTTGGGTAACCATTATTTAATTCAACAAGTAGGCTGATAATGTCTGAAATTTTGGTAACAAAAACGTTAAAATCATTTGGTTTGCATGTGGAAATATAGATACAGCTTAAGAGTATATGTAAGAATGTCATCAACAATTTTGCATCAATATTGAAATCAATGATTGAATATTGTTTTACAGTAACACTTTACAATAAGGTACACAAAAAAAAGGATAGTTACTGTTTTTGAAAGAGTAATGAGTGAGTAGTAACCCTCTTTTGTTACCCTTCTGAAAAAGGGTAACTACCCATCTGAAAAGGGTAACTAATCATTTGTTATTCTTCCAAACAGTTACTACTCTTTTTTTGTGTACCTTATTGTAAAGTGTAACCTGTTTTGCAAATATGTTCACTCTGTGGTAGGAAATCAGAAGCAAAATCAATTGCATGCAGTTTTCTTTTCAAGTGTCCAGGTAAACATAGATTACTTGCATTTCATAATGGTAATAAGTGTGTAGAAAAGAAAGGCACAGCAGTTCAGTGAGTAGGGATTATTAGCGTGAGTTTGTATTGTTATGGGATCAAGTCCAGCTTGTATCCGTTGTGTTTTCATTTCTTCTGTTGGTTACCACTAACGTTTTTGGAGGAAGTAGAACCAGAAGAACCACATTAAAGGCAAACGTTTGCCAGGCATTGGTTATGATGAAGTTTAGAAGTGTAAGAATCCCTCCCTGCATGAAAACATGTCTTTAGCTGATGGCCCTGCAGAAGCAAAATGTTCTTAACAAGAGAAGAGTATCAATTCATTTTAATAAAACAAATGCATATGGGTTATATAAAGGCATTGCTTTGTTATGAAGGTTTGTTCGTCTCATTGGATAACATTAAATATCACAGTAATCTATGCAGCATTTGCATACTATATACATGCTATTATGTATGCATGCCGCAATTTCCATAATTCCCTCTAACTGTCTACTGTTGTGTTTGTTAATTCATTTACAGTGAATGAGTTTATTATCTGGGCCTGCGTGACTAAGGGCCATTCATTTCCTGATTAAAGCAGGAAAATGTGGTCCCAGGCTGCAACAAAATAGACTGTTTCAGCTGTTTCAAGCTTAAAGGGGGCCAGTCCTAGGACAAACCATGAAGACAGCTTTGGGCTTCGTATTGACTGTTCATGGCAAAGAAAGTGTCTGACTACTTGCAGCTCCATTAAACCTGACCTAAAAGTGCAGATTGCAGACGGTGTTGTCTCTATTTTTCCATGAACAGCCTATCAAAGTGCTCTTGGACTTCTGTTTAAGCCCACTGTGTGTGCTCTGTTTTTCTGTTCAAATGTTATTGAAAATGTAACTCTTTAAGCATCTAGCCATCCAGAGAGGGATTTTTGAGTACCTCTTCCTCTACACTAAACACACAACAGTGAGGTAACATCCAACATTTGGCAAAAAAAACTCTGGAGTGGATTTAGTAGCATCATGCACAATAAAACACATTATTGGTAAGAATAAAATTTCACAAGCAATACAAGTTTTTTCGTTCTTGAAAATAAACAAAGATCTCCTTAGCAGATGTATATTTTATCAGGAGTCACCTTGAATTTTTTCATATGAATCATTTCTTAATGAATCAAGTGTGTCAAGTAAGTACAGAATCACAGTGGTAAACCAACAAAAGTTTAAAATTACAATTTTAAATTGGACATTTCATCTGATCGTTAGCACCACTACGAGTGTAACTCGCTCTACTGAAATTGTAGAAGGGAATAATACTACTGACACTTTATAAGTTATGCTTTATAGTACTGCATTACAGTAAAAAGGAATACATTACTTTAATTGCATTAATTCTAAAGCTGCGGACCAATGTAGCACTTAAACACCTTACGCTTAGCACTTGATCAAACAGCATTATATTCATATTCATATTCATATTCATGAGGCCAGGTTGTGGAGGAGCATTACTGCACTGGGTAATAAAGGGAAGAAAGTGCAACCTTCAAGATCAAGGACAACACAAATGGAAAAGAAGTATATTTAAGGAACAAAAAAATGAGAAGAAAAAAGAAAAATCATGTTCTCCTCTCACTGACATGCAGCTTTCTGAGTTTGAAGGAGTGTAAAGTGAAAAGCTGCTGACATATTCTTTGAAGATCTAAAAAAGTTTTTTTTATATTGGTGGCTAAAGATGTATCACTTAAAAGGAGCTCAGATCCAAAAACACCCAAACACCAACCAAACACGGCCTGTCTCAATACTGGTTTAATTTCAAAATAAGATATATCAGGCTGCATGCAGGGTTTCACAGTTTCTTTTTGTTTTGTTAGTGTGCAGACTTCTCTGGCATTTACAACCCACAAACCCTTGCTCCCCATGTGGTTATTGTACACTCAGCTTGCACAGTTTGCCACCACCGAGCGCTACAACACATCAACAGATGGGAGCATTCCAGTCTTGTTGAGTAAGTTGCTGCTTGTTACAGATACATCCAACCAAACATTTGTTTTGTCTTTGACAGAAGGTCAGCTTGAAACCTTTAATTCAGCGGCGGTGACACATTGTGAGCAGATGTGCTCAGGATGTAAATGAGCAAAATGGAGAGGGCTCTGGTAAATTTCTACAATGCCAGTGGTACATTTGGCTGGGAACGATGTTCAAGCTAACGACGGGCCTAGATAATCATAGGAAGACTGATGATGGTAATAACCATTACTGGGCTGCGTGATAGGCCCCATGGTGATACTTGTTTACAGTTATTAGTCAGTGCACTACCCAGTGCTGCATGACGCACATTAATAATGTGTGCGTGCGTGTTAAAGTTATGAGTTAAATGTCTGCAACTAAATGCCACCTTTAGATCAGAGTGTCTGAATGTGCCATTGTGATTGTTTTCACATGTGTCTGTATGCACCAATTTGTAAGTTTTGTTGTAATGGTAACCTTAATGTGTGTGCATGAATGCAGTTGAGTGTGTCTGCATTTGTGTGTGTGTGTGTGTGTGTGTGTGTGTGTGTGTGTGCCAAAGGGTGTTTTTTCAGTTCTGTTTCCGCTCAGTATCCATCTGCAGCGAAGCCATCCATCAATCTGTCGACTCCCCAGCCCACCGTATCACCTTTCCTCTTCACTCTTGCATTCCTCCCATCCTTCCCTTTAATGTCACACCTCTCTCTCTTTCTTTACACCCCCCCATCCAACTTCATCCCTGTCACCTCCTGTCACCTTCTTTCTCACTGTCCAATTTTAAGCACAACCATACCATGTTTTCACTTTTGGACAAAAGACATGCATTTATTTAGAAATTTGTTTTTTTCTTATTGTTTCTTATTTCAGGTGCAAGAATTATAAATTAGCTGAACACACACGCTCGCAAGCCCACTTCAAGATCTTTTCATTCGTCTAAGGCCGTTTCCTCCGCTCTTGGGGGCACCCACTGGAAGGAACTAGCTGAGGTCAGTGTAATTGTAGTGCCCTTGATCAATGCTTTTTTGCTTCAATGGCTGCTGTCTCTCACTCCCTCTCTTTCCCCCACACCTTACTGAACTCCAGCCAGCCATGCATCATTCATAAGGAGTGTAAAAAGAAGCTCAGCAGCTCTGGGGCCATCTAACCTCCAGGCCAAGGCTGCCCCCCCCCCCCAGTGCCCTTTGTGAGTTATGTTCTCTCCTGCCTTTCTGCAAATGTGACAAGGTGTTCAGTTGCCGAGTAGAACTGTCATCTGGGTGTCGTCAGTATTTGACCGACAAGGGACGAGTATGGAGTCACTTAGGTATGAGCAGGGTTTGAGGCGATCGTTCGTCTAATGGGAAGAACATGTAGATAATGTAAATTACTTTGTCTATTTTAACTCTTGCAATATTTATACCCACTGGCAATTCCCTTCTTAACTCAGTTACTCAAGTAATCTAGAGTGTTTTGTGTCCTGTAAATGTCATCGCTGGGGTGACAACCTGGTCCATGGTGTAATTAGAAACATGGTTAAAGGGTCAAGTCAGACTAAATAAAATAAAACTGCACGTCAGAAGGAAATAGTACTCATGGATAACAGGGGTGCTTAGACATGGCCATTGTTCTAAACAGTGTACACAGTTACATTAGGAATAAGGAATGCATGCATAAATGCAAGGAATACATTATTTTTATTTAGAGCAGAGCTTTGACAGCCATGTCTTTCTCAGGGCGATGCTGTACATTTTGATGTTGGAGAGAAAGAAAGTACAAAGACAGCAAGAAGTGAGTTTCTGTTTGGATAAGCAGTTATTTCCCTTGCATGAGGAAGCTGAGTTTTTAGTCAAACAGGGAATAATTATTTCATCTATTTTAAACTATATAGTCTGTTGACAGGATACTGGATATAGACTCATAACCGGTTTATTTATTGTAGGGGGATATAATTGCAGGATATCAAAGTCAAAAGCTTTACTAAAATATGACCATACCTTCTGAAACTACTATTCTGTGCATTTACTGTTCAATGTGGGTATTATGTGTGGGCTGTCCTCTTTACTGCTGTGACTCACGCATCCTAGCACTTCTTAACTCATTGCCCATTTGCACAATGTAAAGCACTGAATTTAGAAAAAACCTTTGTTACCTAAAATGTAAGGAAATAAAAATCATTCCACAACTCCGGCATCAAGGAAACAAATCATCTCCCTTTGATCTATGCTCACCAAGGCCATGGAAGTCAAGGTTACAAATTAATATCTCATGAGCCATGACACCACTACATGGGAAATCCCAGTTGAGCCCGTGTTGCTCTTTTCTGTCTTTCTCGTCTCACCCAGAAGACCAACACACAGACGTGCAAGCAAGCATGAAGATGGGTAATCAGGCAGCCATTATGTTAATAACTTCCTCTGCTGCTCTGTGGGAGTTATGTGTATTTAAACTTTCCTGCTGTTCCCTCGTTTCGGACTCGACTGGTTCCCCGTTCATTAGTTAGGCAAGCCCGGCACATGAGGTCATGCCGGAAGGCAGTGTGACATCTGCAACATCAGTTGATGTTTTTTTGTAAATGTGGTTATTCTATGGTCATGATCACAAAGTGGAGCTGGGATGCACAGTATGACCACGTCTTTTATGGTTGTTGAGTTTACGGTGCCCGGCAGATGCAACGCTGGTATGAAACGTGGTGAAGGTTTATTTCTGTGTGGGTGGGTGTGTGCACGCATCTGCCAGGAGAAAAGAGGGAAGAGACCATTAAAAAAAACATTCCCATAAAGATAGTGCACAAATGTGTGGGTTGGTACCTCCCACTTTTCCTTGTGTCTCCCCCTTGCCTCCTCCATCACTTCATCTTTTCTTTGATCACTGCCCTTTCTTTCCACAGGCCTCACTCCTTCTGTGGTTACACACATAAACACTGTCATTGTGTGTGTGTGTGTGTGTGTGTGTGTGTGTGTGTTTTCTCCTGCTTTCTTTCCTTCCCTCCCTGGGTATCACCTAGACTTTGATCAGCATCACAGACTTGCACATCCCTTTCCTCTTTCTAGTTCCTCCTTTGCTTTTCATCTGTCTTCCTCTCCCATGCATCTTGCGAGCCTATGTCTTTGTTCCTCTAGGTTTCTTCCATTGCTTATGTTTCCTCATTCTAACACATCCTCACATACCTACACTAGCCAACCACAATCACCTGGTATTCTCTTGCTCATTATATTCTCAAAACAAAGGCTTGAAAGCAAAAATAAGTAATCTGAAATAATCTTCAAATGATTGCTGAAAGCCTGTCTTGAACACCACTGATTTAATACCAGTGACTTTTTTCTAAGTCTTTTATCTGAGGTAAACAATTACTGGACAAACAGGACAGCACGAAAGCCTGGATCTGGCAGTCGTTCAGCATGACTTTCCTTTGGCAGCGGTTAATTGAAAACTTGAAAGAGATAAAGATTTAAGAGGAGAGAGCGAAGAACAATGATAAATGGCAAGAGTATCATGGGTCACTGTATCTTCCATCAGTCCTCTTGCCTCCCCGCCTTATTCGAAGAAGGCAGTAGCCATGGTAACAAGGACAAAGAAGGGCAGAGTGAGAAGTAAGTATAAAAGAGAGGAGTGAGAAAAGCAGGAGCAGAAAGGCAATGGAAGAGTAATAAGACGGAGAGTGATATGATATGGAGAAAGAGGACAGAGACAGGTCATCTCCTCGGAGGTCTGACCCTAAGGCAGCGGCAGGTCCTGTGTGAAGACGTGAGCCCCACGAGGAAAGTGACATATACAGGCATCACGTCTCAAGAGAAGCAATTTCACAAACACCGTGTACTGCTGCAACAACTTCCATTTAGCAAATTTGGCCCTCTGGGATCATAAAACTCAGAGCTATTTACCACCTTCCCAGAGTTTTTGCTTCAAATTCGATCTGTGTTCATGACCACGACCTGTCTTTGTTATGATTGGTCTGTTCTTTCTCTCTGCGCTCGCTGCGAAGTTTCACAAAGTCGCTTATATCAAGAACTGTAATTGCAGATCCTTTGGCATTGGCATTTTACTCCTCTTGTACATGAACTACCAGAGTCCATTCCTGAGAGCGAGAGAGTTGTAACACTGCCAAGTGTTTGTCTGCACGGCAGTCTCAGCGGGATTGTCTTCTCCTCTTGTTTTCCCAATAGGCACACACCTTGGGAGGTACAATCTGGTAGAAAAGCCTACAACACACACAAACACACTGAAGCTGGTTCTGACAGTGGCAGCCCACAGCCAAACACTGCAGTGTACTAAACAAGACAATGCAGTAGAGTTAGGAAATAATGTATTCCAAGCCATGTGGCACCTTGCTACAGGTGGAATTGTCAAAAATAAAATCGTGGTACCTCATATTGGCAGTAGTAATGGAACCATCAACTTCAAGCAAGATCCAAAGACACACATTATTGCTTATTGCCATAGGTGAAGCCAAAGAAAACAAATCAGAGATCTATGGAATTGTATCTTCTCTTAATATTGTGTATGCACACAATGTAATCTTTTGGTAATTCTCACTCTGAACCATTTTTTTGGCTTTTACAGTTAATATTGATTTCAGTCTTTGTCGGTCAAATACTTTAAATGTAGTCTACTTTTGGTGAAAGCAGAAAGCTGTTTGGGCAGAAATCATTTTTCATTATTGCTTTAAGATTTGTTTAGATTGTGTCTCCAGTAGAGTTTTTAAAATGGTGCTTATGGGTCCATGTATCTTTTGGTCATTCAGTTTTTCATGACAGTGTATTGAAAGAGTGTATGTTTGATTTTCGTTTTAAAATAAAAAATGTTAAATAATACATAACACAAGGCGTTTTCCTTTTCATGGTCAAAAGGGGATGAGCAGAATTTAAATAGTGCTCTAATTTTCTTTTTCTTTTTCATATAACTAAAAATAAAATCACTACAAAACAGAAACCAAGCAAAACAGAAACAGATTTTTCCTATTCTGAGACCTGATGTTGTCATCTCCAAGGCAACTTTTTAAATTTCATTCACCCCATTTTAACTATGAAAAAGAAAAAACACATTGTATATAGATTTTTAATTTTGTTTTTTAAAATGAAAATGTTTTTTAATACCTATTTATTAAAGGAAAATTGAATGACCCAAAGATACATCCTTAAGCATGTATTGTGGCCAACATAAATACATATATGAGTAGTTGTACAGTAAAACACGTACAGTTTCCAAAAAGCCCACATAGTAAAACAAAGCAGAACATTTTTCATATTTTCCTAAGTGCCAAAATCATTGTCCCACTAATTGGCCAACAAATGTACGCTGTAAGAGGTAATTATCCCTAACTGACTTGGAGGTAATTAACACATTGTTTGTCCGGGTGTGAATGTCAAATTTTTGTGTTTGAACCATAGATCCGAACACTTTGTGTGGAAATACTAAAAACTGGTCTATGTCAAGATTGGGAAACCATTCCTCCCCAAACAGATGTCCCTAGTGTAAACAGTGTAAAATCTGGTTGAGAACACCTTTTAATTTATCTCTGTGCAGACCTCAAGTTTAGAGAAGAAAGAAAGCAAATTTTGTCATAATTAATACTTCCCCCCCCCCCCCCCCCCCCCCCCCCCCCCCCCCCCCCCCCCCCATACCACCTGAAGTTTGAAACAAGACCCATGCCCCTTGTCCAACTCAGAACAAATGTACGTATTAATCGTTCTTGCTGTTTCTGGGTAGTTTTAAAAGTTTCAAAGTATAGGGATAGCTCATGCAGGGGGAAGTATTCGGGGTTAGCTTTAACAAGCTACTGTCTCCGGGATCAGAGAGGCCAAATTTAAGTCAAACTCTCATTAGTGAGAGGGGGAACAGTGCAGGGCTGTCATTACCTGCTGTACAGTAAGTCTACCTTCATGTTAAAATACGCTGCTGGTCCTCGCCTGAGGTTTTACTCTAATCCAAACTGTTTCTTTGACTGCCAGAACAAACTGTATAACCCCCCCCCCCCCCACACACACACACACACACACACACACACTCACAATCTTTTCTCCTGATTGTGTACCTTTGAGCTTTTTTTACTTCAATTCAGCAAGCTTACTTCACAATGCCATTTCATCAACATTTGGTGGTAAAATGACATCCCTCCAAAAAGCAGAAAGGTAAAAATGACAATCGAGGTTGTCCGCTAGACAAATTATAATTTGATGATGTGTCTGGTTTATTTTCTTTGCAACACCTTTTAAGGTGGTAGCCTTAAGATTAGACAAGGGGCATCCTCACCTGAGCTTTCAAGATTAAATCCTTCTGTTATGTGGTAAAACCAAGAGCTCTTCTTTCACTCAATGACCTGTCAGGTTAAAGATTATTAAAGCAAAACTAATTTCCTTCAACAGCTTCAGCAGAATTGATATTTAGCTAAAATATATATAATAGTAGTGAACTGCTTTCAATAAGTAATGTGGGGAAAAGAAGCATGTGAGCTAGTTCAGGGAGTCAACTCGAGTCTGCCATTACACTCACATGGCTTACTCTTCTCACGGCAGTATATATCCAACGGACGCCTTTGATTATGGCAGTGCACTTAAGCCCTGAGTGCTCTCTACTGCCGTCATGCTGCTGCTGCTGCATTGGCTTTTCATAATAGCAAAAGCGCCGGCTCCACCCCAGCATCCACCTGTAGGCTTTGAGTCTCCCATCCGATAGGTTGGAAGTTATTTTTGTCGCTCTCCACTGAGCTGATCTTGATGCCTCCTTTTGGGGAGTGACAAGGTCAAGAGCCTTGACACCAAATATCTACGCCGTGCATTAAAATCATTCCACATAAGTTGGAGGACTGATGGAAAACAAAAGGTTGCTCATAACATGTCCGATTGTGCTAACAGTAAAATTCTTCCCTGCGTAGGAAAATTTAAAGTTAGCTCAACCTTTAGTAGGATTTTAGATTTAAAACAGCTTAGAGTCAAGGAGCTGAATGCACAGTGGAACACAATTTGATATGTGTGTTTTGTCCTCTACATTTATGTGCTTGCTCTCTTTCCCTTTGTTCCTCCACCTCTCCCTCCTTTTCTGTGCCCCATAAAGCAGTTTGATTAACCCAACCCAGGAGTTCACAAACATGCACGTGAAACTAGCCATCTGTTCCAGCCACAGCTTGTGAGAAAAATAAATAAACTGCATGAGAGTGTGTGTGTTTGTGTGTGTTTATGTGTGCAGGTGTGCAGGTGTGTGTGTGTGAGACTAAGGAAAGGGCGGGGGGAAGCGATAGCCTTTGCACCTCATGAATGCATGTTTAAAATGCAGCAAACGTAATGTGGTTTGCTCTCTAAGAAATTGGTTTGGTTGAACTCAGACAACAGGGCAGGAACCCGTTTTCAATCAAGATTACTTGTGTCTAGAATTTCAGACACTATAAATCAATTCACATGAATACATTCTGTCAAACAAAACCATGTTAAATAAAGGTGTATTTTTTAAATAGCTCACATTAATAGCAGCAAAACAGTAAAGCTCAATCCTCTTCAGTGCATTGTCACATCCATTTATGACAGGTTTCATCTAGCTGCCACTCTCCTAAACCTTTGTGACCCAGAATGCCCAAATACGTGTAGGTCTGGCAGCAGAGGAGTACAGGAAAGAGATTATGACAAGTGGAGTCCAAGATGAGGCACCCAAAACCGCACACACACACACACACACACACACACACACACACACACACACACACACACACACACACACACACACACACACACACACACACACACACAGACAGGTTGCGCCAGCACATGCCCGGGCAGACAGTGCAGGTTGATGCTTGAAGGGCCTGTCAACCACTTGCATGCCAGTTCACTGCCGCACTCCCTCCTTCCCAGGTCTTAATCCTTTCCTCATTTTGATATAGCAGGACTTTGAGCTATTTCTATAATTGGACAGCACTGGCTGTGGGCAAGGTGTGTGTGTGTCCACATATGTCCCTCTGTGTGTAAGTATTATTGTGTGTGTGTGTGTGTGTATGTTTGTGTGTGTGTGTGTGTGTGTGTGTGTGGATGTGTGTCTGTACATAAACATTCACAGAGAAAATTGCAAGGTTTCAAGCCACTGCAAGAAACGTTAAAACATTATATACACACACATATATATATATGTACTTTTTTAAATGTACTCTATTTTTTATTATCTTACATAAAAGTTGTGTTGCTTGGAATGAGTTTTGCAGGAGAAGTGGACTATTAAGTTCAGGTGACTATTGGTAGTGTAGACTGTAGTTTGAGTTAGTTAGCCCAGTGTCATTTAGCAATGCTCAAAACCTTAATTTTTAGTAAACTCTGTGAACACAAACAATATTCTCAATGCTTGCGTTCATGTGTAGAGCCCCTTGTGATACTTTGAGCAAAGTTTTATGTTGTGTCAAGCCTTCTTAGTGTTTTAAAAATAACTATTTTGAGGCTAGCGTAAAAGTGCCCCCAGCACTCCCAAGTATTAACTCTCTCCTTGATGTCACATTGTTTATGGAGACAGAGAACCAATAATGAGCAGGGTGAAATGTAACGCTACCAAGCCGTGGCCAAAGGACCAATGACAGTTGTTGCGGTCCGCAACGCCCCGACGCATAGTTACAATTTTTTGAGAGGTGCACGTCAGACTTCGGGGTAGGGTCCAGCGTGGGGTCTGTATCTCCACGTACCCACGTATGTACCTGGAGGGGGTCATTTTAACGCAGGACCATAACTTGTTTGCTGATGCCGCTCCCTCCACCACCTCCCAACATCTTATTTATGCGCTTATGGTGTTGTTGATTTTTACTAAGATTTAATGTTCACGTCTTTGTTAAGGGTGGATTAATTCTTCCTGCAGAATCCTTGTTTCTCCTTTGCAACTCTATATCCTCTTGCTATAAATGGCCAGCTCCTTCCTATACAGATAGTGTCTTTGATTGAAATGTGTTTTGCATATTCTCACCACAGTTCTACAGATAAAACAACTTGTTCTCTTTTCTTCTGAATTGATGAGCTTACTCGAGCGGCTCTGCTTCTGTTGCGTGTGTCTGTTGCCACATTGTCTTGTGTCTGTGTTTGTATCCATGTCTGCTTCGTTCAATGTCTGTTTATGTCTGTGTGCGAGTGCATAGTTACCTGAAAGATTTGGCTGGGGAACAAAGCTTTCCTTCCTGTTGTCTTCTGTGGGGACAAACATGTCATGGAGCTAGAATGTTTTAATCACTACTCAAACCACATTAAAGACACAGGTGTCTCTCAGCAATTTGAAATGTTTTTACTTGTCTCTTGAGCCATTTGAAGTAACATACAGGATGACATTGCCCTCTGCTAATGCGAACAAATCAAAATAACACTTATATTAGGAATACAAGATTGAGCAGCTCTTTGCTAAAAATAAACACAATTCTAACTCTCAGTATTAGCTTTGAACAACTGAAAATCCACCACAAAACCACCCACTGCTTGTATATATGTTTATGTGAATGTGTCATTGTGTGTGTGTGCGTGTGTGTGTGTGTGTGTGTGTGTGTGTGTGTGTCATCTGTCTTAGGAAGTAAAATAAAGGTTCTTGAACTTGTTTCCCCACTGAACATGAATTTTGAAGACCCAGCATTATGTAAACCAAAACAGACAGGCTTTAGGGATGGATAACCAACTGCTTTGATGGACAAGAATGCTCTGTCAATCTGACTCACATCCGTGCTTTTGTCACCACAAAGATGCATGCTCAGACAGATACAGTCATACACGCCAACACTCACTGGTTCACACCCTTTGGTAGTCTCCCAGAGGTGCATTCAGTCAGTCAGTCAGTCAGTGTCAATCTACAAGTGTCACTTACAACGTGCCAAGAAAACCAAGTCAGCTGCTTGCATTCCTCAGATGCTGTTGCACTTTCAAAGCCCAATATGATCCATTTAAGAGAAAAGCCTTGCTGGAAACCCTCATCGAATTCTTCATAAATGTAGATGACAAGTAAAGAGCTTGGTTTGACACATTGAACTGCGGAAACATTTGGAGCAAAGGACAATTATCTAAACAGATATCATCTCGTGAGACACTTAAAGGATAAATGTGGTTTATTACAACTTGTTTTCAGGTCTTCTTTTTTTAGATTTAGCCATCATTCTTAATAATATAAATAAGATTGAAACTCCGTAAATGAAGTGCTGAGAACTGGCAACACAGCGGCATCTGCTAAAAAGAAGTCTGACAGGACAAGCGACACTAGCAGACCGACAAACCTCAGAGGTTAGCCAAACTAGTTTGCAGTAGAAACCTTGCTGTAGTTTTGTAAGTGGGATTGGAATCCAAACCAGATATAGTTTAAAGGGAAGAAGAAGATGTATGTGAGTTCTTAATGATTTTTAATCCTGACATAGCAAAAAGCATTGCCATTAAATCTGGAGTTTATACCAATGATAACTCTTAAAAAGAGTTAAACTAAACTTATTTGGTAACACTTGAATACTTTTTAGTTTTCCACATAAGAAGGACATGACTCAGGCATGAACACTATAATGACAAAGTCTGACACATGAACCCTAATCCTAACTCTAACCATAATCATAACTTGTCATGACCAAACCAAAGGACACTTACTACAAGAAGTGTTATGTCATAAACATTTATGACTTGTTTATAATGTTTTATGACATAATCATGACAGTGTCATGTCACTCTTATGTAGATACCTTCAAGTAAAGTGTAACCCAGTTATTTTTTGCATCCTGTTCCTCTGGAACCCAAAATCTAAGAGCAGCTGCATATAACAGGGGAAGACAACATTTTCTCTGCTGTTAAAGCCAGAAAGTTTTCATTAATGTTCCCACGATTGACCGCCCGATCCAAGGAGTTACCCCAACCAGTGATTTAGCACTTAAGTGAAGACGACTGTCTGAGTGATGTGAAATGTCTAAGTATTGCATGCTCTAATATTTATACCTCTCTATAGCAGGGGATTTTGTCACTCTTCCCTCTCTCTCTGTATCGCTCTATCTTTATGTCTTGTTGTCAGTGGTAACCTCTCCAGGGAGATGTATTGCTTTAGGCGGAACAAGAGACTCTGTATTGTATGCTCTATTTCTTTCTTACTCTCCCTCCCCCTGTTACTCCTACTCCATGGCTGCCACTTTTTTTGGGAACAATTGATACCAGATAGACTAACCTAAAAAGATAACTTTGATTTAATGCAACTTGGGCTTTACCCACGTAGTTTCGGTAGTAATAACACTGTACCCAATTGCAAACATGTTTGTGCACGCTGACTTTGCTACAATGGTCTGATGGAGCAAGGCTGTGGTCATACAAACTGACAAGCCAACAGTTCTGCCAGATTATTATTCTAAAGCTTAACATTTGTAAAACTTAAAGTAACTACACCCAAAATATTGTCAATAAATGTACATTTCAAGAAGAAATCACTAAGTACACTAAGTCAAAGTTGAACAAGGAAGCCGGTCTGTAAACTGTAACGATGTGGGTGGTAATTTTACGGTTTGACATTCTTTTCTCCTTCAAAACTGTGGGTTTGTTTAGAATCTGTTTCAGTCTCATGCTGCTTGTGTTTCCAGCCCGATCATATTTCTTTCACTCTGTGAATACAATGTTATTACTAATAGAAATGATGGTCAAAACCATGAAAATTAGACTAAAATTGTAATTATTTCAAATGTTCTTTACAGGGTACAATGCAGATTTTTTTTTAACATAACAGAAGGTTTGGTGTTGTACAGAGCAGGCACAATTTTAAAAATTCTTTCAATATTATGCTGTTTGATTGTACCTGTTTCACTGGCTTTCAACCTCCGATAGGGTCCCCCACAAACATGCCTATACACATTAAGATATTTCTGTAGAACCTGTAAGCATTCTTTTACAGTGTAGTCAGTGCCTATATATATGTGGCCACAAATTAACCCTCACGTTGTCTTCGGGTCAAATTGACCCATTTTCCTATATCAATTCTTTTTAACTACCCAATTGTAATTACCCAAAATAAAATGATTGAAACTATAATATTATATATAATGTAACATAAAAAGAACATGATTTAATCCCCACAATGCTCTTTGGAAGTACAAATCTCTACTTTCATTAATTTTGGGGTGTCCTATTAAATTTTATAGCATTTGAAAAAGAAAATGAAGTGGTTTTGAAGTATTATTGAGTAAAAGTTGACATAGTCCAGTCTGTTATTATCTATCAACATACCTTCCTTTAATTTTAGTCTAAATAATTCCTAATTTCAGCTTTTCTAACTCAAACATTTGGGATAATTTCCTACGAATGAGGCTAACTGACCAAAAATTCAAAAAATAACTGTAAAACTAAAGTTAATAAGTTAGTGTTATGTAGTGTTGAAAAAATCAGAAAGGTGACAAATACTAAAAAAAGTGTTGAAAAAAAGGGATAAGAAAACATATGAAAAACATTAGTCATAAGAAATAGATGAGAAACCTAAGGGAAAGGTAAAACCATCAACAAACATTCACCAAAAGTGTTGGTTTTCATTTGGATGGGATGACAACACAAGGGTTAACCTCGCAGCAGTCAGTGCACTGCTCTCAGCTGCACTAGACAACACAATTACATTAATCTAACATGTGTATCTCTGGTTTTATTCATTTAGCATGATACTCTTATCCAAACATATAGAATGAGCATAATCAATCATCAGTGTATGTGACATTGCTACAAATGACATGTTGAGTAGTGTAACAGTGAGAAATGCATTGTTCCAAATAACAAAAGAAGACAGATGAGTTTAGGGGAAAAGTTAATTAATAGCTAAAAGGAAAGAAAGTCCATCAACAAAATTTCTATAGATCTTCCATAGTTAATTAGATATAGTTGATTAATATCAGTGTTCCCACTTAAGCAAAGGCTGCTATCAGAAGTGAAATTAAGTCACACTCCTGCCAATATCTCCAAGAGAACAATGGCTGTTTTAGAGTGGTGAGTACTTTAAGTTAAATTAGTGTTAAAATTACTAGAATTGAACCTACATCAGATGGATGCCAATCCAGCAGGCAATGGACCTGTGACAGCTGACATAGTGAACTGTTTGATCTGTGTAATTGTAAGAAGAAAATTTGTTTGTGTACCTTTCAACGAAAGGAATAATCTCACCAATCTACAACTGCGTTTTTGCGAAAGAATAGAAAATCGAGTGATCACAGACCAAAAACCACAATTGTTGAACTTCAGGTTTTTTTAAATCAAGTGTTGATGTATTTCAACTTGTTTTCTTTTGCCGTTTATGTCTTTTATTCTTTCAGACTCTCTCATTGATTCTGCTAACACTGTGCTGAACACACAAGGGACTATTGAAAATTGCTGCTGTTTCATCTAATTAGTGACAAGCTCCTCTTCTGTTACAGAAAGTCAAAGCCTTATGGATACACACTCTGAAAAATGTCCATTGGGAAGCTATTGGGAATTTATAGTATTAAATACATGTTTAAAATAAATATATATTTTAATTTAATATATTCTTTTTTGGCTTAACAATTCACACGATTGGTCCTTTGCTAGAACATGTAGGACACTGAGTGTAGGTAAGGGCAGAGGGTGGGGTTGATTTTGTTTGAAATTTCTTGGTTTTGTTTGCTTGATCCTTATGGATGATGTATGGACAGAAATACCAGAATGAGACAACATGAAAAAAGAAGCTATGAGAAATCAGGCCTGTTTAGACTGTAAAGTTGAAGTGTTTGTTGAGCTGCAAGTTTGAACAACAAGTCAAACTGGTTTCTTGTAAACATGACGGTTGTCCTATATAGGTGTGGACAGGCGTCATCACTCTGGAAGACCTCTAAGCACTGGTTCAATCCATCTTTCCAGCTCCCTTCACTCCCACCCTCCCTTGTTCTTTCACCTGGCTACTGTACTGCACGGTGATGAGAGATTTACAGACTGATAAGGGTCATGGAAGAAATGCATCTTGGAAAGAGAAGTGGGGGTGCTGGGGCATGATAGGGTTGATAGGGATCTGAAACAAGCAAACATGCAGGTATGCAGTGTTGCATTGTGCTCTGATAAGACAAACAGTTTCAAAATGTACAACAAGGAAAACAAAGGCTAGATTGTGGATAGGACATGTGACATGGAATCACGCGACTGTGTTCTAAGTGTTCAGTATAGTATAAAAGCATTCAAATACTTACCAATAAAGCTTCAATTTATGTAATACACTGTTGACATAAAATTGACAAGAACATTTTATACATTTTATCCTGAGGGGGGCATGAATATCTGTACCAATTGTAATGTTAACATATATTTCACTGGATAAGTGAAAGGTTTGGTAGATTAAGAGTCAGGAGATGACCAAAGTCAGTAGGATTTATTTGTGGGGCGACATGGATGTGTGTACCAAATGTCAAGGCAATCCATCAAATGGTTGTCAAAACAAAAGTCAGGGGATCGTGACAGTCTGTTCGCTTTTTTGTCTGGGAACCATATTTGGTGTTAATCTATTTAGTAGATTTTAAGATGCTGAATAAGTGAGACTTCTGCCCGCTGGTGACGCTAGATGAAAATTCAGGGGATAATTAACATCATTAGGAGCGGGTGAGATATTTCAGTCTGGAGCAATGTAGTGGACAGACCCATGCAACATTGCCTCCAGAGGGGGAATTTTGACGTACTATCTGACTTACCTGAGAATTTATATTTATGTCAAACATAATTTGTATTTTCTGTTACAAATGGGCTTCCATAGTCCAGGGTGACTATTTGAAAGAAAATACCTTTAATACCCAGGAGTCATGTAACATGATGATGGAGGCAAAAAGCTGACATTGCTGAATCTGAATGTTTTTGCAGACAGAGGATTGCTGATATTAAAGAGATTTTCTTTCTTAAGGTTTGTTGTTGCAAACATAATGAATATATTCATATTGTTGCCCCATTTTGTAACTCATCCCTCCACTCGTTGCATGTTATATGACATCTTGTTCATGAAACAGTCTATCCATAACAGTAGCAGTATTCCATCCTTACATTATGTAAAAAGTGTAAATTATGATATCGTTTTGATGGTGATGCATCTTGAGTTAGGTTAAGGTATAACGATGGAAAATCATATTTCATTTTTTTCATAAACAATTTGCATCAAATGCTCATTGCCAGACCCTGTGCTCACACACAAACAGATAATGGCCCGCTGTAGTTTGTGTATTGGCCAGGAGTTGAGTCACAGTGAGTTTTTGTGGAGAGGCGTCCTTTGTTGTTGTGTTTACCTTCTCTCTGCCTGTTGTTGTCTTTGCTGTTTCAGCCCCCTGGCACCTACACAAAGTGCTGTGTTCTTGTTATATCTGATACTGCTGAGGCCCAACTTCCTACTGCCTTTCCTCTACTGTCCTCTTATGGCATGTATCCATTAACATCAGGGGCTCCGCGGTTCAAGGAGAGGATACGCTGGGTGAAGTCCACCTCGGGTAACTTCTCTAATGCCTTGCATTATGTGGGTGGTTTGGATACACAGTGTTCACTGGACCTATTTATCTGTGGAGCATGTTATAACTGCCGCTGTGCTGAATTTTAATTTACCAAAATAGTTGAAAAGTTACTACATTTGTTTTATAAATCCTTTAATTGCAGCTATGAATTGGACTCTGGAAAGTACAACAGACATGTGGACAGTCTCCTTGTGAGTGCATTCTGAAAAATACTTAACCTTATTGTACTCCTCATTATGAAATAAGCCCATCCACCCACACAGCGTCATCTCTCCTTATCAGTGTGTTACAGACTGTCAGGAGATACAGCAGTGCGTAACGTTAGATAGAATCAAGCCTGTTTAGACATGCAGATGTCTGGCAACGTAACTAGACCCCTATTTGTGAAAAAGCATGTTAACAGTGCCTCAGTGTTTGATGCACTCTCTCTCTCTCATGTTGGTTTGATCACATCCTGTTGGATCAACCTTTGTATCTGCCCTTTATGTGTATCTTATGATCACTTTATAACTTACATTCTATTGTCAGCCTAAATTTGTTAGAGGGATAGTCAATGCTGAGTGTTATATATATTTTGTACAATGACGTAAAAGTAGACATAGCAAAGAAAATATCAGCTGTATTGTTCTGCATGTTTTATTAAAACATTTATTTATTTATTTTCTTTATTAAGTGTTGTTAAATGTTAAGGGTTAGGGTCAGGGTTACATTTCGCTTTCTCTTTTGTCTCGGTCACTTCTCAAATCAGGGCCTGAAGTGACTTAGACATAACTTGGTGTGATGTTCATACTGAAAAAGTAACATAACCGTATAATTATTTAGTGTGCAATATCGTCACTTTTGCAATATTATAAAGAAATGTTGGTAGAGGACAATTACCTTCAGCCAGCTAGATACTGTAGATGTTTACAAAAACAACATGGGACCAAGTCTATGGATACTTTTGTATCTTTGAACATCTTACAGTAATGTCATCTCACCAACATGTGGATTTCAGCTTTGATGTCCTACCTCTTCACATCAGATACTACTTCATTTAACAACAGTTCCGTCACAAGTTTCATATCTCTATTTTCAAAATGAATGTATTGTGCTGGTGTCGAATAGAAGCCTATTGTGTAACATTGTTACAGTTGCATTCAAAACAAGTCAATACAAACATGGAAAAAAAATCATTCAGTGTCATGGCGTCTCTGCTTGTATCCACCAACAAACTAAAGACAGAAATGAGAAAGTTGTTTCTATTGAGACATATAAGCTTTATGAGATTTTTTAACATTAATATGCATGCCACCATTCTGCCTATGGTCCCCAAGTGGCTAGAAATGGCAATAGGTGTAAACCAAGCCCTGGGTATCCTAGTCTGCCTTTGAGAAAATTAAAGCTCAGATGGGCCGATCTGGAATCTTCTCCCTTATGAGGTCATTTGTGGCAAGGTTACCTCCAATTTCTCTGCTTTGCCCACCCAGAGAATTTGGCCCACCCATGAGAGAGAGATATCATGGCTTTCAAACAAGCAAAGCCTTCAGCCTCCAGCTTGCCCCCCCCCGCCTCCTCAAAAGCTACAGACTCAGAAATGGCACATCCTAAGGAAAGTTCATTGTGGGACTGGCTCTAGTGGCTGTAATTCTGCACTAAGGCTGAATTTTGGGAAAGACACTACTATGGTATTAGGGGACCACTAAGGTCTTTATAATAGCATTCCAAAAGCGCCATGTTATGGGACCTTTAAGGCTTATAGGTCAGCTCAGATAATGGGTATTCAAACTTTTTTTTTTCCGGAGACATAAACATACGTATTTCTCACCCAGTTTTTTCCACTGTTACTTTTTACAACCATGACTCAGGGTGAAAAAATCCTGCCTTTACATGCAGGGGTGTTTTCTTTAGCAAGAGCGTGAGTTAGTGTGCATAATTACTCTTAAAATTGAGAGTAGTCGCTGCATTCACGGTGTAAGTACACATGGGACTTCAAAAACCTGAGAAATCTGAATTTCTTTTTATTGTTCTTTACTTAGCTTATTATACACCTTCAGATTTGAGCTAGTGAGCTTACTGTTAAGGCCAAATAATATATATTCTTTTGAGTTAATTTACGTTTCTATTTCAAACCCTTTGTGTGTAATGCCCTAGGGAGGTTTCGGGCACATTCAAGTGCTCCTGTACCTGACCGTGTAATTATTTGGGTCTCTTATAAGTAATGAATCTGCTTGGTATTTAAATTGGCCCTATAGCTGCATTCCAAAATGACTGTTGCCACAGAAAACAAGAAAATTGTTCCTGGGAGTAAATCTTAATCCATGAGACACGGTCCAAGATCTCTATCTGTGATTCTCATAAGAAAGGAGGCACTCAGTAAGGAATCACAGGAAAGCACATCTGTCTGTCCCTCTGGCTGACTGTGTAGTCATCAATATAATTCTCTCTGACACACTCAAATTCAACAACCACCTGTTATAAAGGCTTTAGTTTGTATCCCTACAAATGCACACATTATCCATGTATGTGAGTCACGCATCATCTGACGCATTAACTAGGCTTTATAAACTTTTATAAACTCGGGGTCAGATTGACATGCAGAGGAGTTTGGGGCTGACTTTCAAGGCTGATGTATTGACTGATGTTTGATATTATTTTCCATTAATAAATAATAACTAAATATCTCTATGCTACATGAAAAGAATATACTCAAAACAGTGATTTGGGAAACCGCACATTATAACATATTATTATTATTATTATTATTATTATTATTGTTTTGATTTGTCTTTGTATATTTTCTCTCTGTCCCCACCTAAAAAAACAACACATAAAAAACAACAAAGTAAAACACAGAAATACAGGGTGCAATACAGAGATAAACATATCAATCTCCAGCTAACATGCAGCCTGTAGCGGTATCTCTAACAAACAAGGTGAACTACCAGTGTTGCACTGTATTCTGTGACCATTGAAATGTGTGACTGTTTATAGCTGTTTTGAAGCATTTCTTACAGAACATGATGTAAAAACTGTCATGAACATAATGTAATTGCTAGAGCCTGTCGGCACCAGTGTGCCGATGTCAGCCAAAGAGAACGCATCATCAAACACCGTGTCTAAAGACATCTGATAATAAGACAGCTTCTACTGCACCCTCACAATTAATGACTGGGGAGCGTTCATATTTGCCCTGATGTGGCTCAGACTCAGATGTTAGTATAAAACTATCTAATCGTTAAATTGCTGACATTGTTTCCTGGTGTATGGCCAGCATAACTGTAATGCTCCAATGGCCAGAGATGCCTGACTAACAGGCACCTCTTATCAGACACATTTAGTATATTTCCCCAAAATCAGATAAATAGAGGTGGGTTGCACAGCCATTATCACACAACTTGTTTTGCACTGGAGAATAAGAGGAACGTAATCACACAATAGCTTAAGAAAATAGTGCATGCACTGTAAGAGTGGACTGAACTCAGCTTCCCTTCCTGTAATACAGCTGAATGACCCAGGGATTAGCACCCATGGCCTAAAGGCCTTGTTTAGTAAACCCTTCACTGTAACATTGCATGTGACAGCGCATGAGACTGTCTTTATGTTGCTAAAGACATAAGGAAAGTGCTTAAGCTGGACCCAATTCGGCCCACACTTCTGTCAGGATCAGGTTTTTAAACGCAAAACACTTTTTAAATGCTCCACAAACAATGCTGCTTTCAGCAAGACTGAGGACACACCAGCTGGTGGTGTTGCCAATTCAAAAGGGTCCAGGGCTTAAGCTGCCAGCGGGGACACATAAATTAGCATCCTGAAAGACATCACCTAGATTTACTTTCCAACTGGGAGAATACAACTCGACAGGGGTCACTGTTCACTAAATGAGCAACCTTAAATATAGACCCCACCTTCCACGCACAGATTGCGATATGCACACAGGAAATAATTGCTTGATTTGAATGCAGCCCCTCCAAATGCCTCCCGTAGACAGGTTTAGGGTTCAATGTCAATCAATAAGGTCTGTCGGCCAATGAGGATTTCCTCTGATTTAGCTAAACCATCCAAATGTATTGTCCGTTGTTGCTTAATGTTCCTCTGATTTCCACTGGGGTTGTATGATTACAAGCAAAAGTTGAAAGAAAAAGGCAGAGAGGTCAAAGTTTAAAAGTGTAAAAGAGCAATACATACAAGATGTACTGATTTTGGTTGAGAACAAGTTTAAAAATGAATGACTTAATAGAGTAGCAAATTTAGAGTACAACTTTCAGCATTATGTGCATGAAGCAAAACAGACCACATCTGACCCCTAAACAGCATATTTTCAAGATGATGTTTGGAGGGCTGTGTTGTGAGGAGTAGGAGAGATACTGATAATGTCCAGTAATATAACTCTCATAGGTTTCTTGATGTTGATGATGATGATGTTGTCATCAGTGGGCCAAGTAAAACAAAAGAGTTGGTGAACCTGGACCTTGGCTGATACACCCACCAATCCTCCCTGCAAACCTCTCTTTATCGTTCCTCCCTTCTCTCCCTGCCTGATATATCGTTGTCGTAGTTGGACTCGGAGAGCCTGGGGAGGATCCTGCAGCTCCAGATAACTCAAGACAACACAGACATCCTTGCCTCCCCTCATGTCAGGGAGTCAAAGCCATATTTCTGGCTTATTCTTTGGTCAAAATGTCAGTTTAAACAAGTAGGAACCGCCAACAGTAGAACAGTGCTTTGTGACTCTTTCGTGTTTTAACAAGGATCAATTAATCGAGATCAAGGGGAAACTTCAGATAAGGATGTGTGTTTTCAAGCTCTGAGCTAACAAGCAAACTTGCTACAGCCCTACAGTAATACAGCTATGCATTATGCAGCATTTCTTTGGTAGCTATTGTGTTTTCCCATGCATCATAATGAAGTAGTAAGGCGTAACATGGCCACTGCACAACCTTACAACAATATTTAAACACGTTAATCTCACTTACATCGAGGACAGTTGTCCGTACACAGGTTATACAAATGCACACTGGGCTCTTCTGGTAATCTAGTTTCTCTTTCTTATCTGCAGTGCTGAAGCCTTTGTTATTATCCTGCAACCTTAGTGTTTGAGAAAACACAAGAGACCATCCTTTTGCTAGGGGTGGCACATACCTTCCCTGTACTACTGAAGGTAGCCTGCCGGTCAATGTTTGTTCTGTTATGGGATCTTAGACTGCTGACTGTCTGTGCGTGGGTTTTCTGTGTGAGAGACTGAAAGATAGCATGTGTGTACATGGGCGACTGTATGTCTGTGCATGTGTGTGTGCATTATAAAGAAAGCCTGTTATCGCTGCATATCAGCAAGGATCAAGCATAAGACCCATGCCACTCCTGAATATGCCGCTTGTTCGGTGGGGTTCGACATACTTCTCTCTTAAGGCACCGCTTGACTCACAAAACACATCAGCTTGGACCTGAGCCACACTCCAGGTTGGGTTTGGTCTCTTTGTGCGCCCGCTGTGAAAACCATGATAGTCATACCAAATCCTAGTTTATACTTGGAGCTGATAATATCAACTTGGAAGTTAAGCTTTTAACCCTGTAATTTCACAGGTGATTTTAAAGCAAAGGGATAAAATTTAACTGGAATTGATACTGTATAAGCACAATGTTCCACTGCGTATTTCACATGACCTAGTTTCAAAATCCTTTGTAATGTCAATAAATGCATACAGAATTAGATATTAGTTCCGCAAGGGGAAATTACATTGTTTTGTAATGGCCTCTTGCTTGAAACTAAGACCCATCATATCATATCAATTTGGTGATGAGTGGTTTACGACATGTTTATGTCATAATGCATATTGCACAGTATATACAGCATTTAACATATCATTTTGCTGGTTTCCTGCACAATCACATACAAGTAAATGAGATATTAACACTGCTCAGAACACTCTTATTGATACTGTAGTGCAGTTTAATTGTTTAAGACAACTGGGCTCTGTTCAGTAACCCAGGAAAAAGTAGGAAAGAACTTTTGGGTTATGTGCATCCAGTCTGAAGCTCACAGTAGCATGCTCTCTGGAAGTGTGTCATGGAGGGAGGTTTTACTTGCAGATTAGAGTTTTAGTTATAGATACAAATCTTTTTTCAAGTTATAGCTGCCAAAATAATTATCTTGGTTGGTTAAAGTTAGCGTTGTGCTGAATATTAGTCTTATCAAAATACTGGAGTAGGGAAAGAGAATAACACGTTCTGTTACTTAGTTAGTTTCTTTCATCATTGTTTCTGAAAAGATGTTGTTCCTGGGGTTTATCGTTCTTGGTTTACTCAGTAGTAAAATTAAATCTTGCCATTTTAATTAAAGACATTCCAATATTTTTCTTCTTACAGCTAGCATGGGGCTTTAAAAGCAAGCCAATGCCAAAGATTTATGTGACAATGTTGCGATAAATAATTGTGTTTTTGTATACCTAGTCAAAAAGCTGGTTTGGGTCTACTAGTAATTTGTTTTACTTTAAAGCAACAGTCCAACATTTTTGGCAGTACACTTATTTATTTTCTTGCCAAGACTTAAATGTGAAGATTAAGATCATACTTATGTGTAGAGCCAGCGGCAGGTTAACTTGAATTAGCTTAGCACAAAGACTGGGGGAAAACAGGAAGGAACACCTAGCCTGGATCTGTTAAAAAATCCAGCACCTACCAGCTTGTTTTCTGGCAACTGCACAGAGATTCCAGGAAGTTAGGGTAATATGTAAACTTTAGAAGTGTTGGTAGGTGGATTTTGTTATTTTTGGACAGAACCAGGCTTTGGGCATGAGAGTGCTATAGCTCTTCTCATGTAACAGCGTTTAACTTACTTAAACCTGTTTCGATGCATGTGTATTTCTGAAGCACTGTTGAACTGATCAGTTTATACAGAGGGCAGAGGATTGCTTGGTTTGATAGGGCATTTTTCATCCCTTAATGATATCCACCTGCGAAGACAGTGGGGTGGGGGGCCTATGGGCTATTGATCACATTCTGAGGCAGGAAGGGGGGAAACACCAGTGAGGCTGTCAGATGAGTGGGAGAGGAGACAGATAGGCCTTCTTGACAAGTTGCAGACCATTAAAGCATGCAGATAATGTGAGAAAAGGGGTCCAGATAGAGACACAGTCAGAGACACTGAAAGCGATGTTAGACAACACCGCAAAAAACAGGAGGACCAGAAAAAGTCCAGCTGGTTAATTTAGAGCTTCAACTGTTCTAAAGCAAAATACAAAAAAACAAGGGTCAGACTACATATGCAAATGTATTGTTTTGAGAGCTTTTTGGAGGGCCAGATGGGTGTGATTTCTTCTAAAACAGATCAAACATGGTGAGAAAAATTGATTTTTAGATATTTTGCCGTCTAAACTTTTTGGTACTCTTTCATGTGAAAAACGCCAGACATTTGCTGTACTAGGCAGGCTTAAAGAAAAGCTAGGAATTATTGGCAAATCTTCCACCTGGGCTCGGCAGATGAGAATATATCAAATAAATATATCACTATACTATGTTACTCTTGTAAAAAACAAACATTATACTGACACCTTCTCAGTGTAGCCTAGTGCGATACAACTGAGATCATTGTGGCACAAAACCTAAAGAGATATTTTGACCCAGAACAGCACATATGTTCTGTGCTCGAAGAAAATAATCAATGCCACAGACTGTAGCTTTTAATAAAACTGCACAAGAGCTGAAACAGAAGCCATGAAACAAAACAGTGTTGGCAGGGGCCTCGAACCGTTGTCTCAAGGTTACCGAGGTATCTGCTGGAACGCCTGTGAACAGGTGTATTGATGCCCTGTTAGCCATGTTAATGAAATCATTAGTGCCAGGCTTCTGGATGCAAGTGTCTCCATGGGATGAGGGGAAGAAACCCTGGACCGTCTGTTTTGCTCACCTGTCACACTCGAGATGGCTCTCATGATTTAATTAAGCAAACGAATGCCACTGAAAGCTCCCCTTTAAGAACACGGCTCAACCCTCAGCTGTGTTCATTCATTAAGATAGTTGGCGCTTTCATCAAGTAACGTGAAATGTTTTAAAGAGCTTTGCCAATTCCCCTTTACTTTGTTGTTTTATATATCTTTTTGTGCACGTTATAGGTTTATAGAGGGAAAATCCAAAGTCCACCCTGCTCTTCAGGGCCCGCTCTGCTCTGCTTCTGACTGGCTAGTACTCTCTACCTAGGCACTGTGCATGTGCTACTGCCAACGAAGATGTGTGATGCCTCACTCTGTGTAAAAACAGAGAGCTCAACACACAGGGTGAAAAGAGGGGCTGCAGCAATGTGAAGTATGACAGAAATATGGTGTTGAATCATAATCCATGTACACCTATTCTGCTACAACCTTCAAATACAATTAGGAACCTGAAAATGAGCATAATATGAGCTCTTTAAAACATTGCAATAAAAAAAACACCCAGATGTACACCTAAATGTAAATTTTACTAGGTAAGTGCAAAAGTTTTACATGATCACTGAAATGTTTTCAGGCTCAGTATGATGTGATGTGTGTATTTGCTTTTGACATTAAATTATTACTCTGTCTTTTTTATGTATTGTTGGTAAAGTAGAAATGGATAAGAAAAGACTTGGTAGACGTATTCTACAAAAAGCTAATCTTTTGTCTCTCTTGCAATTAAAGCTCTTACTTAAAATGCTAAGCATTTATTTCCATCATCAGACTTCAATAAAGACTATGTGTGGGTGTTTCCTTACATGCTCTGTAATTACTTTAGTTTAGCTCCACACAAGTGAAAACTGAAATGGCTGTCTTTAAAGGCACCGATAATTATGTCTTAATATTTAGTGTTGGCTGGGGCATTAAATGTGTCACGATAAAATAGCGGACTCAAATGCACGACTCAGACAGGGAATCACAGGTAAGTGGTTTATTGTTCAGAGAACAATGCAGGCGAGGGTACAGAAGTGGCAGGCAAAAATTGTGGTCAGGAACAAAGCAAAAGTCGGATAAACACTAGGAAAACAAGCACAAGGAATACAAGCTTATGCACAACTACAATCTGGCATAAGTACGTGGGAATGGTGAGTATTTAAGCATGGGGACTGGGAAGCTGAAAACAAACAGGTGAAACAAACCAGGGGCGAGGATGGTAAGCACAGCGGTGGGAAAGCAGACGAAGAAAGGAAGGCAAATGAAGTAAATGAAGACAAACAGGGGATATCAAAATAAAACAGGAAGTCCATGAAAACAAACAGAAAACGTGAAACCAACTAAAAGAGAAACTTGACATAAGGACAAAACCATGATAAAATGCTTTTTAAAAGAATGACAAACTAAATGACTTAGATAAAACTGACTCAACAGAGGGAGGTGTTCCAGGCAGGGAGGTGTTCCAGGCACGTCCAGCTGGGAGGAGGCCTCGGGGAAGACCCAGGACTAGGTGGCGAGATTATATCTCCAACCTGGCCTGGGAACGCCTCGGGATCCCCCAGTCGGAGCTGGTTGATGTGGCTCGGGAAAGGGAAGTTTGGGGTCCCCTGCTGGAGCTGCTGCCCCCGCGACCCGATACCGGATAAGCGGTCGAAGATGGATGGATGGATGGATGACTCAACAGAACCACAGTCAACTAAACAAAACTCATCTAAACTAAATCACATGATGTACATCAGCAATTGATGAACACATTTGATTGATTTTGACTGACACATCATTAGAACCAAGCCTTTAAGATATGGCTGTTTAACTGGGTCATTGTGGGAAAGTGGGAAAAACAGAAGCAGATGGTTGTGCTGTGTGTGTGATTCACTGAGGCCTGACTACACTCACTTTGACCACTTAAATTATTTGACAAGTAGCAGGTGGAAGACTGCTCTGAAACCCAGACCATTTACCTTTACCGCACAGTTCAATGCCTTTTCTAACATTACTGTTTGTATCCCTGTGCATGATAAAATAGGGGTTGAAAAGAATAATTGTTTTTGAGTGAAGAAATTAAGTTTTGATGTAATGCTAGAAGCTGACTTTAAAGATTGTTTCCCATTACTCACAGCAATTATTCAACTGCTTGTAGGATTATTACTCATGGGTCACATTGATTGGTGTTCAGCTATACAACTGACACACACACTTCTAATGAGAAATCCCAATTATCCACATACCTAAGGAGTTAGGGAGGGTGCACTACACAGCTGTCACACATACTGGCTTTCACTTCTATTCGTAAAATGTCCATCTGGATAGCTTTGACAGCCAGCATCACATGCCCGTTTTATCTTGCTCATTTTATCGAGCATTTCCTCCAGCTGAAGACAGAAAACACTGTAGTGGAATTGATTGGTTGTCAGCATGCAGAGTAATAGCTCTGCTCATTTTGCATTGAAAATACATATTTTTTCCCCTTCTGCTTTGAAAGGCTGATGCAGTGATGAGAGGGGGCAGAGTGATCAATGAGCTGCTGCCTTTGTGAGGATGATTACACTGAGGATGTAACAATGATTCAGTGCATCACCTGACACTGAGTTGGGGTTTATATTACATCTTCAGTGAAGGGTGCACAAGCCAACTTCCAATCCAGGGACAGGGTTAATAGCAACACTTTAGAAACTAATGGATGTATGATGAAACCATGGGCCCAAGATGAAGTGAAAAAAACTGGCTGACCACAATTCTGAAGCTATTTCAGTATCCTAAGAAAGACACTTTATAAGATTCATTTACAATTCAGTTAATGCACACACTCTGCAAGTCTGTGTTGTTTTTTTCTGTAGCGTGTCCTGCAGTCAAACAATGCCACATTCATTCTGCACCCTGGGATTTAAACAGGGTGATGCAAATTAAAGTGGCATTAATTTCATCACAAGCAGGGGAACAGTAAGGGATAAAATATTAGAGTAATTCAATTGAGAGGCTGATAGCAAGCTGAGAAGACGGCAGACCACTTGCCTGCAGCCAGTACAATACAAAAGCCCCAGAATAACCCTAGAAAAGCGGGAATTCTTTTTTTACAACACGACTGCCACCGGCTAATGTGTTACAAAGTCACTCTATAAGCTGACAGCACTGATTATGCATTTGTAGTAGCATTTCACACTGACATCCACCAGTGGGCCAATTCTCAGCGGCAGTTGAGAATAATATACAGGAATGTATCTAAGACAGATAGATAGGTTCTATATTTCATGTTCACATCATACAAGCCTTCCGTGATGCTGAAGCGTGATGCTCCCACCCCTCCTCCAGGCAGTTGCTAGTAGCCAAGGTAGACACGAATAATTTAAAAAAAACATGATGGTCTCGTCAGAAGAGGTAATTATCTTCACTCGAGTTTCTGCTTGGGAAAGTCTCCAGATGCCAAAATCTTCTGAACATAGCCATACTGAGAAATGCAGAGAGAGTTGCGTGGAGTTAATTAGCGTTCTAGCAACTAATTTGGCAATGGCTTGAATGTAATGGACATTTATTATATCAAACAGTTACGCACTAAAGCTTTAAACAAACCACATGCAAGAGTGTGTCTTAAGAGTGTATGTGCTCTGGTTATCTCAAATACTACCCTGTAAATGTCAGCTCCTTGCTTGGTCACTGTGGGGTTGCACTGCACCAACCTGCAAGGGTTATTTTGGTTGGATGTGTGAAATGTGTGTTGGTACTTGAGTCTGAAGTGGACTACTGGCTCTGACAGGAAGGGAGGCTAACAGACATCCTTTAAGTGTCACTTTACAAAGCACATGGCAGACCACAGTGCAGAGGAGACCTTGTGTTACCAATGGTTCTGCAGCTGGAAACATCCCACACTTTGTAAGATTGAACTCGAAACAACATTTTGCCATTTGAAAGACTGTATGTGTGCTATTTACACTGTAAGATGCATTTGAACCCAGATACTTGCTTCCCATTATATAGTGTCATCACTATATCAGAGCAAGTACTCACGCAAGTATAGCTGCTTAATGTCAAAACATAAACTTTGGAAAGATTGATCAAAGGGTGCATATGCAATGAAGCAGTGTTGTGGGCAGGTGTGTATGCCAAACCTGTTTGTCCTGTGGTTGCCTTATCATATGAGTGTGCTGAAGAATGACTAAGCCACCCAGAGCCAAATAATCATTAGCAGTCTGGAGTCTGAGGCTGCAGAGTGGACAGATTTGTGACATCAAAGAAGCTCCCATACTGTGAACACCCATGCAGCAGCCGTCTTCATGGCATAATAGTGAAATAATTAGCTTCCCGTTGTTGCGTGAGAAATAGAGACAGTGACTGTTTAGCACGGCATTAAAAACCCTCCAAAGCAACGCAGCTAGTTATTAAGCAGTGTAGAGTGGTTTTATGTACAGTTCCACTTTAATCATTAGTGAGTTGGCTCAGACTATAGGGTAGTATCATTAAAAAGACGGCGTAATGTGATCATGGCGCTACTTGACTTTAAATGCCATTTACAGTAAGTTGCAAGCAGATCTGTTGCTTTGGTGGAGGCTACTCATTGCTTTGACTGAGACCTTATGGAGCTGAAAGATTTTAAACATGGGGGCATTCCATTAGACAACACTTGGTTTTACTTTACCAGTTACACAACATATACACTGATTTATCTCCAGCAGACCTACAATCTCATTGTTTTTTATTTAAAGTTTCCTCTATGATTTTGTCTCTGTTTGTGGTTGGGATTTATTTAAAACGTACGACTGCTTAATAAGCGGGTTACACAAATGAACGTGGCATGCACGATCCCTTGCAGTCTTGCGTTCCAACTTTCCTGCTAGACTAAGGTTAAACAAGATGAATGAAATGGAGGAAATGAAGAAATGCTATTGATAATCATCAGAATATGTAAGTCATTTAACAGGTAAAATTCTTCTAATTCTGCTGTCATAACACCAGCACAGGAAGAATCGACTGCATGTGACATGTCCACATGTGCTCAGCCTTTACGTATGATTTCTTTTCAGATCAACTCCAACCAGACCATAAAACCTTAAGCAGGGTAGACTATAATATAATTATAGAAAAACATCATATTTACTGATGAGATAATTGACTAACAGTGTTGATGAGCCAAAGTACTTAGTAGGAGGCAAAATAACTTTAGTGTGGAGCATAAACGTTAGTGGCTGTGGTACTTTAAATATCACCGATTGGATGAGCTGTAAGCTGAGCTGGTTCTCATTTGGAATGCTCCATTAACCACATGCCATCAGAGTCAGTGTGACTGAGCAATATTATTGTGTCTCATGTCAAAATGCAGAACTGTCAGTATTAGAAAATGACAAACCAACGGGTCGAGCTGTCAAATCAACCTACAAAGCTTTTATGAGAGTGGTTTGCTTTGCAGCACTATAAACAATGGGCCTTCATAAGGTCCTTTAAACTATGTTCTAAAATCCTGAAGCAGATTTGTTTTTCTGTTCCTATAAATATGCAAAGATGCAATGAATCAACCCAATAATGACTTACCAGGAGATGTAGGCATGAGAGAGACGTTGGGAGGAGGAGAAGGTAAAAGCTTGAGAGAGCAGTTTATGCTAATTGGTAATGCACTTCAGCACTGTCCAGGGCAAAGAGTTTTGGTCCAGAAAGTGGACCAGTTTGCTTTTGGTAAAATGAAGGACGTTGTAATAAAAAGGGAAAAAAAAGCGGCGCAATACACATGAGTTAACACCTGTAAGTCATTACATGATGGAAATTTAAGATCATACCATATTGTACCTGGAATACAGTAAAAGCGACATTTGATCATCCCACCTTTCTTCAACACAAGCCAAAACACACTCTGTAACTGAACTTGTTTTGCTTTAGCAGCGCCAACCACCTTTACTGGACCTCAAACAGCCATTAACATACCCGGAGTGGATTGATTCCAGTAATGTTTTAATAAAGATGAAAAGATCAACTATCATACAATAATTTCCTTCCTTGGTTTCATTCTATATGCCTGACCAAACAAGCCTTAATTTAGTTAGATGTTGAACTTGAACCATGCCTGTGCTCCAAAGTTTGATGCCTAATTAAATCACAGCTGCATGGTTAGCAATTAAGATCATAAAAAAAACAACAACAACTAAATACTGCCATACCGGCTGCAAAGTTACTTTCAAGGTGTTATTTCAAAACCACATCCACAACAAAAAGGAATGCCTCTTTCCACAAGCCAAGAGCAGTATCCAAGTCTTACAGAATAACTGCCAGTCAGACTCTCTTCTTGAAAAATATATATGCTTGTCGTTCCACTTCCAGGATTGCCCCATTGCTGATTTGACTCATTTAGGCTGGATGTCCGTTGCTTTGGGCCTCTTTGTGTTGGCGTTTTAAACTCTGGTCAATTTTTAACGACTATGGTGAACCTTTTCTCAGATCTCTGCAAGGTTAATCCAGACAGCTACCTAAACTATCTGTCTAATCCAGGTTTTCTGTTGCATGACCACAGCAACTTTTAAACGTACACGTTCCATCAAAACAACTTCCTTCCGAGCCTATTTTGTAGCGGCGCCGTGGCTTTTCCTTGGTGCTTAGCACCTCTCAAGACCATTGTGATTGGCTTAAAGAAATGGCAATAAACCAGAGCACGTTTTCCTCCCATTCCCGAATGCCATGTGGAGAAGCCAGACTCTCCCCCAGCAGGCTTTGGAGAAGGGTCTGGCAAAGTGAGACAACTTGAAAACTAACTCCTGTGTTTAGAATATGTGGTGGTGTTGGAAGATAGCAGACAGGCCTGAATGGAATAGAGCGCAAATGAGTCCATAAAGAAGCGATCAATTCTGAATAACAAGAAATTAATCTTGAAAGCACATTCTGCAAGGGGATTTGGGAGAGCAGATTGTCGTCGTCAGCCTCCTGGAATAAGTTAAAAACATTGTCCAGACTTTCTTGTTCCAATGTTCCCTTTAGGCCCATGAGGGCTGACTCCATTCGCTCTGATCCACTCAGCAGATTTCATCCCATTTTCCCATCGATTTCCCCAAGCGAACACCCTCCAATCTCACCTCCCAAAGAAGAGCAAATTAAAAGCCATACACATGGTGTTAGAGAAAGAAAGAGTGATAGAACTAGAGACCACATTGCTATAGTTTGTTCACAGCACGAACGAGTAAATGAGATAAATTATAGTAATCAGGATCAAAATGTTGGCATATAAGAGTGCTTGCAATTGATAGTGAAAGTTAGGCCTCTAAAATCATCAGAAAATTATTCTGAATTATTAAACCATGTCTAGAGAACCTCACATATGGACCTCCTACTTGATGTTTAATGTAAAAAGGCTATGTTATTTCAAGACTGGGTCATATTTTTTAATAATATCTGTGCCGCATTCGCTACATAATTTCATTTCCTTCCTTCGTCAAAAGCTCTTGACTCATTTCCCAAACTCAATGGAAATCAGATCCTTTCAATTTTGCAGCTGCCTAATAAGTTTAACAGTCAAGTTAGGGTAATATTGGTCAAGACAGTCAGGGATTTGGGATTAATAAATCAAGACTGAATGCAGAAATGCATTTTGAAATATATCTGGTATGTTAATGTTTTTAAATCATCTCCAATGTGCAGACCTCATTTGAAGCATTGTCTTTATGTCAATGATGGCTGTAAGTGGAGGTTTGTACTGACAGTTGCGAGTACACATGATTACACTTTTTTACATGTAATAGTGGTTGTCACTCTAATGTGTTCTTAATTTATAGCTTCCCCTTATAAAACTGTTACTCCATTCATTTTAGGTCTTGTTTTGCTTACCAGACACTACATAAGTGCACTGCTTAATTATTTTAATTAAGCCCTGTAATTATAAGTCGGCTGATTTTGGTTCTGTCAACCTGCTATCACTTGGCAGATGTCCTTTTTTCACTAGACAGGCAACATTAGTGAACGCATAGGCCAGGTGTGTTAACAATATATTGATACTTAGCAGAATGAATCATATCATTCATTCAGGAGTAAAGCCATTGTCTGTTTCCAAAATTGCTCCCGTTACCCAGTGTGCTCAATTTACTCTTTGGTTTTCAAATTCTATGTGACAATTTGCTAAAAAGCGTTTCCTAATGGTTTTCGGGTAGGAAAATTGTTGGATATGCATTGTACATTTGTGATGAATTAATGCAATCACAGCTGAGACAGACATGACTTATCATTCTTGTAGCTGTATTTTGTTGCCAATTAAGTGTAAATGAACAACCTCTTTTTTTTCACTCTAACAAGAATGTGTAGACACACTTGTCCTATCATTCTATCACTGCTGGGAACTCCAGACAGGTTAGAACAGCTCTGTGGCTCTCTTAAATCCTGAAGGGGATAGGGTGCATTTCCTTTGTTAAGGCAGGTGGGAATTGCATTTTTTCCCTCCATTTCTACAAGTAGAAGCAAATATACATAGCTAAAACCTTTTGGGCCAGTTATTCATGGATGCCGGTCTAGAATACTGTTTGGAGTGTCAGAACGTTTTTTTGGTCATTGCATTACCACAACCATGGTTATATGTTTCATTCAAACATTAAAAGTTTAGTAAAGCAATTCTGGAATACATTGTCCATCAGAGTAGCCCCTCATGAAGCAGAAATCACACTCAGAAAAGAAGTATTTATCTACTCGGTGGATGGTCTTATATGCATTAAGTGATGATTGACCTTTATCAAGTCTATTTGCTCTGGTACCCTACAATAGCTTGCAAATGACATCAACAATTAAGTCCTATTTTCTCAGCAGACACAACTGAAGTAGCTAACTGAAGCATAGATCCAATACAATAATCAATAAGTTGTTTAAAGGCTCACTTTTATTGGGGTTCTTCTGTGTTACTGGACAGTAAAAGATTTATTGAGCTTTTATCTCATTGCCTATTAAACTGAACCTGAATATGATAGCCAGGATACAGTGACTGTTTTTTGCGAGGACAGAGGAGGATATTTGTTGACTTGGTTTTGTATATCAAACAGTCAGCTTAAACACATATCAAAAGATATACATGAACAGTTATATGACACCAACTATGACCTCACCAAGACACTTGCATCTGTAATAACACATGCATGTGAGTGCATTTATTATGAATACGCCCCTCAATGCCGTTTAACTTTCTAAAGCATTTTTTTCCTGTGATCTGTTAAGAAGGTGAACAATGGAGGCTTTTTCAGTCTTTCTTTTATAAAAGCCCGCACAGAAATAACATGCCATACGTGAGTCATAAGCCTGGTCATTTCCTTTCATGATACACTTGATCTTTTGGGATGACATTTCTGGTTTGGCTAGTTATGGACCAAGCCTTCTTTTTTGTTGTCTATTATGTTTTTGTTCCAATGATCTTATGGTGAATTTTCAGAGTGAGCCACCTGTGCATACTTTACCCAGCACGAGTGTATTGTTCGAGTTAATGCCAACATCTATCTACTCGTGTGATACATGTTCTCCTGTAAGGATCTAAAGGGGCTACTTGGAGCACCTTTTCTTTGTTTTTATACTGAGACGTAACTGTGAATAAAAGAAAAGACTATTGCTGAGAATCCGTAGCCCGTAACAGTTTGTTTGTTGCAATTTATATTGACATATTTTCAAGAGCACATACTGGGTCAGAGTTGAGCACAACAATCTTTATCAGGTGAGTCAGCTGATGAGCCTTGTCATTATCACTGGTGTGCGCGTGTGTGCATGTGTGTGCGTGTGTGTGTGTTTGTGTGCGTAATAGGTGTTGTGGGTGCACATGGGTTTTCTGAGCCAACACCAGGGGCATGGCAGGATTAATGTTATAAATACATCATGTTGTTGTCTCATAGCTGACGATATCTTAATTTCTCATCTCCTCTTAGTCTCAGCAAGTCATACTTCCCACACAAACATCATTGATCTTTCTGTGTGTGAGTGTGTGTGTGTGTGTGTGTGTGTGTGTGTGTGTGTGTGTATGGGTGGACTGTGAAGGTTTTTTTCAGAGCTTGCGTTTTTTTGCCTCATATGGACCCTTTCCTGGGAGCAAGAAAACAAGATAGATAGAACTAGAACTAGTATGTTAGACTTTAGCAGCTCTTTGCTTCTAAAGTTTTTCTGTGACAAAGACCTTCTTAGTGAAAGCCTCCGCTATATCTACAGTATATCTGTCTTCATTTCTTTTTTATTCTAAACTATCTAGACAATCAATCTCAAATTAAGAGCACAGTAATGAAGGAAGGCATAAAAAGAGACTATTAGTTGTGTCTAGGGAGTCAACTGTCCTAATTGCACTTTTACAGTATTAAAAACAACACCAAATATACTAAGTGATAAGACAGGAACACTTAACCGAGGCAATAGAAAGCATTATCAATCATCTATGCCTAAGGTTAGTGGCCTGTTAACAGTTTACAGGTTATGTATGAGCTTTATTAGAGGGGACTGTTTTACCTGCCCACCCCCAGCCTGTAAGATGGCTGCTTTAATGGCCTCAGTGAAACAGGGGCTAACACAAAGACTAGCTATACACATGTCAAGAATGATTGAAGTGTTAACAAACCATTCTGTCCATTAGCAGGGTGTTTTTTGCTATTTACAGAACCGGGGGCTGGTATTTTAGCCTGTCAGTGCCATTGCATGAATGAATTGTTGGATGGGTGGAAATAGCTGGATCTTTGTAGTTAAAAATACACAAGGGGGTGATTTTGTGTTTAGTTAGGGGGTGAATCTCGTCCATCTTTCCCCCTGACATATGGTATTGAAGGAGAGGGAGCTAGGATGATAACAAACACCGCTGAACGTCCTGTGTGTGCTGGTCCTCCGCCCTTCTCAACGATGATCTGTCTCCCTTGTGTCAAACTGAGTTGAGATGACTCCCAGGCAATGTTGACCCACAGAGCATAGATGCTTCCCTTTAGAATACACACACACACACACACACACACACACACACACACACACACACATACACACACACACACAACAGACCCAAAACTCTGGATAAACACAATTAAATGACCCCACCCTCCACTGTCATTCTTATCTTATCTTGCACCCTATCCTTAACCCGCCTTCCCCAACAACACTAAAACACATAGACACTGGAAAAGGCCCCAGGGTGGCCCCTGAATCCTCACCTTCCGCCATATACACACAGACAGACAGCCCAAGCTAATTCATTTCCACTTAGTCACTCCATCATTTTCTTATTCCTGCTCCCTCCCCTTTCCTTTCCCTAGCTTCTCCCTTTTTCACACACCAAAGTATCACAATACGATGCTGCCAGTGGATGATTTAAGCACTTTTCCCCAAACTGACACACATGTAACAGTAAATTTCACTGTGTGTAGCATATCTTTGCCTACGTACTGTATCCTATTAGTGGCAATTTTCCCACAGTAGTTCATGGCTCAGTGTTTTCAGCTTGACTTGTTGCCCATGTAAAACCATCAAGCAATTACATGGAATGAGATGTCTCGATGCCAGAGAACCTTTTTGGCATGGCCGCAGAGAGGGGCAAAATGAGACATTCAGTGTCATTTTCCAACATTCTGACTGCATAATGGCAATTGTTGGGCCCTGCCCTCAGCCTGTTACATCTGATGTATCGCACCTTAGGGTGCGTTGGTGAATATATGAACTAGTGGGCACAGATGGCTCAACGCTTGGCCGCCTTGGGTAAATAGGTAGCAAAGTTCTTGGACACTGATTTCTGTATTGCCCGGAAGCCTAAATTTATGACAAACAAAACAGAAGGTATTATTATGTATCACAGCCCTCCAGGTTAGCTGCAAGCCAATAATGAATTGTGTAGCATGGCTGGTGATGCATTCGGGCCTCTGTCTGCTCATAGTAGAATGGCTTCATCAGTCACTTCTGCTTTCAAGAGTAATGGAAATGAATGATTGTTGCTGGTGTGAATCTGTGCACGTCTGGCAGCTTGTGCACTGGTCAACAACTGTAGGTTGTTTCTCAGCTGTAATTGAATATTTTAAAGTGCCACTCTGGTGTACAATGCACATCACCCACTGCTCCATATGTGAAATTAATTAAAAGGAATTAGTTGACATTTTGGGAAATACACTAATTCCCCTCCTTGCCAAAAGTAAGAAGCAAAGATTGATACCGTTCATCTGTTAAATGTAAGGCCACTGCTGGCCAGTTAGCTTAGCATAAAGAAGGGAAACAGGGAGAAAAAAACTAGCTCAACCCTGTCCAAAGGTAACAAAATCTGCATATGTACACCTCTAAAGCTTCCGTAATAACAAGTTTTACCTTGAAGTGTTTAAAATAAAACTGTAAAAACATCACATTTTAGTTTTGAGAAGTTTTATGTGCCCAACGATTTCTTGGCTAAGTGCAGAGACTTCATTCCTCACTGTGTGGTTGTCAGACTACACTCAACTCCCCATAACAAGTTGTGTTTTATACATGACTTGATTAGTGAACAGTATAAACTAACGAAATGTAACATGTTAATGAGTGAATTTTAGAGGTGCTAGTAGGCAGAGTTTGTTACCTTTTGACAGAGCCAGGCTTGCTGTTTCCACCTATTTCCTGTCTCTATGCTAAGCTAAGCTAACCCCCTACAGGCTCTGGACCTAATATTTAACACACAAATATGAGATAGGTGTTGATGTTTTTATCTCTGCTAGAAAGTGAGTAATTATATTTACCAAATGTTTTACTGTTCCTTTCAGAGCCACATATTGAGAACATACTATTTTATGGCCTAAATGTTTTACTAACATGTTTTGTGCCCTGACTTTGGTACATATTGTTTTCCATTGCCACTCTTAAATATATATGTTCAATGAGCATTGCAAGGAGAGCCTCTGAGAAATAGCCAAGTGCACCAACCAACACCACCATAATAAAATAGGGTGTCTGGCCTTCTCAGACGGTTACTTCTACCCTCTTTCCTTTTCAGTCGGCCAAGCTAGACAGGAGTGTAAGGCTACCTAGTGGAATGTAATGATCTCTACACCTCCGTAGAACAAAGACTCTTATCTTCCTGCGCCTTCTGCTTTTCCTTTACCCTCAGGGCTCCATGGCCACAAAGACAAAAAGGAGTGTAAATCATCACCTCAATATCTCTTCTTCTTGTCCCTGGTTTCCTTCCTTCCTTCTGTCTGTAGCATCACACTTAGTCTGGTGCTACAGGGTGGATCTGCCACTTGCAATAGCAAGAAATCTCACGCTGTTTATTCGCTTTCTGTGTAATGTTTTTCTCCCTATGGCTTTCTCTTGTCCTGCATGGCAAAACAATGTTTAATTTCCTATTTATCTCAAGCTCATCATTTCCCTCTCTTTGATAGTTCCTATTTTTTTCTCTGCCTCATTTTCTGCCCCTCCTACCCCCCTCGCCTCTCGGGCTTCCAACCTTCCTTACAGTTATGGTTGAATTGGAGCCTTTAATGCTGTTGTGTATGGGGATTCAGAGGGTGGTAAGGGGGGTGTTGAACTGTTGAGGCTGCAGTTCAGTGGCAGTTCGAGACCATTTCCAATGGAGGGGCCACATGCAATTATAGGGGTACCAAATATATTAATCACGCAAGTGTTACACACCACCAACCCTCCATATATTTGGTTCTACAAAAGACTAATGATACACATATAACAACAAAATCACTGCACATGAATAATATCCCATCTTGGGGGATAGAGGTGGGATTGAAAGTCTATGAAAATATTTGCCACAGTTATGGGGCCAGGGGGGGGGGGTTGAGGCTTAATATTACCTTTGCCCCCCCTAGAACCACCCCTGCTGCAGTTGCCTCTGCTGCTGTCTGTTGAAGTTCAGTGTGGCCAGCCACAGATAAAGCAGTTCTGTGTGTTTGTGTGAGAGATCGGCAATTAGGGCTCGCAGCAATACAGAAGGAAAGGAGAAGAGCCAACGTCAGCCGCTGTTCCACCACATTGGATCTGGAGCGATGGCAGGAAGCACAGACAGAGAGAGAGGGATACACAAATAAAGAGAGATAGGGATGGCGAGTGATAGGACAGAAGTGGAGGGATTAAGTGAGAGGGAGGATTGGAGGCAGGCAATAAACAACAGAGAAAAATGATAAATAATTCTCATTAACCACAAAATTATCATTTAAATACACATGAACCCACAATTAAATGCTGAAAGACTAACAATGATTTGCAACTATAACTCCTCAACCGATGAAGGCTAAATTGAGCTGAAACATGTTGGTGTATAACTTGGAATTTTTTTCATGTTGTTTCATCGTAATGACTTCACTAAAACAAGGTACGTCAGCTGTTTTGTTTATTGACTTTCTGGGGAATTCTGCAGAACTGGCAACAGACAAACTAACCATCCATTTCTGCATTATAGAACTGTCCAATAAATACCCATTTCTTTACCTCAAATCTAAATCCAAGCAACTGCTCTAAGCTAGTTTCTTGTCTTTTTTTTCTTCTGGAGCCCACAGATTTCATGTGGCCATACATATACTGCACATGTGGTTGAGGTAGCATGCATCACCACAATGATGTTAGTGGCCTGTGGCATTGTTTACAGTAGAGTTACATCTGGAGGTCACTGACTTACTCCGCCAGACTATTACTGAACTGGCGTGGCACACCAGTGCTGGTTAAACTAGTAATGTTTTAATGTGGATGAATACATATCTGTTGACTTTCTGTGTTCTTAATCAACTTCCCACATTTTAAGTCGCTGACCAGGGATAAATAGAAGCTGCCTTGCCACACTGATTGCAAGGATGAGGCTGCATGAGTCAAGAATTGTTTGTTTTGACAGGGACATCTTGGGAACTGATGTTTAATTGTGAATTGTGGTAATGGGTACAAAATACTTGTATTTATCCTTATTGTTGCAGACATTTCAGTAATATACTGTAGAGTATGGTTGTTGAACTGCTGCTGGCTGTACACAGTGGTTAAGAGAATGAGTGACAGTAGCACTGTAGAGAATAGACTTTGGTGGAACAATGCAGACAACTTGAACTATGATATATGGCACAGCAACGTATCACAATACAGTAACTATAGCGCTCACTGAATAAAGCCAGACGTAGCCTATCATGTTCAATAAAAAAGAAGATATTTGTTCGACAGTTTGAGCACAAGATGTGCACTTGAGTTGGCAACTTACCCAGCACATTTCACACTTGACGTGCAACCCGTCTTTTATTGAGTTCAGGCTTGAATCTGACTCATTCATAATGACTGAATAATTACATGAACAATCAAATTCAAAAAACAAACAACAAGCATGGCTTACACATGATTCATTATATAAGTTATTTGTGGATTTAGCGAAAACAATAGAAGCTGATAATAGGATTGGCTAAATCTAACCTAATTGAAAACAAGTCATGTTTTGCTGTTAGAAGCTTGAGATAATGTCACTGCTTTATTGCTGTAAAACAAGATGTGCTTCAAATAGTATTAAAAGTGTCTGCACTTATTCTGACACCAAGTTGTGACTGGTTATTGATAGGTTAGTTTGTACTGATACTGTGTGTACTCTTATACCCTGTGGATGTTTACTTTTGAAAGTTAAAAGTGGAAAACATTGTTTATTTAACTCAACTAAAAACTACCTCAACTCATTACTATGCATACTTGGTCTGTTGTTTGCCCTGCTTGCTTCCAGCTGACCTCGAACATGTTCAGTGAATTAACAAGGCCGTAATGTTGTGCGGTTGTTTTACTACTTTTTTACATATTTATTAAATTGTATGTAATTCATGGGTAGAGACATTTCTGGAAACTAGCCATGATTATGTTGAACCATCACACTAGAGACTTGTGGATTTGAACTTTTATTTTGTGTACATCTGATTAGTTAAGAGTCATTCTTAGTTCCTTGGTGCTTGAACCGGTAGCCATGTCTTAACCTTGATTGTGTTTGTGCGGGTAGATTTGTTATGTCTGTATCTCGGTTTCACCCAGTGACTCACTGGCCTCTATTTTTTGGCTGCCATCGCTCTGAACAGAGAAATAGAAATGTTTGTATATTTCCTGAGCAGAAATAACTGCTGGGAAATCCCTTAAAGGTGATTGCTCAAGTTGGCCATTTCTCTCACGCCTCAGTATGTCATCAGAGTGATTATGAACTCATGCCCCAGTCCTATTGCTGCAGGGGTCTGCTCCTGATGCATTGTATCAGTCAGGAAGTGAAAGCTAGCAGTCAGTCAGAGTCTAAGGTTAGAGGCTGGGCAGGCAGAGCTTTTGGCTTTTCGCAAAGGAAATCGGTGCTTGACATGCACATATACAGTGTACATAATATATCCCTTCCACATGCATACACACATGCAGTGTGACAGCCCTAATGCAGTATACAAAATGATCTTTCAGTCTCGTTGGAAATACATGCACTCCCCTTTTAAACTCCTGACTCCAGTCTTAGGTCAAGATTTGATTTTCTTCTCAAAGGGCTCCTTTGTCAGACATCGCTTGCCTATGAAATTAAATGCATACAGTACTGTGACTTAATTTGAACTCTGAATTAGGATTCTGTATTGTGTCCTCCCATATTCGATTATTAGGTTTAGCCCTCATGACTGCTCTGACTGATGTTCTTCCTCTGTTTTATGTCTTTGCTTTTGACACACATGATTGATTCTAGTTTTAAAAGACAAAGTAAACATTTCCTGTGATATACTGAGGGAACGGATCCAGAGAACTGTGGCAGGAGAGAGGCAGAGAGGAAGGGTAAAGCCAGTGCTGGACTGGGGTATAAAATCCGCCCTGGACTTTTGAGACCCAGACCAGCCCACCACAATTGGCCGGACACAACCATCCTTTCACTCCCCTCAACCTATATACAAATGATCAGGGTTAAGAATGAGCAAAAGCTGCTGGTAGATGGCATGACTCACCAGCCCCCAAAAAAAATAAAAGTTAATTTTGAACCCTGCACACTGCTACTCCTGGTGGCCAATCCATGGTAACACTTAAAGCGAGAGAAGCAAATGTTATAGGGCAACTAACATCAATAATATGGAGTTAGAACAGGAAAATATAGAGATCCTGGGTTTATTCATGCATAGATAATTTAAAGGTAGCTGTCTTGTTCAAATCCCATGCACCTTTTCCAAATTCCTGACCATGCATGCTCGATAATTAGCATGAACTGTACAAACAATGCTATAAAAACATTATAAAAACTGGTGCATGCTTCAAGTTATTTCCATTGTAAACTGAAACCAGTTTCAGAAGTTCTTGGTTGAGATTACACCCTTCGACACATCTGAGCAAGAAAAAAGCTTGAAATTACACCGCATCACATGTAAAAGTGCAAGGAGTCAGGTATGAAGCGGAAGCCAGTAACACGCAGAAAGGAAAGAGAGCTACAACCAGCTTGTCCTGTAAATAAATCTGTGAAGCAGACTTGAAGCACAGATGTAATGATGCAGAAGATATGCTGTATTCGTCACGGTTGACTTTCTGCCCCCCTCTGGAAAAAAAGAATGAAAAAAAAAGATGTCCGCCCTTCCCCTCTACCTCACAGCATAGCCAAATGAAAAGTATGCAGTTGCCAAGGTTATTTGATGAAGATCTCCTATTTTCCTTTGTTTAAGAAAGGTGAATTATTTAGAAATAAGCCTTTTGAGAATTGATATTGAGCTGAATAGAGCTGCAAATAATTAGTAAGGTAGGGCTGACCTGCGTTAGGGGAAGCAATGCTAATGTATGTTAACTCAATTTAGTCTCACTCCCTTTGGCCCCCTCCAACAGAGCCTCAAGATGGCTGGTCACGTTTTCTCCTTCCCCAGAAGTAAACATCTGCTAAGGCCTCCATGACACATAACATGCCATCTGTCCTTCGCTCTGCTCTCTCTCTCTCGCCCTCTCACCCCTTTCCATCTTCTGCAATTATGTGAGTGGCAGCTTTTAGTAAAAAGGTGTGACGTGACTTCTCTAATATCACTGGAGCTGGAACAAATAAAAATAAATGTCAAAAATGGAAACTCTTCAACACTATAATGTTACAGTGTGCACAGTTACTTCATCCTGTACATGGCTTTCAGTCTGGGTTGTGCCCAGATGAGCGTGCCACTGATCTCCAGTGCAACGACAAAGGCCTATTCTCTAAGTGAAACCGGAGATCTCCAAGGAAGCATCTGGCAACCTGGAAACTGGGCCAGTCGATTAGATGATCTGGAGATGAAAAATGCCAATAATGCATGCCTCCTTCAGGCCTTTTGGCAGGAGTGGACAAACTTGATACATTCCTTCCTCAATGTTTCTATCTCTCTTTCCTTCTTTGGCTGTGTCACTCTCTCTCCCCTTGCCACTCTGTCTTCCCCCCTTTAGCATTTGTTCATCACCCTCGACGCTGGCTGGGAGAGGGAGAGGCGGGCTGACAGAGACAGGATGCACTGTTTGTCAGCCAGCAGCGGACGTGCCTGGCGGAGCTCTGCTTTCAGCCGAGGTGTCAAACAAAGAGTCACTCGGTCCAGGAACTGCAGGACAAGCTGTAAGTCTGTCTGCCTTCTGAGTCACACCCCCCTCCTCCTGTGATAGTGCTTGCCAGAGCTTTCTCTCTCACTACCTGACCCCCCTCTCTCTTTCATCCTTTGCTGGCAAGAGCTGCCTGAAAAACAAAAAGAAAGCAATAAGGTGACACTGTGGACTGCTAACAAATTGCTTTCTAGTGTATTTTCCTTCTATGCCCCCCCCCTCCCCGCCCTCTCTGAGAGCTGAAAGGTGACTAGTCAAAGAGCCACTGTGTGTGTTCTCATGTGTGTGTGCGTGTTGAAGGCGGAGCAGGGGGGCACGCAGGGCAAACAGAAGTATATTTCCTCTCGGACACAATCTCATCATCTTTTGTTGCTGCTGTCAGGCAGATGGTGCCACCTGGTTCCTCATTTAACACACACACACACACACACACACACATACACACACACACACATGCGCTATCAGACATGCAAGTACACACACAAACACACACTCCCGCCCGCTCAGTAAAAGACCATACATCATTTCATTACCCGTCTTCGGTTTTGTACAATAACATCCGCTGGGGTAATAACCGCATGCTCTCCCAGAACATTTCATCAGGGATATCAGCCTGTACTGCTGGGCAACGTTGCCAGGTCTCGTCTTTTCATGTAAAACTATCCCCACATTTCCCCTCTAACACCATCAGCATCTTCAATGAAGCAACACCTGATACTTTTGATTAAATGAGAATTTACGTTATGCAGGCTGGTGGCACCAGTGGAGGAAAGTGGCAATATACATTTTACTGTGATAGACAAAGAAAATGGTCAGAAAAGGAAACATAGTAAATAAGATAAATTCCAACCTTGAGTAATAGATAGGTATTCTGATTTAGATTTCTGCTTTTAATGTTTAGTAGCTTAGTAGTATTATAGAATTTGCATTTCAGGTCCTTTGAGGGTATTTAGAAAGAAACTGGTATTTCTGCCTCTTCATTTATAATATGAACATTGGTACATAAAGGTTTAAGAAATGTCTTGTTCTGTGGAGTTAAACTTGAACATTTACAACATGTAAGGCATCAATAACAGCTTTTTGGCCATTTAGTACTTTAGTCCGTCTGCCACTTGTTGATCAGGTAGTGTACAGTGACCAGCTGCCTACTGTGAAACAGGGTTGGTGAAAATGAACCAAAGAGAAAGGTTTGGGCTGTAAAACTACAATGAGCTGAAAGATACTAAAATGCTCTGTAGAGCTCAGGGAATTATAAGTGTGTTAAGTGATTTATTTTGTCGTTGTTAGGAAAAAGTTTAATAATAAACTTTCAGCATATTGTAATTCAAGCCTTACTTGGTCCCATACGTACCATGTGTAGCGGAGTGTAGCTGTTGCCAGATTGCCTCCTGGGCCTTTGCGCAAAGGCATGAAACCCCCAACTGAAATGCCTGTCCATGGGCAGCCCCCTCCCTTTATCATCTCTCCAATGCATTACAAATACACTGTTTTTAGCTGTACAGGTCCTGTTTGTGTATTACAGGCATGTGTGTAATATACATGTATGTATGAAATTACAACAGAGTGAAAAAGTGAATTTCCCTCAGGGATCAATAAAGGACTGTTCTATTTCAGGGGCCACCGGAAGAGCTTTGGGATCTTCAGTCAAAACAGACTTGACCCTCCGTTCACCAGCAATTAATTTTCTATGACGCTCCAAACTCATCAGTATAAAAGGCATGACCCTCCCCAACAATTTATTGATGTCTTCTGCACTGGTTTGCACTTAGTAAAGATACACTAATACACAATGTTTTTTTTGTTTTTTTACAACCATGACTTTCATGACTTGCCATTTCAGTAGATTTACTCACTAACATTGTTGGAGAAACACAATAAGTATGGAAACTAAATGCACACTTCCTGCATTACTGCACTAATTTAAATACTAAGTTACTCCTCTAGTAAACTGGTACTAACATGAAATTAAACAATAATACATTGAGACCATTCAACAAAGCACTATGGGTGATAACAAATTCAACACACAAACTGGTTGCTATGGAGTCATCACCAGGCTTCCTCAGTCATAGTATATTTTGGCATATAGGTATCACATTTGCAGTAGAATCTTTGGTACTGCCCTCTAGAAGCTAAATTCAACTAAATATATGACAGTAAACAGTGTTCAAGCTACAGTGTGTTAAGATGCCTCTCCACCACAGAAACAAAGCGCAATCCCACTATAAAACGTTAAGACACGTTAAGAAAAGATCCGTATTTTGCCGTAATCCAATGACACGAAAAAAAAGGTAATACTCAGCGATCAGTAGATCCACAAATGGCGTTTTTCCACTGCTGGTAACAGCTTGCCTCGGCTCGCCTCGGCCCGCCTCGGCTCGCCTCGGCCCATT
>NC_048415.1:11123713-11165119 GCF_013103735.1 Etheostoma cragini | reverse complement strand
TCGTAATGGAAAACCAAAAAAAGCGAGTAGACCCGAGGCGAGTCGAGTAGATACCACGCAGTGGAAAACCGCCAAAACAGGGTCACGGTGTAACCAGCCCTCTCCACTTTGCCGTTTAAACAAAGTGGAAATAAACGTATAAAAGTCCAAATCTACACAAAATGTGCAATCAATTGGTAAGCTGACATCACATTTATATACATGGCATTTAGGAAACCTTTTTTGCAACATTGGAACAGCAAGATGTCCAGACTAGTGCAACAGTATTTTTAAATTTTTTGGATCCTGCTGCTTCCATCGTCAGCTAGGTAATATTTTCTTACTAAAGCAGTAAATGAAACCAGATGTATTACCTACCACTCTTTAGTTGTATTGTATTATTTAAAATATTTACATTTATACTTAGAAATTTAGTTGTTTTCGTGAAAAAAAATGTTGGGTGACTCTCCCCTCAACAAAGAATAACAATACATGACCCTTTCTTTAAAGTGTATGTGTTAGATATTTGTTAGCATATTAATCAATATTGAAACAGCTGGAAGTATCTCTACATGATGTCACATTGTCTCTATTTGGCTAGTTATAAACAAAACACACCACCAAACAGCACAAGGAAACCCGAATATTTTTATCTAATGTATGTGCGTTTTTGTATGTGACAGTACTTTTCTTCACACCACGCTCTGTGTATGCAAGCTTTACTAAACACAGATATGCGTGTGCCTGTATACATGTAAGTGCATATAGTGTAAAGATAATCCCTCATTATTTTCACACCACTTTGTTTGTTGCAGCTTTCCCTGTTTCACAACACCACTTTGATAACAGAGCTGTCACAAAAGGAAGCAAATCATCATCACAGTGACTGAATGGTTGAGTGATGACACAAAGGAATAGCACTGACAAATCAACACTGTACCGGGTCACCATGTCATAACTGTTTATAGACCCACGCATGCACAGCTGCCTCCTTTACAATCTTCTATCATCACTACCCCTAGTCGTGCAGAGGCAGAAACACTGACGGTATGGGTGACTTCCTACCACCTGACTATTGACATCCTTTTAAGGTGCTCTCTGCTCAATTAGAAATTCCAGTCAGTTATGAATCATCATCAAGTAAAGACAGCTCCGCTTCTAATAATTTCTGTTGAAAATCTTTACAATTTCTGACAAACTTTTCAATGTCAAGAGACATTGTCCATGTTTGTATTACTGTAAAACCAACTCCCGGGTTATTTAATTTGATTTTAGTTGCTTTTGACACAAAAGTCAAAAGTGAGAACATGCTTTTGAACTTTTTAATAGTCAAGTGAGACATGTTTTGAGTAGGCTGGCAGATACCTGTGTGTACACTCTCTCAGACATGTCCCAGTATAACAGCTCAGGTCAAGGGGTGTTTTTTTTTTTAAGCAATCAACATCCACTAGTAGGTGCTGTAGCCAGTGCAGAAAAACAGGCAGATTTACAATAGTTACTTCTAAAAAAAACGTATGCCGCTTTAGCACTGCATTAAGAATTATCAGTTTAAATTTATGTGACTTTGCAAAACAGTGACTGGAAGACTGACTCTTGTTCCATCCCTTTTGTGCACATAATTAAATCTATAAAAATGATAAAAAAACAACTATATTTCTGCAAAATGTGGTGACAAATAAAATAAAAGTATCACTAGTCATGAAACCCCTATCATGGTAAACCTGATCACTGTGAAAAATAATTTGTTTTGACTCAACCAACCTTTGGTGCTATGGTCCGTTAGAAAATGTGTGTGCGTGTGTGTGTGTGCGCGCATGCGTGTGTGTGTGTGTGCATGCGTGCGTGTGTGCGTGCTGTATGCCAGCCAAGCTTAAGCCACACAGCAGATGGACAGTTTGAATAAATAAATGCTGTGCATGACATGACTGCTCTTTCTCTTTCTCCCTCTCTTACTCACTCTCTCGCTCTCTTTCTCTCTCTCCCTCCCCTTCCCTCTGTCCATGACTACATGAGGGCCAAGTCATGAGCTGACGCTTTGCTTTCAGAAACCTTTTGTCTGGCTTGGCAGCAGAACAGATTCAATCATGTCTGAAGGTCAAGAAGTTAAAAAGCCCCGAATTGCCTCCTGTCTCTCTCTCTCTCCATGAGATGGCGAGAATGGACACAGGGAGGGAAAAAAGAAGACATTCAAACCAGAGGAAATCATTCTGCAAGTAAACATTGCCTCAATTTTCGAGGGAAGCATGCACGCAGTCGTTATTGATTCACACAGACACGCACACACTGGATAACCACCATTCCACACAAATGTCCACATATAGGCATAGGAAAAAAAAGACAGTAGCCCCAAGTGGAATTTATCTTGTTTTTCAGGAGTGCTCAGTGCACAAGACAGTGCTTCCATTTATACCCACACACACAGTACATAAGATAAACAGAAATGCGTGTGTAAAGCAGCGAGGGAAATTCCATTTTGACTTGGTAAAAAGTCAAACAACAGCTAATTGCTTTAACAAAGACTAACTTAAAATAATAACATGTTGCTGAAGTGGTTGAATGGTCTTTGATGAAGAAAAAAAAATATGTATACAAAATGTTTTTATTTTATTTTATTAGTTGGTTAAATCATGAACATTCCAAGAGATGATATCTATATTTTTCTAAATTAACATAAGAAGTTTAATGGTAGTTACGCTTTTCCACATGTTGAATATGTAATTTTGGAGTGACCCTTTACATTTGCAGTGAAACTCTTAAATGAGATTTATTATCCATCAAAAGCAAAAAAAAATGGGAAGCAATTAAATGTTCTTCAGAAATCAGCTCTCCAGGACCAAGATATGACAATGGTGAACCTGCAATATATTTTGGTGTTTTACTTTAAATAACTGGCAGTTTTCGGCCTGAGAAAGAAGTGTATGGTCTCTACAAGAGGTAGTGGTGGACAACCAAATCTGTCTTAAACCATGGGGTTGAGGATTATTGAAGTGTGTGTGCTGGGAGGACTGGCCAGATTAACATTCCCGGGAGTATTTTTAACACTCTGGGCGACAAATTTGCAACACTGTTCTCTCTTGTGTTCGCCCTGTGTGCTAAGCCCGGGACCCAGGTTTAGAGGAGGTCATCTGGAAAGAGCAGAGAAAAATCCCTTCTGCCCTGTGTGTGTGTGTGTGTGTGTGTGTGTGTGTGTGTGTGTGTGTGTGTGTGGTAGAGTGGAATTAAGCAGCAGTGGGAGGTGGGAGGAGGAGATATGTCGTACAGTCTCCCTGTTCCCACTAGCTGAAACTGATCCTTTTATTGGAGGTCCCTGCCATTGTTTTGGATGCTGGTGCACAATGAGTTGAGGATTTGGTATTGGAATGTAAATTGATGCAGTTTGAAGTTATCTCCACTATCTAATGCTCTAAACACTGAAAATCTGTACTTAAAGGATGTTGAGGTTTTGGAAGATTGGTCGGGTGGTTATCTTGCATATCAGGGCATGAGAACATACTGTAGATACAAAAATATCACTGTGTCACTGCACCGGTCATCTGGTCTGTGCTCTGCACAGCCACATGAATGAAACTCACATTTACATTTTTGTTCCTGACTTAATTGTTTTGTGATGATCAATTGTGTGGTATATCTTTCTGCAGGAGTACTGTACTGCATGCATCAAAATCAGAATACATTTTTAAGAGTTTCATGTCACAAGAAAAATATAATCTATTTTCTCACTAACCCTTGTGACATTCAGGAAATGAGGAATAACTTCAAAGAATAGCCCCAGTAAAATTTGTTTTGAGAAAAGCATACATATTTAAATGTAGATGTTTGAGAATATTACAGTATATACAGTCCATACGCTTGAAGAAAAAAATATATATATTTAGGTTTTGGATAGACAAAACAAAAGGTTACTCAAAGTCCCAAGTACAGCTGAGATTAGAGACCAAGTCAGCAATATTCAAATCCAAGTCTACAGGAAGCGTCAAGCAGAGCAATCTCCTCCAAACTCTTTGTAATCACGTAACCTTGACAGTAAAATTGACCTTGTGATATTTACAGTAATGCACTCATCTCAGCAGCGGAATTGCCGTCTGCTGTTAAATGTGTCAGCCTGGCTAAGGGAAGCCAGTGAAAAATATCTCCAACAGTCTCCCACAGCTTATCTGTTAGCAGCTCTTGTGTGAGTCAGGGCAGAGATGGTGTAGGAGGCAAGATACAACAGTGTCATCAGCTCCACACCAGAAGACCCAGGTGTCTAAATAAAGCAAAGTGTAGCGCTGGCATAAAAACAGATAAGCACTCTTATTCCACTCACACTGTCACGCTCGAACGCAAACGGCATCCTGACACAAAAGTCTTCAAAAGCATGCAGAGTTTTCACTACATCCATAGGCAACATCTATTTGTGTTTTTCTAGAAAGATGGCTCTTGCTGTTGTTGTGGAAATTTCAATTGTAATGGATTACATGTTATGTTAGTGGATATATTAATGCAACTAGCCAATTTATCGAAACATTCCGAAAAAGCAGTCATTTTGGAGATAAGTGGTTTCCATCTGACCGTGACGCTATGTATGCATCTGCATTAGCGCATGCATCTGGTAACAGTTTGGTTGCTGTGCTCAAAATGACCAATTTTTCTAAGAGTTGCAGATCTGCATACGATGATCCCAAAGACAAACAAATACTTTAAACTAAAATATGTAAACACCTAAAGTGTGATTCATCTTACATCTACACCAGCACACACACCCTCATCCACATACACTCATGCACACAAGTGCTAAATATATCCTAATGGAACACAATTGTTGCTTCCCCTTTCCAGGCAAGCTCTTACAACTGCAGTGGAGTGGTAAAAACAGCAGGCAACATATCTGAGTTTGTGTATGTGTGTGCTTCTATGTGTGTCTGGTAGCTGTAACACTGGGGCTGTTAATAACGCACTGCAGGCTACAGGGCGCAAGCAGCGGGAGGAAGTTGTGCAACACAAACCAGGGGATGAGAATGAGAAGCAGAGTCAGGGTCAGCATCTGGTATTTGGTTGTGGTAACACTCCCTAACTTCATTCCCTAAGACATGGACAAGTGTTGGACAAGCGACATGGAAAAATACTGCTGAATCTAAATGGAATACTTGCACACTAAGGGGAATGAAGGCATTGTGTGATGATAAAGGCTACAGTATTTTTTTTAGATATGCTTGAGAGATTTTGATGACTCACAATATTACATTATATACACCCAACCAATAATAGCACAGTTATGTCTCAGAATGTGAGACTGTAATTGATGGTAGCACTATTCCTATGTTCTTTCTGTATTGCTTAATATCCGTAATATACACTTTGTGCCTGAAGTGAATTTGGTACAAAATCCAGAGCTGTCAGTCATGTCCCAGGGGTATCAGGTGACAAAACTACAATAAAGGTATAAAGATAAAAAAGATCAAACTGTGGAAGCTGCTAGAGAGCACAACATGCTCACTGAGTCTAGCAGAACCTTAGCTTGTATAGTTCCTGGCCAGTATACACATATTTAAGTCTAAAACCCGGTTGTCTTTCCAGTTGCGCCTTTAGCCCACTTTGAATTCCCTCAAAGCACTCAGTTCAATTCACAATCACCCAATAAGGAAATTAATGAAGGCAAACAAAGCATATGCTGTCAAACAAAACATCTCAGTACTACTTGTGAGTACTACTGCTCCCATCTGTGGTAGTTTGACATGCCCACTGATAGAGATAAGACACAAACCATCATCTAAAAAGAGAAAGGAAATAGGAAAATTGCTAATGTACGCAGGCAAATGTGCCACAATTGGGCTTTTTGTAGGTGTTTCCTCATTCCGTTGTGTTGAAGGGAGAGAGAGACATGAAAAACACACAGTAGGAATTTATAAAGACAATGTGACATGTTTTGAACTTGCATCATAGCCAGCTTCCACCAAAGTTCAACATCGTGTCTTTAACCTTTAACCTGATGACCTAGTTTACAATGAGGAAACGAATAGTTGAGCCATTAATAAAGATTTCATCAAAGACAAGAGAAACGGTTACTGAGCAAATGTATGCTACACTCCCTGAGCCAGGATGTTAAAAGGCCTGTCTATATTGCAGGCCAATAGAGAAGGCAAACACACACTCAGACAAATGCACCTTTGTGTACTCACACACACCTGTCCAAACAGGGGCTGTGTGTGGACTAAACATGACTGACAGGTCATGCATTTCCAGGCCCAGACAGTTAAGTAGAGAGAGGAAAGCTGGAATGAAGGGTTGGTTTATGCTTTGATATAGTATGCAAGATTCCATTCCCAAAACCTTTTTTTCTTTAGAACAACGCACGCTTATCATCCTTAAATTGTCTGCTGAAATATACATTCAGACTCACCGTTTTTTGATATATTATCACACGTTATATAATACTATATTATCATCCAAAGGGCATATTAAGGGTCACAGAGTCCACATCTTTTCATGTGCAATTTGAAGAGAATATTTGAAGACATTTTTACTTTGACTTGTGCACATGGTAGCAGAACCAAGGACACTGGTTTTGTGCTTAATAGTTGAGGTAGAGCCACTGACTTGTGAGCCTTTGCCGACTGAAGTTATGCTACAAATATGCAGCTTCCTGGGGCTTTCAAAGGAAATGAGAAAAAGGTGAGGACAAAAACCTAGGCGGACGAAAGGAAATCTTTTTTTTTTTAAATGAGCAGAAGCAGCAGAATTACAGAGGCCTGCTTTATGCATCAAAGTGAAATGACCTCTGTAGCAAATAAAAACAGGGGGATCTAACATATTACCTGTCAACGACTCTGCATATTTGGCAGAGGATAAAATGCAATTTTACAAACCAGCAACTAATTACGAAACAGGGATGCAGGCTGGAGGTTGGCCGTCCTTGATTGAGTCATCAATATCGCTTTAGTTTTTTCCGCCGTTATCATCCCGCTAACACTGTTATTAATTCATCCGCCTCATTGTTAGCCACTCACCAACCGATGTGAGGGAAGATAAATAAAGGTTGCTGGGGACTCAGGTGGAGGACAGATCAGTTTGGACAGAAGTGAGACCTGACAACAGGAACAGTAAGGCTGCCAGGGGATCTGCATCGCTGATGTTGAATTTCTGTTTTGTTTTCCTAACTCAACAAGTATAGTGGGCCCCCTTTTCATTATTCATATAATGTGGAAAAAGCTGACGTGGCTTTTTGCACTAAAAAGATTAAAGGCAGGGGAGGTTTTCTATAAATGCTGGTCTGTAAGTGTGCTTGAGAGAGAGAAATCATCATTAATATTTGTGTTATTGTTGTTTTCATTGCTTTTTTCATTGATTCTGCTAAGTTAAAACTCTTCAGTTTATGCCACGCACAAACAAGGTGCAGTCTCTTCCATATTTTAATTAGAAAGTAAGCAATGTTGAAGATGCATTGTGACAGATGCCGATGAGAAAGTTGTATCATGAAATTCAGCAGTGATGTGTCATTGATGCACGGCACTGCTAAGTCTTGGCATTTTCCATTTTAGTATTTCCAAAAGGTCTCTTCACTTATGCATGCAGAGCAATGTCATGTGAATTGCTCCAAAATTATTCCCAATTCAGTTGGAGCCTCCATTTTCTATCTACTGCTTCCTGCGGGCAAAGTGTTTAAACCTTAACAACCACCAAAATGTCAACCTCTCCCCTGACTGGCAACTCTGCTGTTCCTCTACCTTGTCAGAGGACATGGGTAATGGAATACCTGGACATAAAACAAAAGGTTAACTAGGAAGCTATGGTGTGACAGAATCCAGGAGCAGAGCAGGAGCTTCATACCTGACATTAACCAATCCTAGACCTACCGCTGTTACCGATTACCAGTATCAAGAGTGGTTTATATCCCTCTCTCCTGCGTATATGGGAATTGCCTTCTCAAGATCTGTGTCTGAATGCAGTCACGGTACATTCCTCCCACTGTTTACATGGGGATTGTGTGCAATATGTTCATAATTGTTTGGGGCTTTAGGATATTTTCTTCTCTGTGGTGTCCTTACAATATCACCACAAACGATTTCAACTTTGTTGTCAGCACGTGGCTTGGTGTTGCAATCGCTGTTAGAGGCTTGCAGTTTACCATAAAATCATGCACTAAGTGGTGGATGGACATTTTAAAAGACTGAACCGAAATTAAATTGGTAAATGGAAATCCTTGTATGAGGTCAAGAAAGTATTTTATGTTTACCAACATCTTAAATACCCCGACTTCAGATCCATATCATGTTGGCTCAGGAAAACCAGTTTGTTCCCCAACAGGCAAATACTGCTTTTACTGGCCATCAATTCTATGCTGGATTGTTTAGTCTAAAAGCATTTCTTATAGTCAGTTTAGGAGGAATTATATGACCTTGCGTCTTGAAACAAATGCAGTAAAAAGCCAGAAACATGACCCTTGTAGAAACAAGTGGGTAATAAATGTGTCAGTGTCCTGTGAACTGGTTTACATCCTGGTTCTTTCTCAACCACACTGGTTTCTCAAGGCCTTGTGGTTAAACAGGTAATGGGAGCCTTGGAATTGGCAACTTGCAACAAAGTTTCACCACTTCAGCCCTTCAGTAAAATAAACAACAAAATGAATTAGCGATGGACTCTTAAACACAGATTAAAGGCATTAACACATTTTTGTTTAAGGGCTTATGCAACTATACAGCAAGGGCAATGTTTAGCTCATTGTCAGAACCTGAATCAACACTGAAAATGAACACTTTGCAACAGCAGAACATGTTTTAGTTAAGCTGGACTTGAACCAGTCCTCAATGTGGAAGGTAGATGTCTTTTGACCTTTTACTACTTCACTGCCCTTGATTTTAAATGGCAACCTCTGGTTGCTTCTAGTTGTCTTTTCATGTTTTCATGCCATCAAACATCTCTCATTTTTCTTGTTATTAGTATTATAAGACAGTGATTGATCTTGAGTGTCAATGACCAATGACACCCATTCGTACGTCTAAAGGGTTGTTAGATGAAGATTCCTTACATCACTTGTCAACAATCTCACAATCCAGCATGGAGAATATCACCACTTTGAGGCTGCGTGCACCTAAATCTGATCCTTCACTCAGACCATTACTCCATAACTCCCTGCCATTAACATGCACTTAGTCATACATGTTTACGGCCATTGCATTTAAGAGCATGCCTTCTTCTGGCAAATAAAACCTCTGAAGGAAGTCCAGACATGCAACAACCTCCTCAGAGTTTTATGTTGTAATAAAAGTTGTGTACATGCTTTTCGCCTATTTGCACCCCAAGGGCACAAGGGTGAAAAGGTTATCGTGACACTGCCATCTGCCCCAACCTTCAAAGGATTCTTCTTTCTTAATTTCTTGCCATTGGGCACTTTTGATTTATTACAGTTTTACTGTCTTTGATTTAACACCCTCATTTTCCCAGAAGTAATGTTTTAGGAGAATCTCAGAATGAGAAGAGAGTACTAGAAAAAGTAACCGTCTTTGTGAGAAAGCGGAGGATTTATTTGGCCTTCCGAAAACTGCTTTGAAGGAATTATTACAAAGATCAATAGTTGGATTTGGATGGGAATCAAACACAGACCTTGACCTCTTTTGATTCATCCAAAAGAAAAACTAAATGTTTCTTTTGGGGTGGCAGAAATACAGAGAATCTGAACCCATTAAAACCACCACTCATCCTGCTTTGCTGATGAGAAAACTTGGCTTAACAATCAACCCCTCTGTCTAGTTTTCATTTCTTAATCTTTTTCCTCTTAGCTGCCTCTTTGTGACTCACCTCTCTCCACTTCAGTCCATCTCTCTCCCATTACCCTTGGTGCCCTGCTACACATTGTTGTCATCAACAAATGGTTGGGTCTCAGTTTTATTTGTGGCCCTGTTTAAAAGTGGCTTTTTGAAGGGAGTGCAAAGGTTCCTCTGCATGGCTGGGCCCATCTGTAGTGTGACATAATGATTTTTTCACGCTGCATTAAGTTATAACTGTGCTGCCAGAGAAGCAAGCCAAGACCTAGTTTCTAATTGGACTATTAGAGTGAGAGAAGCAGGAACAACAGCAACACAACGTATCATAAGGCACCTTTCAACCCCAACTACATCCATTCTTCCTTTTTCCTACCTATCAATTCTATTCAATTCCTATCAACTGCTGTTGCTGTTGTTTGTGGCTGTATCTAAACAGTTTTTGCATTTCCTTTAGTGCCATTTGTACTCCCTATGTGGTCCAGGTTTGGAGCTGGACGATAGAAAAACAAAATTGAGAATAACATTCAGCTTAGTTTTTTGTTTACACCCCAGGCAGATTAAAGTCAGTGTCAGGTCGTAGGGTTGGCAAGATTAGGCATTTAGGATTTGGGATTGTGGTTCACCAGGCCAGGCTATCGGTCACGGCCAACAAGCTACACATGGATGAATTTCCTCTGGAGGCTTAACCAGCGGTCAAGCGTGCTGACCCACTGGACTCTCCAAATGCAGTTTCTTCTTTGGCTAGCCCTAAGATCTAACAATGGGGGCTTTGAAGGAAAGTGAAAGAGAAAAACCTTGACCAGTTAAAGTTAGTTGAAGTTTAATTTACAGTAATGAAATTAATGTAGCTTTCCATGCTGCTTCTGTTGATATAATGTTGTAGAATATATTAAACCAAATAACCTTGACTTTACAATTTCATATCAAAAAGTGCATTCATTCATTTGTGTTATTTATGAGGCTCAGTTTGGAAACTCCTGGGGCACAATTACACAAGGAAAATCTATCTCTCCACTCTCTGGTGGTAAAGATATTTGTGACTTGCTTACAAAAAAAACAATGGATAATGAAACCACGCACTATGCAGGTGTAAACCATTCCAGTGTTTACAATTTAGAGATTAAATTAAGAGGTTAAAGTCTGAGAAAAGAACACACAGGTTGTCCTAAATGTGTGGATGTGCAATCAGTTCGCCTTTTTTCCCCACTTGTCACAACCAGTCATGCATGCATGCTAATAATGGAAATGTAATCATGACATTTTGTGTATTAGTGGGAATCGCAGCTCTGTGCATGACTAGATTCGGAGATGCTAACAGTAGTATGGCATGCTGTAATTTGCTCTGTTACTAGAAGGCAGCCTCTAGGACATTCCTCTACAAGATAACTCATGTGGCCCATCAATTTCTACAATGTAGCTGACATCCTGATTACAGACAGGTGAGCAGAACTTGAAAAGCAGGGCATTCTCTTCTTTTCTGTCCTCTGTGTTCACTGAAATCTGCTCTCATTCCATGCCCCTCATACCCTATTCTTCACATAAAGCTTTCACAACAGCTGACACTGCTATGTAAAGCCATGCTTACAGCACAGAGCCATTCAAATGTTTTTGGGATGTCACATGTATTGTATAACCTACTGCATACTGCATCGGACACTAATACCATATATACTGTACAACTAGCATGTCAAATAGAGCTGTGTATACACAAGACATAATTCTACTTCAACACATTTTGTTTCGGTAATCCAGTTTTAACCTGAAATATGGCGCCTCACAAAATACCAAACAAGTTTGCTGTGTAGTTTCATTTTTTCCTTGTTGTATCTAATTGTGTTAACCATGCTATTATTAGTTAAAATCCCCAATGTGGCCAAAACAAATGTTAGTTTTACTATTGCCAAATTCCAACCTGAATGTCACAGGTTTTGAATGTCAAGTCTCATTTAGCAATGATTAAGTAGTGAATGGAGTTTAGATATTGCTTGGTAGATATATAACTGTACGAGTTTTGTGTAACAAAGCGGGCCTTTCAACATCCAACAAACCCATAAAAATGAAGAGACAAATTGGGGTTTGAGGTTAATTTTGTATTAGCTGATTGCTACCATCCATCTAGTTCATTAGGAAATAACTAAGCAACAACAAAAAATAATTTTAAATATATGTTTGGATAGGGAGGAACATTACGACTAAATATTCAGTGATGTATGGTAACCATATGAGACTGGATCAGAGGCTCAAGCCAGGGACAAATCCAATTTTGTCTTAAGCACTACAGCTCCGTCAGTTCACACACTGATTAAAAACAATTATCAGCTAAAGAAAGAGGTGCACACTTATCAGTGGGGCAGTGATGCAAGCCAATAGTGCTTCCTTCTATCTTGACCTATCTTACCCTAATCCCTCTTCCTCTTGCCTTTCTTGGGGTCCTCATCCTTCTTTCTTTGTGAAAACTGGTGTCTCCTTCAGGTGATAAATGCTTCTTCCCTTGCACACTGTCTGGGTTTGGACACTCTTAAATTACCCCAAGCTGTGGAGAGGAGAGGAAAGAGGAACTTAAAAATAGCATTTGGACAGGACTTTTCTTTTAGGCTAATGGCTGCCCCTCCATGACCCTTCATCAGCACCCTTGTCACTCTTCCTTCACTTCCTTATTCCCTTACTTCCCACCTTTTTATGGAGAAGGAGGGAAGGTGGGTTATTGATGATAATTCTGCAGATCTCTGTTACTTCATCACGTACACATACACTCACACCATTTGCCCCCACAAGCCTCATCTCTCTTTCTCTTCCTCTCCTCAGGCTCTCACATGAATAATGTTGTCCCCAAGCTAGAATGAGGTCAGAAAAGTAATGGTAAGACATATTGTGCAGTTAAGGCTGTCTGCAAATGACCCATAAATAATCAAAGGCCACACATTAGCAGATGCAACATTGTGGCAGGATGTGTGTGTGTGTTTGACTTAAAAATAGATGTTGCTATTGATTAACTTATTGACTAATACCTTTAGCTTTTAATGCAATAATTGATTGTTTTGGTAAGAACCAAAAATGAATAAATATGCATTTGGCATTGATGGAAATCATAAAGTATTTTAAAGTCTAAAAAATATTTTGTACGGACAAACCCTGAGGATAAAAAGTTTCTAAGCTGCATTTGTGATGATTGTATTTTTCTATTGAGGAAAAACATTTACTGTCGGAGAAAAGATGTTAAAAATCCAAAGCATTTTTCTGTGAAATCTAAAAAAGAATAACATTCTGTGTTATACATGTATTTTGGAGCAAGTCCCCCTGTCTGGCACTTGTCAAATTAATTGTTATCCCTGCAGTTAAAGTGATGAAGATCCTAAAGCTCCACCATGGTCTGTCTGACCTCCACTGTTGGCTCATCAGCAACACAACTTGTCATCAAAGTTTGTTTCAGCCCAAAGAGCTGCAGTTAACCTTTGACCCCTCACCTCTGCTGCCCTTCCTTAAAGTGGGAGCCCTGAACTTTGGGAGACTGATAGCTTTCCAAAACAGGGTATTTGGAGGTGGGGGTTCTGGGGGTAGGGTGCAGCGTCATTGGCTGGTGGGATCGGTTGTGTCTGGCTCTGTGTTAACAGTCTTATTGAGCCCCCCAGCAATCTCCTCAAATTCCTTTTACAACTCCCTTGCTTAATATTTACAAACAAACCAGCACCAATGCCATGTTTGTCCTTCAGCTCATTTGCTGGTAATTAGGGAGCTCTTAGTCTTGACTCAAAAGCCATCTTAGAGCCAACCACCAGCCACACTTCTAAACTCCCTTCAACTATTACCATTTGTACTTGCATAAGACAAAGTACTAATGTTATCACCTCTGAAACTATTTTCTATTGCATTTTTGTTCACGGTGGAGATGTGAAAAACACTGTTTCTTATCCTCTATGTACAGTATACTGTATGATTTTACCTCAAAGGGTTCCTTGTTTAACAAATGTAAAAATATAAGCCCTGGAATTTAACTTTAGCCAAACCTCACTAGTTAACTTACAGTTTAGGTCTGTCTTGATTCAATTGCAGATTTCTGGAAAAGACAAAGTTCACTGAACTCTTTCAGGTCTTCCACATTACCCCGGCTACAAACAAGCAACCGATTAAAAGTTTTAAACGGTGCAGTTTCCAGACAGAGGAGAAATCAAAGTATGCGTTTAAGACTTCAATAAGCGTAGCATGCCAATAACAGCCAGGGAGGCCAGGGCAAAGAGGCAAGCAGACTGGGCCTGTTAAAAGGAGCTGCATTCCATTCAAATAGCCTCGAAAGTCGCTCTGCTCCACTGAACAAATCAATACTATTCATTTAAAGGCATTTCTTGGTGGATTTAATCAACAAGTATTAGGAAACGTTTTTCACTGGTGTGTGTGTGTGTGTGTGTGTGTGTGTGTGTGTGCTTTTTTGGTACATTCACAAAAACAGAACCAGGTATGCAGATATTGAGCATACATATTCCTCTCAGAGGATTTGAAAGACAAATTAAATTTGTTTATTATTATATTATATTATTATTTTATTATTATGTCAGAAACATACAGAGACCCATGGGGTGTACTTCAAAGGTTAAATATGTGGTCCCTAGATATGAACTGAAACAAATGAATTGTGAGGAAATGCAGTTGAAGACTACTATGTGCTCTGTTGCTCTGGTGCATTACAGATGCTTTTTATTGAGCATATGGTTCTGATTGGGGAATCGTATTGACATTCAGACTCTCACTTTAAACACTCACTTTGAATGACAGTTAAGAATATTGATCAAGAGGTATGTGAAGAGTGCCAACGGCAGCACCAAGGCAGTTAGTATACTCCAGTGAAGCCTAAAGCCTCTGCTAAGAAGTTATTTATTTTCACTTGCAAGGCAATCTTATTTGCGGGCTCTGGTTTAAATGCGCAATCACAATGACCATCGCAAAGTGCTAGGTTATGGCTGGTAGGAAAGAGTGGCTTATCCGAGTGCATATGTCAAACGGTTCTTTGAAACAGAAACAGAGTGGTAATTAATCATTCTCTTCTGAGGCAGTCATGACCTGTCACAAAACCTTTAAACAGACGGTCCAATGCCTGTCAGAAAAGGCTCACCAAAGGCCGACCAGAACGCAGACCGGATCTCTCAGAGCAGGAAAATGCAGCAGCGCAGATTGGCAAGATGCATATATACAACAAACGTCCAGCCAAACCCAGATGATGTGCTTTTGCAAGCTGACTTTATATTTGTGGAGATAAGAGTCTTGTATGTGTTTTCTTTAGCAAAAAAATAAATATCACATTATTTTGCAGGGTTAATGTACTTTTAGCTGTTTGTAGTTACTTAAAGAGATATGTCTCCATATGCAAATCTTGTTAAATAGGAGTTTTTTTTTTTTCTGAAAATAATTTGCATATTAATCAGATTTGACCGGAACTATTACATTCACAATTTTGCTGTCACATGCACATCACATAGCAAGTATCAAAGCTGTGATATTTTTGTCACACATTTAGAAAGGAAATGCTGAACATAGAGATTTTAATTGTCTTAAGGTGTTTATTTATGTCAAATCCTTAGATTGTCAGAACACTGACTTACACCTGAGTTTTGTGAGTTTATTTCGCAGAAGCTTTATGATGGTTCAGCACGATATAATTAAAATAACCACATTGGATCATTAAGCATAATGGGGCTTCACTTAGGTACAGCACTTTTTAAATTAGAGGTAGCAGATGTAACACACATATAGTCGCTGTTCTGCTGGCTTTGGATGGCTTTGGGGGTTTAATTAGCTGAAGGGGAGAGCTTTGAAACAATTCAGGGATGACAGATACTGGTACAACCAAATCACATCTTTTCCTCATCATTTCAGACTGATTTACTGGCATTTGTGATGCAATCACATTACCGAAACTTGGATTACTATTGTCAATGTAGATGTGTCGGTGACACCTTACTTTTTAAATTAGATTAATTTGAATTACAATTGTTGAAAAAATATATCAATAAACATATACTTATGTCCGTATAGCTGTTGATATATAGCTAACTATTATTGTGTATTATAAATAATTTATGAAATAGGTGTTAAAGTATTACTAGTGAGTAGTCTGGGAATGTATATTACATCTGTTTATTTACATTATTCATCATTATTATTATTATGTGATTGCTCCACATTTAATACATTTTAGTTTTTACTTGCTTGGAATCCAAAAAATTGTCACAGAAGTGACAATGCTGGCCACATAGCTGGTTGTCTGATATTTATTCTCTGCACAACAAAAAGGATGAGCAAAGAAAACTAATTCAAGTGTTTGGACAAAGACAGAGGCCTATGTAAATGGACGATGAAGCCAATGCAAAATAGGAGACATGGTAAATGAGTAAGTGTGTGTGCTTATAACTGAGAGCAATGTATGCGATGGTTTACCTGCCAACAAGACACAGGATGATGGATATGGGTAAATAAGGAAAAAGAGGGCAATGAGTTTGTTCCATTTGCAAGGCGAGTGTGTGTGTGTGTGTGTGTGTGTGTGTGTGTGTGTGTGTGTGTGTGTTTGTGCGTGCGTACGTGCATGCATGTGAGAGTAAAAATAATGCATATGTGTTTATGTGTGTCTATGCATATTGCTGTGTGTTAGATTTCAGTAGTTTAGATTTCAGTTTTTTGGTTATCATGAGTACATTGCAGACACTCTGCAGGGCTTGAATATAATGAGGCAGAAACACAACTCACCTGTCCAGCTGCCAGCAAGAGGTCAACCACAGGTGAATGCAGCATTCCCTCCTCTGACACATACACACAGATGAATGTACACACAAGCACTTGCGAATACGGTACACACCCACACAATAACGCACACACACACATTTTTCTCAACTAATTTAGCGAAATAAGTTTTCAGAAACCTGCACTGTACAGTCTGCTCATATACCTTCAATGTTGTTGCGTTTGCTGCCTCTTTTTTTACATCACCTTATTTCCTTTTCCTCTGTCTGGCTCCCTTAAGTAGCTCAAAAGTTTCCCTAAATCTGATTACTCTGACATTATACTGTAAAAGTAGTTTTTCTTCCCCACAATGATGATGAGATGGCCCGCCGAAAAAGGTGTCTTGAGAAGCACGCTTTTCCCTTTCTGTCCTCGGAGGACTCAAAATCATCCTAGACAACACGCATCTCTAGGTTTACAGTCTCGCACCTTCCTTTCCCTTAAGTAGTACATCCAACCATTTGATGCACCTCTCTTTATAAAAGGTGGTAAGTTTTCTAAACCTGGGTACAGCATGCCTTTATTTGAAACTTTTTTTAAATGCAGAAGACAGCAAGCCTTCTCAACAACTTAAGTAATCAATTTGACTGAAGCTGAAGTCTTTCCTCTTCGTTTTTATAATGCTGGATTTTGAGGGAGAAAATTACCATACATTCCTTTAGATTCAGAAAAGTATGCGATTGTATGTGAACTAGACCGTGTACAGTGAACTGTTGAAATCAGTTTCATTTCCAGTTATTTCACCAGTACATTATTTCAATGGAACTATCACTCTAGTCAATAATACTGCATCCCTCCAACAACATACTCACACTCCGTCTTAAAGACACCAAGGGCTGTGACTGGTCTAAACGCTGAGTGTCCCTGAGGAGCACAATACTAAAATGCCACTGTGGTAGTCCATTTAGAGCTACTCTCCCACTAGAGAGCTATTGGGTCTTAGCAGCCCTAATGGTGTTCACTGTTCCAGCCTCTCAATCTAACACTGGCCTTCCACAACTCCGCTCACAGTTACTTACTACCACCCCCCCCCCCGGCTGGGGAAAAGGGGACGTGAAAGCGACAGTGTCTCAGAGTCAATTACAGGTCCAAGGCAGTCCCTGAAGAGCCAACAACCGTGTTTGTGACAAAATGGCTTGTCCTCATTTCTTCATAAAGATGCAATTTGCAAGAGCAAGGAGAGGCTTTTTCAGGTGGAGTGCAGAGTGCATCTCCTCGTGGCAGAAGATCATGGACTCCCAGCAGACAATGCTGTTAGCCCAAATGAATAAATGATGAAATGGGCTGGCACATTGTGCTTTAATGTAAAAGTTCAGTGCAGCACAGTGAATTTAGACTGTGTGACGTGTCACAGGTTGAAAGCACGCTGGATCTACAGTTACGCTCGGGGCATTTCTTGATTTCAGTGGGCAGGCCACAACTCAACTGAGTGCAGTGTTGAGAAAGATTTTGACAGAATGAACAAAAATGTGAACTTTTTCAGGTAATGGTCAATAGCAGTACTTTTTGATTAGACTGGTAAACACAATACAGTGGTGCAGTTATCTTTGACATTACAAACTCAACTAACTGTTTCTGTTATGTTATTTAATCTGTGACATTATTGTTGAAGCTATCTTTGACATTTAAAAGTGTTGGTGTAGTAGTTACTGTACTTGTGTAGTAGTTACTTAAATTGATCAGATATCATCTATTGCAATGTTTTATCTAATGAATTGCAAGTTGTCCTGAATAAATACATTTCCCTGTTATGCCTTCCCAATCAATCACTGTTTTTACACGTTTCTTTAACTTTTCCTGCGGATAGTCAACATTTCAGTGGATGTGGTTGGGAAGTCATTGGGCTGAATCTGGATCATAAGAAATTCTGGACTGGGTAACAAAGCATGAAAAGCTTTTCCCTTTCTCCAGCAGCCATGGTTGGGGCACCCTTGAGCAAAGTGCTTAAGTCTCCCTGTGGATTGACATGGTGGTGACTGTTTATCCTACAAAATCCCCTAAAAATGAAAATCTGGGTGAACCCTCTTTTTCCCTCCAACTGTTTTGTGAGGCCTCTCAATTAAATAGGAACTCTCCTTCTGACTCCAGCCACAGAAATATCAATATCATTTTGTCTATTTTGTCTTAGCAGTGTTGTGACTGTTGGACTCCTCACTCCACACTTGATTTCGATCAGCTTAATGGTTAAAATGTAGATTGAAATGAACGACAGACGCCGTTTGTGTTCACTTTCAATGACCTGAATGTATTTCATATTTAATCAGTGTCTTACTGCCCGGTACAATGATGAGTTAAGGGTTTACATGCTTAAATCAGGAGTGACAGCACGCCAACATTATCAGACAATAAAGGTTGTATTTTCTGTCAATAGTATTTGAGCACTGACTTTCTAAAGAATTTCTATAACTAAAGTTAATAAAAAGGTAACTAGGGTAAGCTGTCAGAATCTTAAAAATTAAATCAATTGGTTGCTTCTGAATGACATCTTAAAGACTGGAAGGTAATACACTGTATGGGAACAGTAGTAGTTCTATGCTGCTGCTCAGCGGGATTGCTACAAATGCCAACAAACATGGTGATTTGCATGTGACATTTACAACATACCGTGAATAATTTGTCGTCCCAAAGCTATTTTTCTCAAAAATCACAATTCATTCCATCAGTTTTGGAGTTATCTACATTTGCCCACTTAAATTCATTTACCATGAAGGTAAGACGTCAATTTCTTTGAGCCCATAATGGCAGTTTATTGAATTACCTGATTAAATGAAGACTGAATGATCCGAGGGCAGAAGGCAATGCTTTCCACCTTTGAGAGATGAGTTTAGAACTAGCATGAATCACATTGCAGCTTCCAGCAAATGCAATTTATTTCTTTTTCTTTGTGCACAAGAACAACTTCAATGCAGCGTATAAAAGTATGAATTCCAGTTAAACTACAGTGCAACAGTGACAATAGAAACAATTCATTACACAATGGAATGTGATTTCTTCCAGAAGATGTAATGCTAATGCATTTGGCAACCCAGGAAGTGGCTCCATTTTTTATATATTTGAAAGGACAAACCCCTTTAAAACTCGGTTTTCTTTTGTGACTTATATCCTCTGTAATGATTCCAAAAAATGTGTTTAATCGTTATGTGGCAGTAAGCTAACAGTGCTACAGCTGCCAGAGAGAGTGTTTATTTTCACAAGTCTCAGAGAAGCATAAACACAGAGGGCTGAGTTTGGGGGTGGCCATTTTCATGCCAAGTCTGCAGAGTTTTGAAAGCGGCACCAACCCTGTGTTCTTGTGCAACCAGACAAGGTATTCCCTTTCATCCGGCAAGGATTCACACCATTTCATGTCAACAAGGCCCTTTAAGCTCGGAAACTAGGTGGAAAAGGGAAAAAAGATCTACGGAAATCCCCGTGACTTGTAGCTGACAGACAAACGTCTTCCTCTAGACATGAAAAAATTAGACTTGTGTTGCAAAAACAAATCATCTGAATGCGTTTTAGAAACTTGTCCTGGCACGTTACCTTTCTGAAGAGGTTTTTATCTGAACCCTCATGAGAAATCACTGCGTATCGTCTCACTCAGCCCTGAATCACTGTTTAATGGTGCATGATTAAGTCAGAATAGCAAAAAAAAAGTCTAACAGTGTGGAGCTGTTGATGGGTTAAGGCATTCCTCATCATGACACGTAAGCCAAGTGATGCCACAGCCGGATGCAGGTGTTGTCTGCTTGTGTCTCGGTCAGACCTGACTAAGCCAGGACAGAGGCCCTGCCACTCGGCCGTTCATCCACCACCCCTCCTTGTTCCTCCCCCTTTAGCCTTCAATGCCTGGGCTATCTGGTTCAATCAATCACCTGTGCAAAGAGCAATGGCTGTGTGTAAAGGGAGGCCAGTGAGGCGGAGGGCAGGGAGACAGAGAGAGAGAGAGAGAGAGAGAGAGAGAGAGAGAGAGAGAGAGAGAGAGAGAGTGCTGTGAGGTGGGTGTCAGGGACAGGTGGCCAGGGTCAGCATCTCTCTCACCTTGGCAGCTCTTCTCCAAGTCCTCTTGACAGGCTTACATGCATCCACCCACCTGCACAAGAGGGACCGAGGGCACACACACTCGCACAGAGTAGGTGTCTCTCCCACACACTCGCACACACATGGACACATGCACGCTCACAAACAGAAGCAAGCAGCGTGAACTGCTTCGGGATATTGGCGCTCCCTAGGGGAACACTTGAAACTATGCTAATGCATGCCAGTTCATCAATTTAGTCCTGGACAACACACTTCCCGGACTGCCAGGGCATGCATATTTCTCAAGGTTAAAAAGTTGTCAGATGGCCACTTCTGTGTGAATGAATCTCCATATAATGAAAGGGAAATCAATAGCTGTAGCCAATAATGCGGCAGATGGAGTTAAATGCATCAGATGAACCCAATCGTTTGTAATGCAATGTCTGTTTTCTAGTTGCCCTGTGATAATCGCAGCAGGCTACACAGACTATACAGTTCTGTAAACGTTAATGATGTTGAACAAAAGCCATTAACTTGCCAGAACAGCTGTCGAAAGAGTGCAGATCTCAGCCAGTTGTGTCTCCTTCCCTTCTCCCAAATAAAGTGTTAAATGTTACTCAGTTCCTTCCAGTAGAGCTCTGCACAGGACACTTTTTTAAATACTGCACCCAAAAACATTCTGACCATGCATGGATGTGTGGCCCCGCACAAAAGAGTTTATCAGTAGCGTTTTTATTAGCTTATTTTTCTTCTGCTGATACGGACAACCACTCAGAGCGGGACTGAACAGGCAGCCAACAAGACCTGCTTTAATCTCCTTTTCAACATAATTTGTTGACTCCATCATAACATACCGGCTGGTAAAGAGGAGTGAAGAAATGACATCCTTGGTGAGGGATCAATGACGGTACACAATTAGGGCTGTACAATTAATCTAATCGCAATGTCCCTCTGTGCGGTTACATAACCGCAAAAAATGTGTGAGTTGAGCAAACAAAAAGGTGTCCCGTGTGCGTGACACTGTGTGTACTCCGGGTCTCCACGTTGCAACACCCTTCTCTTAACGACAGTGCCTATTATTAAGAGATGGCCTTTAACTTTTCTCTCACAAAGCAGCTCACCGGTGGTTAGTGGTGGGCGGATCAATCCAAATATCAATAATATTGATACCAACATTGGTATTGATATTGATCAGTACCAGTCTAATGAGATCAATACTTTAGTTTCTCTCCAGTATGCACCGCTGCAGTTTCATCAAAGAGGTGACCTGGTCACTTTGTGTGTGTAAGTGCCACTTCTGTCACACATGCTGTCACAGCGCATGTCATCGTTTCTAACAGCATACACAATGTAACAATTTAATAAGAATTTGTTTTCTTATTATTTGATTTTCAGTAATATTGAGTTATTAAAAAAAAATGTCACACTTTTGTCAATGCATTTATTCATATGCTTGTTTAACTTTCATGTTGAAGTAAAAAAATACACATTTCAAAATTTTAGTAACTTATTTTCAGAATTTTCCTTGATGATCAAATAAACTCATGATACCTTTGTATCACAATTGCAGCATTGTAAATCGCAATACAACTTTTTCTCCAAAATTGTGCAGCCCTGTATAAAAAAGCCCTTTTTGGAGAAAAAAACGTGAAGAAGCAGAGCCACGAGAGGTCCTTGAGCATGAAGCCACAAGAGATTTGGCTTCTCTTCTCTTCTCTCTTTGGAATTTTTGACAGAGAGACAGAAAGACAGACAGACAGACACACACGTCTCAGGTTGCTGTGCTGTGGTCATAAGTTAGACATGTCCAAACAGTCAGGAATGATGGATTATTTTGGCACATAAGTGGCTAGAACAACCAAACGTCAGCCACACTACGACTGATCACTGACTGCAGAATGAGATAGGTAATTAGACCAGGACAGAGGGAGGGGTTTTGCAAACAAGAGTGAGAATGACATAAAACTAAAACACGAGGGATACAGAAAACAAAGCATTGAGAAATTGTGGGATTAGGTAGGAGGAGAGAGTGAAGGAGAGAAGGAGTGTTGGAGGGTAGGTGGTAGTATTAAGAAATCTCATGCATTAGTAATTTCCATTTCTTTATACAGATTTGTGTATTTTTTGCCTCGGAAGAACCTCATGAATATGGATCATTCTGTCAATGTGATGGTACTGTTCCTTTAGGATAACCAAATAAACCCTTTTTTCCCCTGGTTCACTTGCCCGAACAAGGCTATTTTTCTCTGCAGCACTCTGCGCTTGTTCCGTTGCTTTCGAAACTATGAATTTTGTGAGACAGCTAGCATGTTGCAGTTTCACCTCATTTACATGTTGGCATTGTAACATTTAAATGAGGATTGTGGGAAGTGGAACTAATGGGATGACTTCACATGTTTGTATCTTCTTACACTTACACACACACACACACACACACACACACAAACACACACACACACACACACACACACACACACACACACACACACACACACACACACACACACACACACACACACACACACACACACACACACACGCACACACACACACTAACTGCAAAGATATGGGGACTTGATTTGATAATTAACTATTTATTTTGATAACTATTGACATGGGCTCCTTATTAATTATTTGAATGGTGTGAGCAGTTAAACACTATATCACTTTACCTTACTATGTACCCTAAGCCTACATATGTGCATCAATAATTTGAGTCACCCCCAAGCCCATCCCAATAACATGCCAAAGCTATAAGCTTCCCAATCAGCATTCTTGTGATTTTAAATTGCAGTGATCAGAGACTTTTTGTGTACATTTTTCATTTTGCCCCCCAACACAAGACACAGTTGTTTACATCACTTCAGCCCTGTGATAGTGGATTTAGACTCTGGAAGGATGTTGATGAGTACAGTCGAAGTAGTCACTCAAAGAAGAGAAAGAAAGACATTGGAACTTGTAGAACGCCCCCTTGTTTCGATGCTACTTAAAAATAATGAGCGGCAAACTAGATGCATAATTTACAGTGTAGTTTGAGAATGATAAAATATCAACCTAAGAATAATCTTTATTTCTCTTTTTTTCTGTGTAAAAGCAGAACAAAGAAGAAGCACAACAAGGGAAGTGACGATTTTCAAGCAAGGAGCCACACAATAAAAGCTGGCATTAGTCAGCTGATTTGTGCATGATTGACAAGAACTGAGCAGAGTAGGCATTACCATTTGTCCCTGCTAACACACAGCAGGGTAATCCCTAGAGTGTTTCAGCCTGTGGTTTACCACAAAGAAGACACAAGACGTAGACTCATCTGGCTTCCTGTAGTCTTAGCTCAAAGCTCTTAACCCTCAACCTAGGTCTAGGTTCAGCTCCAAGGCACGTCTCCTCAAGATAGCGACCCCATGCTATGAAAAGACTATTTTCAGCAAGGAATAGCTGCTGTCATAACAAGATGGCTTTTAATTTGTTTTCTAACCAGAGGTGAAGAGGTGAGCAGAGAACAACGATGGAGCATCTCCTTTTCCTCTCTGTAAGATCTGATATAAACATAGTTAATATAAATCGTCTTCCCAAATCAGCCAACCATAACTGAGTGGGAGGTATTGCAGGGCTTGTGTTAAATTTGCAAACTTTCAGGTAAGGGAAATATCTTGAGATGTATAGAGTACACCACAGAGAATCCAAGTTTTCTTCCTTTGGTGAAAGGAGGTAGTACAGATGAAAGATTAGGCAAAACCAGGCAGACGCTGTTGGCAAGCAGCGGGAAATACCAGATGTGTCCAATTTATCACAAAGACAGGTGAGAGGTGGGAGACAGGTCCCTTTGTGTCTCTTCCTGTGTGTGTGTGTGTGTGTGTGTGTGTGTGTGTGTGAGTGTGAGAGAGCAAGAACAAGAGCGAGAGAGAAGAAACCAGAATTTAAAAACTGGGATGAAACTCCCACTGAAAAATTACAATTGGAATTCTGTAAAATTATTCCAGCAGTGTTCACATGTCCAACGTTTGGACCAGCTGGCTCGGAGGTACACGGAGCTAAACACAGTCAGTAGTAGACAGACAGGTAGACAGAGAGACAGGTACACTGAGCCTCAGAGCCACAGGCACAATCCTCAGTCTTCAATCAAAATATTTGAAACTAAATTAAAAGACAAATATAAAGAGGGCAAAATGAAAATAAAATACAACACAAGCTCCTCTGTTATCAATCCCTGAACCGAGATATCCAATTAGCTGAATATCTCAAAACACAAAATCCAAAAGAAATTCAAATTTTACCAAGATACAGAGTGAGCATGAGCTTTAAATTGAAAGAGGTCAACATTTAAAAGTATGGAGACCAAGAGAGGAACGTGTCTGTGCCACAAGGATGTTGAAACTGAATTACATTTCCTATGTACATGTCCCAAATATGAAGACATAAGAACCAAGTATTTCCCCCCCCCAAAAAAAAAACATATACCAGGCTTCACTACCTACACTGAGAAAAAAAGGAGTATTTTTTTATTAGGAGAAGATAAAAGCACAGCATGGCTAGCAGCTAAATATGTATTATCCTGCCACAATATAAGACTAAATAATAGAGAATTTTTTATATTAGCATTTTTATTTTTCTATTCTTTTTTTGATGTTTCAAACCCACTGTTGTTTTCGGGTTCACCCTTTGAGGGACATGCTTATTATTTGTTTAGTATCTACAATTATATTATAAGTATGCGGTTTGATTGTATTATTATATCAGATGTATTTACTCCTTGTTGTTGTTTCCCCAAACAGCAACATGTATGTTTGTTCTTATGGTTTGGGAACACATATTTATTTTTTGTCATGCCAATAAAGCAACATTAAATTAAAATTGAGAGAAAGAGAAACAGAGTTTGGACTTGGATAGATTACATTTTTGATTAAATTAATGTTTCAAGATGTTGTAATATTTGGGCAAAATCACCTAAAACCCTGGTGATGCAACCTACTGTAAATGCTTGCTGTTCTACAAACACTCTGACTCAGGTAGGACTTTCCCAGACTAAATCCTCGAACATATAACAAATCATCCTTTTTGAGTTATAGCTGCTTGTTTGTGTTATACAGAGCCAATTCGGGGTAGCTATGAACAGCAACAGCAGCCACCCTGAACGAACAAATAAAAAAAGAAATTAGTGGCATCTAAATAAACTGACACAACAATCAAAGACACAAAACCGATGTTTTTTTTTGCTTCTTATGCATGTAAAAAAGCTGATCTTGATCCTTATTCAAATCCCTGACATTGCAAATTCTATGCCAAGGAATGTGACAGAATGGGATCCTACACCAATTAGCCCCCTGTCGGGCTGTACAATTCAAGTGTGCACAGTCAGCAAACAGCCCCTGCCTGTAAGGCTTAAGCTTCTATGTTTGGGAGTTGCCTCCACCTCAGGTAGGTTCACACACATTGCTAACATGAAATCCCAGTGTAATCAGGCTGTTCCTAATGAGAAAAATGGCTTCCAATGGACCCACACCTGTGTGGTTGATTGTACCCTAAAGCAAGGATTAAAAACCTCTGAATTCCTTGGATGTCTCAAGTCAGCTTTCTGCGAGCTGTCAGTGTCACTCCCATGTGATGTAAAGATTGCCCCACTTTGACAGCTGTCCAAGTAATTAGTAGTTGCACACTTTATTTGTTTTTAGGCATCATGCTTATCCAAAGTGACATGTAAGCATATAAAAGGAGATAATGCTTCATTCTCTGGATTTGCTAAATTATAAGAAGTCAAAAGTAAAGACTGCAGGCAGCATCTGATTGACAACAACATACAGCAACACCCATAATCTTCCAGCACCAACACTCAAGCAATGTGTGTCATTTTGTATGGATAATGTAAGGGTCTTCAGGGCTTCCGTAGGAGGTGACTGCTACACTCAATTTAGGGAGACTAAATTTGGTCAATCAGCTTTTTCATTTCTTTACTATAGTAGAAAAGTGGAACGTAATTCCACTTCACATTAGAGATTGTGTAAATCTCAGCAGTTTTAAAATGTCCTTTAAAGTCCAATGGCATGAACATTTCACTTTTTTTTACGTTAATATGTGTTCCCCCAGGCTGCCTAAGGTCCCCCGGTGGCTAGAAATGGTGATAGGTGTAAACCTGAGCCCTGGGTATCCTGCTCTGAGAAAATTAAAGCTCAATGGGCCAATCTGGAATCTTGCTCATTATGAGGTCATAAGGGGCAAGGTTACCTCCCCTTTCTCTTCTTTGCCTGCCCAGAGAATTTGTCCCGCACATGAGAGAGACGTCATGGATCTCAAACGAGCAAAGTGGCAGTTGGTCAAGGCCACGCTCCCAGCCTCCACCTTGGAAATGGCACATCCTAAGGAAAGCTCATTGTGGACCATAGTCCCATAACCATGTCACGGGACTTTTAAAGACTTGGCTGAAGGCAAATCAACTTTGTAATCACTGATCTTATTATGACATGAAATGTGTATTTTATAAACTGGTTTATACGTTTTGTAATAATTGTTACAGGTTAATGTTGATCTATTTGTTTTCAAAGTATTGTCTGTATTGTCTATATTGTGTATATTGTCCTTTTATCTCCCTTGCCCAGGGACCACAGATGTAAATTAGCTGTATAGCTAACTCCGGCAGAGGGCTTGAACTGTGCATGGTCCCTGATAAATAAACTAATAAACAAGTGGCAAGTTTTACTCCTGCTACTGCAATCTTCCACAATTAAATGTTTAATTATTAATAAAAGTAACAATTTAACTTTGACAGGAAAAGTGAATTTCAGATGAATTTAATAAGGATATTTATCTCACAGTAGTATATGACTACATCATTGCAGAATTCTATTGTTAATAGATTATACCATACTTATGTCAAAGGTTTCACAATAAATGCAACAAGTTTTGATCTTCCTTTAGAATTCAGATTATACTCAATAGAAATAATAAAGAAAAAAGGAAAGTGGCAAACAAACCACAAACATGTCAGTGTCACACGTTAGGTGACAACTTTAAATTATTCTTAAAATTATTTAATAATCTATGATAAAAAAAACAACCTCAACCTTTTTGAAGACCACCACAGTTTATTATTCTTCCCAACCCGTGTACTTGCAGGGCAACTGTTGCCTCAACATCATTTAGACATGCTAATTACATACAACAATTATGGCCGTTTTTTTTTCTCACACCTGGCAGAGCTGTCAAGAGTTCTCTGTATCATGCCGCTGGATTGGTTTGCCACTTCATAATATATGTTTAAGTTGGCACTGCGCCAAGCATTTGGGGGGAGGGGGGGTGTGTGTGTGAGTGTTTGCTTAAAAAGAAAAATGACAGTTTTCAACAAAGCTTAAGGTTTTTTCACTCAGGGATCCAGTCTGGGAAATGGATGTCTCCATGGTCTCAGTTTACCTGTCGTTTACTTGTCTGGCACGACAAGGAGGATGCCGTGCAGTAGTGCTGTTCAGGTTGAGTCTCACGGTTAAAGTACATTTCACCTTTATCTCATCAAATTGTTACAGCAAGGATATTTTACTGTAATTAATTTAATCAGTCAATGTGATCAAGGCGATGCAATAAAGGTCCCTTGTTTCATTTTACGTAAATATTAATACTTTCATGTGTAGAATTTATAGTATTGTGATACAAAACAGATTTTGGGATAAGGAATACAGGAATACAGGATTAACCTCAGCTCATGGATCACATGTTGATTGGCGACCTGACAGCTGATCCTGGAGATCAATAATCCAGCACAGTGGGATTTCCAGATAGATACAGGCTTTCCTGCAAGACCGACAAAATGGCTCTACAGGGAAGCTTTGCATTCAGATCAGGTTCTGGTGGGGCCAAGTCTGTCACTTGACAAGACAACAAATCTGGCTTGGTCCTTCTTAAATCTTAAACCCTATTCAAACAGTTGTATGAAATCTGAGACTGTGCTGCCATGCCTTTTTTATTTATTTATCAATCAAATTAATGGAGGAAAACAACAACTTACATTGATAAACAACTTACATTGATAAAAAAAAAGATAAATAAATAAAAAAGGCGTGGCAGCACAGTCTCAGATTTCATACAACTGTTTGAAAATGGGAGTTCTCCAAAGCAACATCATTATGCCTATGAAAACTTGAACCATCCCTAAATCCATATAACGGAAGGGGTAAGCAGCTAGGTTTAGGATTATTTCATGGATCTTCCAGAATACTGCAAGGAGCAACTTTACACTAAACCTTTTATGGAAAAACTGTGTTTGACGACATCCATCTGTGGTGTAAAGTTAAACAATGGAGCATTTTGAAGTGCTGCACTTAGCATGCAGGCACTGCTAGATTGCTGTACAAGAATATGATAATCAGCCCGGGTCTGGTTACTCTTTTAGGGTCTTTTTACCCATGAAAGACTGATCCAAGGTCTGGATCAAGGTTCATATTTCACATTCATATGATCAGTGATTAGAAACAAACACTGTACAATATATTATATTTTCATCATACATTTCTACAATATGGCAAAGTAGTTAAATCAAAGTTTAAGGTAAGGATTGTGGCAGTTGAAAAAAGACGAAAGAAAGAAAAAAATTCTTTTACTTGAATATTCTTCAAGTAAAGTTAATGATAAGCTTCTTTAAATTTTTTCGGTGTTTTTATTTAATCTTATAGCGTTTGCATTTTTTTTTTTAATGGTTTCATAAGAAGTATCCGGACTAAACTTTGAAACATCTGTGATCCACTTAACATCCTGTGATCTTAACTATTAGTCAAACTAATTAATAATTTCTGCCTTTTAAACTAAAAACGTATGTATAATTTGATATAAATGAGGTTTGTTGACCATGGATTCCAAGAATAAGTGTAAAACTTATAATTAAACCAGCTCTTGTTTCCGTAATTTACAATTTTAACCTGGAATGACAAGTTCATGGTTAACGGGAAGACAACACAAAGAGTTAATGATTGTCGTTCTTGGGTAGACAACTTCTTGATTTATAAGGTTATGTGTGTTAAACTCAACACAGTGATGGAATGTGAACACCCCCATTGGTAGAATCTAAATGCCTAAATGCCATAGTGGGAATTGTTTCTTGATAATAAAATATTCTTAGTCAGTTAGTCAGTCAACACCACAAGCACCACGCATCACACCCAATCAGGTAAAGCAGTTTCATCACTATCAGTGATTGACATTAATACAAACAATACAGGGTTCAAGTCCAAAACAGATTTAAGCAAGCATCTCGCTTCCAACCTTCCTGTTACTAATTTAATATGCCTTTTATCATAAAATAATTTCAAAATCTCACTTGGCTTTAATGTTGCTTGTTCTTCGTGCTGTCTGCAAACAGGGCACATCTGACAAATAGCTGTCTGCATACCATGATCATGAATTCATTAAAACCATCTATAAAGCCACACATAAACCATCAGAAAAAGCCATTTGTCATTCCTTTAGTAATCATTTCATCTGCATGCTTTCCACTCAAAATAGACACAACACACACACATCCAGGTTGTTCTCATGAAACCAAAGACAGCCATGTGTTGTGGTTTGTGGTTTTGGCTTTGGGATCTTTCACTCCTTTTTTGGTGTTGTTATCCTGTCTTGTGTTTGGGTCTTGTTTTCTCCCCGGTTGTGTTGTTGGCGCTGTCTTGTGTTCCCCTGAGTGTCTGTATGTTCTGTTTCCTGCATTATTTTGAAGTCTGGTTTTTGTCTCGTCCTGTCTTTAGATTTACTTCCTGTGTCTTCCCGCTCTTGTGATTACCTGATGTTTTCCACCTGCTTCCCTGCCCTCTTGTCACCTGCCTCTCGTAACCTCATTAACTTGTGTATTTAATGTCTGTGCTCCCCTCGTCTCTGGTCAGATCGTTTTGTCTGTCTTGTGTCCGTGTTGCCTGCTCTTCCTCTTCCGGATGGCGTTTTCAAAGTTTATTCCTTTACCCATGACTCATGTCTCTCCAGGAGTTTTCCCTGGCTTTGTTTTTTGTGTTGGCTTTTTTCCCTGCTCCCATTTTGGATTTTTTGGGGTTTTGTTTTTGATATTTCGATTTGGCTTCTTCCTTTCTTTGCTCCTTGTGTTCACCTTGGACTGTTTTATGATAAACCCTGCTACTTATGGACTTTTCCTTAATTAATCCTTGAAAACATGCTCCCACCTGCCTTCCTCGTTGTCATTCCTCCCCGTTGCAACACCATGCATACTCATAGCACACTTTTAAGACTAGTAGGACATGATGAATTGCTGTATCATCAGTCTGCTCACGCTAACCACTTCAACGGCATGAGGCAAGGTTTGCCATGAAGTAAAATTAGCATAAGGCTGCAGACAGTGGAAATTGTATGTTGATAATGAAACATTCTTAATCTCACGTCAACCCCAGATTGCCAATTGATCAAAACGTTCATCTCATCTGAATTTTATTTATGGTTCCATTCCACAAAATGAACACTATAATACACTGCAAAGTCAATCATTTCAGCTTCACTAAAATGAACCCAGCCATTTTCTGTAAACATGGTTAACCACAAATGTTTTGCTTTCTGACATAAGATTGTGCCATCAAAAGAAAGAAACATTAAATTAAAGCCTTTTTGAAATGCCAAAACAAGACGATAGAATCTCAACATTCTCTGTGTTTACGTTTTTTTCTTCCAAACTTGCTTTCTAACCAGAGCCCCATGCTTGTCTTTAGTTAGCTTCACAACAAAGAACCCATTGAAGGTTGAAGCAAGAGAGGCAGAGACGCTAAAAACGTCAAAACTGCCAAATAGCTGTCAGTCAGCAAAACATTATCAGGTCAATAATACAGTGACGACATTGTTCAAACATGTACGTTTTCTGGTCTCTCCTTGAGCACTGAACCCTGGTACATCAAGATGAAAAGGGCACTTGGCGCAGTTGTGTTTTTGCTTGGTCTTACATTACCAGAGAATGGTTTTCTTGCTATCTCTTAAATCATGGACTATTAGTGAAATGTCAAACCCATTGCAACTCTATTTTCCCATCTGTAATGATGTTTTACCTCCTGGAATTCAGCTTGACTTAGGAAAGTCACAGGAACTTGTCACACCTACTTGCACATGCCAGATCTCATTGTACATTGCTTAATTCTTGAGATGAATCATTTGGAGTATGTGCTATTTTGTTTGAGAGTAAATGAGATTGTGGGTTGAGAAAGCAAGACAATAAAAAAGGATATAAACTAAGGACTGTAACCCAAAGTCGAGGCAATCATGATGTATCACCTTGATAGGAACAACACTCTTGCCATTTACTTTGTGTTGGTTTACTTTGTATTTGAATTTCACAAGCTTTGATATTCGGCAATGATAATGACACATGACAACTACTTTTTTTAATGTTCTGCTATTGTCTACCTTTACCTCATACCAAACCAAAATAGGTCAACAGTATTGTGGCTTACACGGTAACGCCTGTACCTAATCCATCCTGCTAACTCTACCCCCATGTCTGATGTGAATGATATTGGCACACTGGCATCTAATCTATTCATGTACCCGAGCATGCATCCATCCATCTATCTATCCTTCAACACACCCATCTGTGAATCTACACTACAGTAAGCTGTTTTATCCATTTTCACAACAGACGATATCTTTTGTGTTTGTGGAGGTGGAGAGCAGCTCTGTCGGTAGCCTGTCTTTGAACTGCTGTGCCCATGCAGGCTTATTCCATGGCAGTAAATGGCACTAGCTCACAGAAATATTGTTTGAATCATGCCATTGGAGTTGGGATGGCAGCTTTAGGCATGTCAGGCCTTCAGGCATCAGATTGGGTTATCCCAGACCCCCTTCTAAAAGGATTAGCTCACACTCTGATCATAGGGAACGCAAAACTGTTCCTCCTCTTTTCTCTGCTGCCACTGCACACTAGCATTCCTTTGTACTTCTTTCACGCCCGGTGAAATTTTGCTAAATGAGTGGCAGCAGTCTTACTATGTTCCTTGTTCCCCTACCCCTTCTTGCTCCCTACAGTTTCCGCCTCTCCCATTCCTGCCTTCTCTCTCTCTCTTTCTCCATCACTTCCTCCTCTCTTCTTGAGCCGTGTGTTGATGAGACTGAGCACTGTTTTTTTTTTTCCTGAGGAAGGAATGGGGATTATGTTAAGCCCTAACTCGGGGAGACCAGCCTTATCTTGCCTGTAGCAGCTCCGTGCACCAGAGAAAAACAGGCTGGAAGAGAACACAGCTACAGGCCGGGGGAAGACAGTAGGGGAGAAGACAAAGATGGGTATAGCCAGTAATATAGAACACATCCATGATTTCTTACATTGTTGGCCATCTACAGTCATGGTTTTCAACCCGCTTGTAGTACAATCACTCTTCCAGTATTTGCATATAAGCAGAAACATTATGTAATCTTTTTTCTTCTTCTTCTTCATTGCTCCAATCACATACCAGATGTTATTTAGTCTGCAGTGGAATGGCAGTGTTCCCCAGGTGATTTAGACTCCATGTTGCCTTCCAAACTGCCCCTCATCAGGACACTCAATTGTGCTGGACACTGCTCCAATCCCTCCTTTTTAGCGAATCTTCAATTACGGCTGCATTATACACAATTATGGTGACTCTAATTAAAATCCCATCCCCTGATCCATTTCCTGAATGAAACCTCCCCCCTCTACCCAAGTTCTGAGACAATGGGCCATGTTACAGCAGGGAACAAGGCCCCACTGTAAGCATGCTGCTGGCCTATTCACCTGGCCTAATTGGCCTAACCCTATGGGGGACTGTGCTCCTGGGAAAGGCCCTGGCTAAGGGAGGCCCACAGTTACTCAAATTTCATTCCTAGTGCTGAGACATCTGCCCATTGACCAATGAGAAAACATTGTCAGAAAGTGATGTCAGCATTCAATTCCAAAAGGAAAATATAATTTGAACAAGAGAGTTAGTACAACTTAAGACTGTTGTGTTTATGTCCCCAAATAGCTGAGTAGGTCAGTAACTACCAGGGTCCAAGCCACACAAAAAATAAGAAATGTATGGAGGCTTCAACTTGTTAAAATTAACAGATCACTCAGAGAGAGGCCCATGGAGACATTAGCTATGGATAGCTTTACGCCGTTGTTTGTATTTGTTGTCTGGCTCTATTTACTTCAATGTCATCTAAAAGCTTTGCCAAGAAAGCCACAGCAACAGATTAGCTGGGACTTGTGGGGGCACCAGAGCTAACAGAAAGTAAGCCTCCATAAATCGGCCGACATTAAGATACCAACCAAGGACTTGGTCTTTCAAATACGCCAGAAAATCCAGTAGGCAAGAAAACCCAAATTGATGAGACTTTAAGCCCATGCATTGTGTCTCTCTAACGCATGACCTTATGGACTCTGTAATTCCTAGACACAACAATGCCATGGATTCTTAAGGCAAACAGACAACTGGTAAATGTTGTCTTTTTAATGCTTTGTATTGCTTTGCTGTTGTCTGGGTGTATTGCAACTCTGCAAAACTATTTTTCATATTTGCAATGAGGAATAGAAAAGAGAGGGGATTCACAATGGTATTGTTAAGATATAAATGGAGTTTAAAAAAAAACAAACTTATTTTCGAATCAATTACAGTTATGAAGATGAAGATTCTTCAACAGTACAGTGCAGTTTAAAGTGTATAATGTGTAAAATCGTACGTTGCATTACAGAACTAAAACTTTGTAAACTACAATGTTGGAGTGACCTGAGTGGCCCTGGGGTTATTAGAAGGCCAGGGTGGGGTATCAGAGGGGGGAGGTAAAGGGCAACAAAGCCTCTTTCTTCACTCTTCCTCCTGATCCTATCACTCCATTCCTTGGCTGGGGAGATGAAAGACTAGTCTGTAATTGGAGAGGAGGGAGCAAGTGGAAGTAATGAGAAAGTAAAAAAGGGGGAATGGCATAGTGCTTGAGCAGTAGGTAGGGGAGAGTGAAAGGGAAAATACTTTTGATTTCCTCAAATTAAGTGAAGAACAACAGCCCAACCTGCTCCTCTATCAGGCCAGAGTTTGATTGACAATGTAGCAACGTGAGGCTCTCCACTGTAATAAGTTGCCTTTGTGAGGAGAACTCAATGCTTTGTCTTCCTTGTTGGTGGGGCCCAGGGTCTAGGGATCCGCATTAACTTATTATGACTGGCTTTTGTCCTTCAGGAGCTGTGGGAGACTTGACTTGCCCTTTCGTCTGTCATCGGAATAGGGATCCCATACTGGGGCCGTTCACCAGGCATGGGAATGCTGGAATGATAGCCGAGGACAAGGCCAAAGCATGAAGTCTCCTCTGGAGTAGTGATGTCTCCTCTGATACCATAATGTTTCCATTTTGTAATGTTGAATAGAATGCAATAGTAAGCATTTTTAGTAAACTTAAAACGTCTTCATTTACTCAAAATCTACTGGACATTAGTTTGATTTAGAATGCCACTGTATAGTGAAAACCTCATAGTCACTAACCTCATGGTCAGCCCAGCCAGCTGTATGTGCAAATGTATCATGCTACAGTTAAGGGAGGTTTGAAAGACCTCGTTGACACACCTGCACATGTACATAGGCACATAATAACATATAATATAATATAACATCCATAAATCTCTCTCTTTTTCTCTCTCACCATAATTCAACTGTGTGACCTTGCTACCTTTGCAACCTCCCAAGCACCCCTAGAGTTAATCTTCTTTTTAGGTTCATTTCTTTCAAATGGAACCCAAAATGAAAAGAAAAAAGAAATCTGTGGAACATGCAGACATACCTGGTTAGGGATTTGAGTTATAGTCCTTAACTTTTAAATGGCTAAACAGGGGATTATAATGCCTGGAAGATTTACTCTTGTCTTCTACTGTAGTTTTTCAACTGCTTTTCCATAAAGGGGAATGTCTTCCATTATCCAGTTGGAATTTTTAAGGAGGGACCCAGGCGCTTATCTCTGGCTCAAATCTGCAAAGCCGGGGTCTACTTTTCCTTCACCCTGCCTTCATGAACTAGGGCAATAAAAGAGCTGTTAACCCCATCCACTCATACCAAGTGCAACACCTAACTACAGCTGGGGCCAAATATTTTAAATATTAAAGAGTGGGTAACCCTTTAGATCATGCCCTGCACTGTACAGCGTAATTCTTCTCAATTTACAATTTCATTTTTAACTACAGCACACTATACTATACCGGTACATACAAGTAGGTGCAGGGGGAAAAGTGTGACGTTAGGAAATAAGGAAATAACAATCTGTAAACTTAATAATAAAGTAATTTTAACTATGAGTATTTCCAACATTGTTACCCCATGAATTCTTATTCATAAATCTTGTCCCCATGTACCTACAGGTATGTATTAGTATGGACAATACTGGTCCACCTTCAATACATAAAATTACACTGTAAATTGGGAAGAATTACACCCTACAATGTGGGCAGTAATTCAATTCAATTTCAATTTTATTTTATTTATAGTATTAAATCATAACAAGAGTTATCTCCCAACGACTTCTCAGATAGAGTAGGTCTAGACCCGACAATTCCAGTAATTCCCCTCAAGAGCAAGCATTTAGTTATTCACTTATCCAAAAAGTGAATCAAAGGATACTGAGGACTAAGTGTAAATGCAGAGGAAGCTTAAATACTGTGAAGGCAAAATTAAGTGTAAATTAAGGGTAAGTGAGACACAAGGGCATAAGGGGAGAGACATAAAAGGTAGAAAAAAGGAAGAATGGCTATAGCAAGAGCTGTAGAATATGTGTACGAGGAGATGGTTGGGTTGAGGCACAGGTTAGACAGACACAAACAGGGGGTCAAAAGAAAATAATGGTAGAAGGTTTTTTAAAAACACTGTAGCTTTAGAAACATGTTACCACCAGGAGTTAATTTGTGCTTAATTATACTTGTTATTCTTTACATGCTGTGCGATACATTTACCCAAGACCAGCTCATACTGTGCCACCACTATATTTAACAATGAGTAGCTCTATAACTAAGCAACTAAGTGCGGGACAGAGATTGTTAAGACATATTTCCAATCCAAAGTATCTTTTTTTTAACCAAACTACTTTGGATGTTAATGGTCTTTCGCAAAATCCCATCCTTGAAATGCCAGACTGAAATTAAATGGTAAGTATTGAGAACAAGACAAAGAATTGATGAAAACAAATAAGGAAAATGTTTTGAGATAACTATCACTCTTTTATCATTTATTGGAACGTTTCCTAGAATCAGTGTCTTTTCATGGATAACAGTGGCAGGCTGACCTGAGTTAGCTGCCTGTAGAGCCTGAAATGACAAACTAATCAACAATTACAACAAACACAAACACACACACAGACACACACACACACCCTATTTGGTCACTGGTGAGCTCTCTTGACTTGAGTAAAGTGACGTGAGTGAAAAAAATGGGCTCCCGACCTGCAAAGAAATTGCCTTTTTCCACCTGGCCAACCCTTCTCATTTCCATTTAGCCATCTTCACATGCTATCAAGTTAAACGTTAAGATGTAATTACCTTTGAACCGGGTGAACTATCAAGTGGGGGGAATGGTAAAGTTATAGGAATCGACTGACGAGAAAATAAAAAAGCAGAGTAGCTTAAAGACATGACAGGTGTTTTCTCATGGGCCAAACTGAAATGAACATGGAAATGAATGTTTGAAATGCATTCAGCAGGAAGAGGAAAGAGAGAAAGGGAGCGCGGAGGGGGGACGCACATCTGAGCAACGGAGGTAATTATTCTGCGACTCCTTCACCTGTGACAAGAGGCTTAGGTGAGTGGGGGTGTTTCAAAGTGAGCCAGCGCAGAATGGGGTGGGTGGTTGCTGCTACCCAGAAAGCAATTGGCCTGAGACCTCTTCTGCTGTCCCTGCCGACTTCCACAATGACAGGATAAGCCCTTTAACTCTCTCTCTCTCTCTCTCTCTCTCTCTCTCTCTCTCTCTCTCTCTCTCTCTCTCTCTCTCTCTCTCTCTCTCTCTCTCTCTCTCTCTCTCTCTCTCTCTCTCTCTCTCTCTCACGCACGCACGCACAGACACACACACACACACGCACACAGTCTTTCTCTCTCTTCCTTTGAGTTGAGGATGACTGTTTTTCTTATCTTCACTCCTTTCTCTTTATACAGCAAACAATTGGGTCTGTCTTTCAATTGAAGTTTAATTGTTCTCTATTTTCAAATGCCTCTTGTCCTAATGCAGAGCCACCCACTCAGTTCAGGCCACATGTACCTCACTCGGGGATGGAAATTGAAGGCCCTTTTTGCAGGGGTTATTGCACATTTTAGGAGCTCTCCACCAGAGCTTACCACCAGTGTTTCAGTTTGATTGTTAAATAGCGTTTAGATAATTAAAAGGTATTTATTTATGAGCGGACTGGCTGATTAGTTAGGCAACGCTAGCCGGCTATTCCACCAAGCGTCTATGCTACATAAATAAGCCAGACAGAATTTTCCCTCATCTGGCAATTTCCCCGGCCGTTCTGTTAGCTCAGAACTCCACAGCCTAAGTCCACAGGTACAAATTAGTTTTACACCAAATGTTTTTGCGGTGACTTCACATTCCGAATTGTCTCCTTATCTACGAGTGAAATATTTTTCTACCTGCTCTTGTGCAAAGTTTAACATACAAGTTCAGAATTTTTGTTCTGCAAATTCTCACATCATATTCTACAAGCTCTCACAGTTTTCACCACATTTACCATAGTATAGCTTCAATTCTTTTATGCCCCCTCACTCCTTTTTTTTAACCAGCTCTGCAGCCTTGGTCTCTCATTATGTGCATGGCTGCATATGAGCTGTATAGCACAATAAGAAACTGGAGGGGTGAGGTGAAAGCAGCAAACACCAATCAGCCTTTGCTGGCAGAGGTAGAGAGTCAGCACAGAAGCACATCTATTTTCTTGAAGTGTCACAGATCAATACTGTTCAGTCCATTCTTGTTTTTAAAATGATACAGTATCTCTAAAGCAAAGGAAGAGAGAGTGATATCCAAAAGGTGACTCTGGGTTTAACTTGCGACCTATGACTCATCCTCCAGGCCATCTCATTCAATTAGAGAGCAGACTACAGTTGCAGTCCAAGACACAGAGGAGCAGAGGATCTCCTTGCACTGCACGCAAACCTGAATTAAACATTTACATGAACCCAACTCTGTGTTACTCTGTGTGATTGTCTTGTCAGCCTGCCTTTATGTTCCAATTTGACTTCAAAAAAGCAACCACTGAAAGGAGGAAAGACTTGTGATGATTAAGAATTATATTATAAGGAAATGACCTTTTGTAAATTAAATCAAGAGACATGATGTGCAAAATCCCATTATAGATGTAAAGAGATGGGGGTGTTTTTTAGTTATTAATAGAAATACTGAGGCCTACAATAAGTTGAGTGGATTCATTTTACTGAAATTGTTACCAGTACAGACTTAATTCAATTTACCCTCAGTCCCTGTGCAGTACTCCATGCACAATAAACCCGATTCTCAGTCCTGCCTAGAGCAGGGCTGCAGATGATGTCATGATACCATTATCAGCCAATTACATTACAGGGCAATTGCCTCTGATATATTGGCTATTCAAAACAATCACCAACATCCACTGGGGCCATCAGAAGCAATGCCATAAGCCCCCCCTCGCAAAATAAATGCAGAGTTTAACAGCCTAGCTTTTAGCGCATCTTTAGTATTAGGATTTCATTTTAATTTTGAAAAGCCTTGCAAACTGCACCTTAGTTCCCAGTTCATTTCACGTACAGTACAATAGCAATAAAGAACCCCTGAGAGTAAAACCTAGACTGGTTTACAGCGAAATGTCCCCTTTCCTACTGCTGTGAATCCAGACAGTGTACTGGGCAGTTAATCAAAGGCTATGGCTTTGAGGTCGTTATTATCTCGCATTATCTGCATAAATTACAGTTTCAACCTCATGTGCAAAAACATCTTGTGTTACCACTGTCGCCGCCATATGGAATCTGCTAAAAGAATTTAAGGCTGAAACCGAGACAGATGGACAAACTGAGAGACAGACGGAAAGATGGGAGTGTGATCAAATGTCCACAATGATCTGAGCAAGTTTCTGAAAAAAAAACAGACTCGGGTGAAACTCAAACCAAGACCAAAAGATGACCTCTTAGTACGTCAGAGGAGAAAATATGAGCACAGAAATCAGGAGAAGACACTGCTGCTGGTAACAGAGTACCTTTCTTCCTTTCTTTGCCATCTAGGAAACCTTTTAGCTGAATAGTGAAGGCCTTTGACTTGTAAGAATGTCCACTTTACAGTGAGAAATCTGATCTATGTGTCTGAGGAGTGTTAACATCACTCTGTACTTATGTGAGTGTTCCTGTGTTTGTATACATGTGTTCATGTTGCATGACCAAATACTCGAGCGTCAGCTAGAGCATGACAAAGTGTTTGTTGTAAAGTCAGGGAGCCTGTTTTCCAAGACTTCAGAGAAAGTGGGCGCTTGTTTAACATATGGGAATATTTGTCAGAGTTGCACACATCTGGAGATGCTCATTTCATCTGACAACTGTGTGAAAAGGGCGAGCATGTGCAGTGATTGTGTAAATAAAAGAAATGTGTGTGCAAGACTGTAAATTCCTGGCTATTTTTTATTATTTTATCTTGTTTGCTGCTTTAAAGAATGCGGGCCTCTGTGTGTGCATGTTTCAAGGTTTATGTCCATACAATGTCAATCAGAGTATGTAGGTAAGTAGACTGATGTAGTGTTTTTGATATTTTGATATTGGCCTTTTAGTATAAGCTAAAGGCCAATCAATGTTGCCTTTTGCTGATATGAGGATGTGAGCAATGATTTTACTCAACATCATCCATTTTAACGAGTTATGTGAGCCAGGAGCATTGGTCTGAGTAATTTCAACACTCTTACTTAGTTATATATCATACATGCAGGAAATTGCAATATGACAGTAATCAGGCACTACTCCACTGACTGGTAATGAACTGACTGCAATGATCTGTTCAGTTCCATTGCTAAGTAGCGTTCACAAGAATTTAAGCTCTATGTGACTAAAAAATCCTGTGATTTAGAAAAAGTGTCCACAGAGCAGATTTCACATTACAAATTCAATGTTTGTTTCTTTCATTTCTAGCTACAGGAATGAGCAGGATATGCTAGTATGCACAGGAACACTGTTAGATATGAAGTTGTATGTTTAGTGGTTGCCAACCTATGTAATAATTTCATTATTAAGTGTCCCTCAGTGCTCTAAATACTGTTTCAGGGACTTTTTATGCTGTAAAAACATAATGAGGAAATGTTTTATCATTGTATTTATGGAATCAAAATGGTCACTTAAAGGTATTCAATAATTGTATATTTTAACATCTGTTATATTGTCTACTTTAAGACAGAAATTTCGGTATTTATATTAAACTTTAAAAGGTCCATATCACCCGAGTGTGCAGTTGATCCAGTTGCCCCGCTCAGAGATGGACAGTTCTTTTCATGGAAAATGTGTTCTTAATGAACCTCCTGGAACCTGCTAAAATCTCAAACCTGCCTTGAACTTCACAAAGGGCTGTCTGCTATCCCCCTGGGCCAGCGATTCCTTGCTACGGTGCAGAGACAGAGGGAGAGAAGAGAAAAATAAGGAGCAACTACTGCTGAGAGGTAGAGGGAAGAACAGCATAAGACAGGACAGTGAAAGAAGGAGAGAAGAAAGGGAGAGAGGTGAAAAGAAGAAGGGAAAGCTGGAGGGTGCAACAGTGTGACAGAGAGGAGATGACAGGAGCAGAAGAAGGAGGAGGAGGGTTTGTTCTCTTTTCTCTTCTCTTTTGCCGTGTCTCCCAAAAGCAACAGAGGCTGCTGTCTAGCCAGAATGAGGATGCTCTTAATCCTGCTTTTCTCGTCTCTGCTGTGGCCAACTCCAGTGATTCATGGTGTTGGCTCAGACACACAAAGGGGTATGCGCGCGCGCACACACACACACACACACACACACACACACACACACACA
>NC_048415.1:11051325-11123613 GCF_013103735.1 Etheostoma cragini | reverse complement strand
ATATATATATATATATATATATATATATATATATATATATACACCTTTATATACACCTTTACATACACCTTTGTCTACAGTATCATCACTGCCACTCTTGTCATCATCGTACCCATCTTGTCCATCATCAAGCCATGTACACGAACACTTCTCCCCATAACATTTTGGGCAAACTATGTTAGGCAGTGACATGTCCTACACGTCCCAGCAGCTGGTACGACAATGAATGGGTTTTTCGTATCTCAGTTTGATAATGCGCCCCATTCACCAATATCCTGTCCTGTCTTTCAACGCTTCTATACTCATGTGTCCATCTCATCTTTCCTAACCACCTTAGGGTGCACCCAGGAATGTGACACACTGCCAAGAAAAGCGGACACACTGACTAAGTGGCTCTACGTGCTTGTCAGTGTCCCGACATGTGATGGTGGGGTGGAGTTTACCTGACTTTTTACTTTGTTGAAGTGTGTTAAAGTGTTAAAGTGTGAGGAACATTAGTAGTATTGAAGGGGCATAAAAAAACAATTAAACAAGATGTGTTTTAAGTGTAGAAATGTCTTTGTCAAACATTTTCATTAGGGACTTTTGTCTCATATTTGTCTTGACAAGGCTGAATTTCACTCTTTTCTTTATACAGGCTTGAGTCGATCAAAACCAAAGGACCAAACACACACACACACACACAATGGATGGTTCTACAAAGAGCTTGATTTATTGAGTTGGAATTATCAAGGTAAAACGGGCTAGGTGATAAAGGATTATTATTAGTTTTAACATGAAATTACTTAAGGAAAAAAAAATAACTGGAAAATATCGGAAACACTGTGATAGCAAAGTATCTGTCTGTGTTTTCTGCCAGCCATTGCAGGGTTTTGTAGTGCCGTGGTTGACTACTTCAAAAGATTTTCTTTTGTAAACAATGCTTTAATTTATGCCCATAGCTTCCTCAACTACCCACAGACGTGTTAGAAACCTTGATATATGGTGACTCTTTGGTGACTTAGACATTGGTATAATTATTCCATTAAGAGAGCTTCAAGTGAGTAGATTTTGATGTTTCCCTTGTGTTTACCAAGTTACGTTGGAAGCCCGTAAAGTCAAGTAATTAAGTGGTCTCTGATTAATTAAGCGACAATCTATTTTCATTCTTTTCCATGACACGACAACACTGTGTTGAGATTTCCCAAGTGAAACGCCTGATAGAGAAAATAACATAATGAGCGGGTGCAATTTACTATGGGAGTGTCTGCGAAGAAACACAGATTTGAATGGCTCCTCTTCTCTATTAATATTCATTGCCTTTTCATAAAGGAGCCTTAATTAACAGACTTTTCTCCCAATTAACTAAGGCTGCTTCAAACTCTGGAAAACACTAAGACTCAAACTATATGCACACACTTTAATTCCATCAAAGAGGAATAATAGGAAACACTGAGTACTGTACTGTATTTATACAGTACGAAATTTAAGCACATGGACAGTATTCACTGTCTCTGTTAGTTTTACTCCTAATGCCATAATAGAAAGATATCAATGTGTTAAAAAAAGGACTTTAAGACAAAGATTAGCATGTTTGGCTCTCAGCAAGCACCCATTACAGCCTTCAACCCCCATAACATTTGATAAAATAAATCAATAAACTTTTTTCCAGTAGGTCTGGGCTACTAAAAGGTGATTCTCCCTTTTTTCACAGCCATAGGGACTCAGTCTGAGATACACGGGGTACTACTGAAATAAATTTCAAAAGAATATTGGAGCCTTTAAGGAGAAGAGTCTCATATCACACACCAAAATGTGATACTCCCTCGCCAAAAGGAAAGAGTAGGGATGTAACATAAAAGAAGGACAGGGGTTGTATTCCACATCCTGTGGCTATCATGTATTACATTACTATTGTTAAAATTCAACAAGAGATCAAAGTCATATTGCACCATGGTGCAGGTGGTAGTTCTTAATATGGATGCAGTAGAGCAAACATGTGATGCCCATTTTCTACAACATTTAAGGAAATAACGGTTAAGTCAGTTTAACTATAAGATATAATATTATGGGTAGATATAATTTAAAAGAAATTGAATGTGTATACTTTGTAAAACAGTATGCAACAGATATGGATGATTGCCAACTTGTTTTTACAAATGTTTTTCGAGTTGGTGTAGACCCTCATAACATCCGTACAATGTCAGTTAGTTTACTCGGATTATTTGGCAGATGTGGCTGTCTTATTTTTCCCAATTATATTTCTCCCTTCAGGTCGTGTCTCTTCAATAACATTAATACCCTCTTTCTTCTTTTACCCTGTTATCTCTCTGTCTCAGTCCAGGCCTAATTCTTTTAAGCCGTGCTCCCCTGCCTCATCATTCCTCATCACCTTCTTTTCAGCAGCTTTGACAACACCTTGTGGGGTATCTATTACGTGCATGACGCTCCTAGAATCAAATTTTACTCATTTGATGAAACTGTAAGAAACCATCCACTCAATTTTCTCAATTTGACCTTTTCTTGGAAGAAGGAGAGTCCATCTGTGTTGGCTCCCTGTAACTCCTCAGTGTGGACACATCGCTGCCAGTTTCACGGATCACAGCGTCTTGACAGACATAAAAAAATAACACTATGAGATGAAGTGCGCTGCCACCAGCATTTCAATGAAATGAAGTGAACCGAGACGGCTGGCCATAACTCGCCCTAACGACAGAATCACTCATTTAGATGTCACTAATTAGAAACACTAGTTGTTGTGGTGGGAAAATGTGATCCACACATTGTTCTGAATTATTATAGTTCAGAGCTTTATAAATCATGCATAGAAAGCTTATAGCTGATAAACATAGGCGTAATTTTATGCTGACCACATGTCAAGGCTAAAGCTATAAAATTACATTACAGCTCATCACCAGAAAACTCTGTGTCAATCAATTCAGCTTCAGAGAATCCACTCCTCTGGAGTTGTTCGCTCCCCAGTAACCCCACCCCCACCACCACATAGGCCCCTTAAGATTAGAAAAGAAAGTGGGTGCAGTGAAGCATCTCGGGAGCAGGAAGCCTTTGGCTGGGCAGAATCCCAGCCTGGAGTCTCCAAAGCCCGTTGGCCATGAAAGATGTCGGCTGCCTTCATAGACGCCCACGCTGAGTTGATGGGGCCTGACACGGGTTGGCTGCTGACCACCTCCCCGACACCCACTAACCCCCGAAACCCCAGTTGGGAAAGGGTGCCCCGTTTTGGGACAATATGGCTGACGTGTGAAAGGCGCCAGATGCCTTAACAGAAAGAACCATGGCATTTCTGAACTGTGCCCGCTCAGTTCACATACTGGGGAATCGGCAGGAGGGAATCGCTGAGGGCAGCCAAGATCCCAGGTGACAGGCGGCTGGGACAATGTCCCAGTGGTGAGTTCATAAAAGACGATGGTTGTTTTGTGGTTGCTGCCTACCCCAGGACATGAATGTAATTAGAGCACAGTTGAAAGGTCAGGGCTGCACTTTTAAGTGCCACTGAACACCGCAAGGGCCTAATGTTTCATTGAGGGAAAGATTGACTGGTGCCCCATCCTCCCCTCTCACCCGTCACACCAGGGGGATTGGCAAGTGGGCAGAAGTCTTTGTTGACCTGTCACTGGTTGAACACTGGTTGAGAAGAAAAATAGTTTTTTGTTGAAAACAGGCCTTTGAATGATGTCTAAATGAATATTGATAATATTTTCGTATAGGAAATTCTCAGATCGTGTGAAATGACAACATATTGAACCTGCAAACATATCTACCTGCCGTATCAGACCCATAACATGACATACACATAATATTTTGATGAGTGTAATCCTTTTATAGCCCATTTGTTAAATGGCTGTGCTTACATGATGACAGCTCCGGTTGCTTTGGGGGTGGCGGTAGCCCAGTCCGTAGGGAGTTGGGTAGGAAGGGTTCGGAGGCTTGCTAGCTCAAGTCCCAGACCAAAGTACAGAGTGTGGATTGGTAGCTGGAGAGATGCTGGTTCACATCCTAGGCGCTGCTAGGTGCTCTTGAGCAAGGGATGTACCCTTCCCCACATTCACTCAGGGTGCTGGTCCAGCACTGACAGCCCACTCACTCTGACATCTCTCCATTTGTGCATGAATAGGTCCTGAGCATGTGTGTGTGTGTGTGTGTGTGTGTGTGTGTGTGTGTGTGTGTGTGTGTGTGTGTGTGTGTGTGTATTTCAGGCCTACGTGTAGTGATTTCTAACAAAAGAGAGAGAGTAAATTGTAATTTCCCCACTGGTGATCAATAAACAGTATAAATTAAAAAGATGAATTGTAAATTCACCAAATCAACAATAAACACCCACCACTTGATTGAAGTGCTGCTACTTTTGTACTTTAATGTCTGTTAAAACTTTGAAAATACAAACTTTCAAAGAGATGTGATTAGCATAGTGTGGTTAATATGTTCACTAGAGTTTCTGTTAAACCTATGGCAGCTCGACATGTCAACAATGCACATTTTATCTCTTGGACGTTTTCCTATCATCAACACAGTCTGTTGCTGGACCCTGCCAGCAGTTCTGTTCTCCTTCATCCATAATGCACCAGATTGTTCCTGTAGATCCATCTGGTCTGTAGAGGGATTGGGCAGAACTGTATTGGCTTTACTCCACCGGAGCAAAAACTCTGATAGTGTTTAGTCCGCACACCCATCACCCCCTTTATCGCAGAGGTAACCTTAGAGGCGCCTGAAAAAACAATCAGTCATATTCTTGACATGAGGCTTATTGTCATTGCAGGAAGAAAAGTAGCTCTACTGAACAGCTTTTCACTGACTGCAACAATTTGGATCCTGTAGTGTACAGTTTGACCCCTATAACCAATTGTGAATACTCATAAGTCTGGCTCCAAACACCAGTACAGTGTGTAGCTGCTCCTTATGTTTGTGTGTGTATTTTTTTCACCTTACGTCTTTTTCCAAGGCTATATTGAATTATGTCTCTGTCAGGTCCCTAAGCCCCCTATATTTCCTCTACTGTGCAGCAGCTGTAGATTCAGTATCAAATTCTACACATGCTGGCACTTTGTGCATCCCCTTGGCCTCTCAGATCTTTATCCCAGCATACCCTTCCCTGGCATGTGGACAATGCTGAATTCATGCTAGGTTCAGGTTTTGAATGATTTTTACCACTGATTGAACATGCAGAGATCTGCATGTACCCTGCACACATAATCAATCAAGATTTAAAAGTGCTAGGGTCAAATATTTTTATTGCACAGCCCCAACTTCTTCTGTTATGCCGAGGCCAAAAACGAAGGTGTACTTACCATTTATTTGTATGCTTAGTTAGCTTATTTAAAAACTATTTGAGTGGAATAGTGATTTGCTGTAATTACTGTTCTAGCTAATTAGCTCTGTAAATGTATACAGGGTGCAATTTGTGAAAAAACAGAAGGAGTAATGTTTTTGGATCATGCCCAACAAAACACATTCTATAATTAAATCTCGCTTTCTATACCATGGATGTAGTGCCACTTGGCCAGCCATGCCAAAACATTTGTTTATGAACTTCAATATTAAATGGAAAAAGAATATGAAAAAAAAATAGCACAATGTGATGCCACGATACATAGCACTTTCAAGTCGAAGAGAAGAGTTCACTTCTTGACCAAAACAAAACCATAAACCTTTGATCCGGGAAACGCTCGTTCTTCGGGAGTGTTAGAACCACGATATTTATCCTAAACTTAACTGTAATCGCCGCATGACGCTCACATTTTCTGACGTAACTCTGAAAACCATGGCCCTGAAAGGCGTCCTGGAGATCTGTAGCAGCCTAATACAACCAGCAACTGGCACTCGGAATTTAATCATTCTATGATATCCTATGCATTCCCTCCCCCACACAATTGCAGCCTGTGTATTTATATTTCCCATCATTCACTGACAAATTGGATTTTGAATCACAGAGTCAATCTGATGGATCCACAGACACCGTTGAATGGAAGTAGACAGAATGACGATAGAGATCCCAGTCTTGCATTGCTCCATGGACCCGTGTCTGAATCATCAATGGTGGAGTAGTGGGAAAAATGGGCCAGATTGCTTCATTTTCTCAAATGAGGTAATTAGGAGGGCAGCCTGAATGGAGATCAAGCTCAGCTTCACTGTGCCACAAGGAAATGAGTGAAGCAAAGAGAATGAGAGACACAAAGCTCTTTGCACCTCCATTGATTCCTTGATCGCCCAGAAGCATCAAGAGCTCCTGCGAAAATTGATTAGAGCAAGGAGCCACCTTTGATATTGATAAAGATAAACTGGGAGACTTCCCCACACAAAAAGGACTCAACATCGGAAAATAGCTGGAACTGTGAAGACAATCTGGCTGCCAATGCAGCTGTATAGCCAATCTGGGAACAGACTGGCAAGAGGCAATGGCTTTAGACCAGACTGTGTCCTTGGGGAGTTTTCTTTTACTGCAAGGTCAGTCCCTCAAGTGCTTGATAAAACTCAACAAATCAAAGCACTACATCTGAGAGCTATCTCGGAGAAGAAAAAAGTGTCTCTGCAGCCCACACTGACAAGATGGATGATCAGAGATGTAAGAGCTCACATTAATGCCGCTAATTAACAGAGAACATATTTCCAACTACAAACAAAAAAAGCGTGCCTGAAATTTTAAAACTGTATATCACTCCACCAAGCAAAGGCCATTTCCTGTTGGAGAGAACCGAATGTAGATCACAACTACTATACCCTGCATTAAGGGTTGTTTTGGTACAAATTACATTCTGGAACTTAAACATTAATCATGGTTATTATAATAATGCATTATTGTAGTTTTGCCATGAACCAAGTTCTCTTTTATCTTGTGAGGGGTAAATAATGCCCTTCATTTTTCATGTTAAGGATTCATTGTTTTCATTGACAGGGCTTGGGCTGTTGACAAGACATATACTTGAACTTGCATGCTGTTAATCTGCACTCTATTGGTCTCAGACACGGGTCAACTTGTATTTGAACATGCCCATATTATTGTCTAAAAACTGTGGGTATCTTTGTATCTAGTATGAATACTGAAGTCATCTTTTGGGACTTAATTTGAATGGGTGATTATTTTCAAAAAAAACATCAACAGTTACAGTTGCCACATCTGGATGCCTGCTGATCTCTTTTAGTGGAGCTTAACTGAATTCAGTCACTGACAGCTCATATGTGCACTCAGAGTCATGAGTAAATTAGACAAAAGCAGATTTATGTTGTCATACCCTTGCCTTAAGCAAGTTGTCTGATCAGAAGTATTGTTTAGTCGATTTCTGAGTCTTTCTTCCAAAAAGGATCCATTTGAAAAAAGCATTTGTTTCAGAACAACTGGAAATAGAAAACCTGCAAACATGTGCCAAACACAGGAGTCATTTCAAGTCTGTAGAGGGCATCAGGAGTGATACGACCCAATGAGGCAGGTTGCTCAAGCGAGTCCAACCTGTCTTGACTGCAGATGGGCCAATTAAGAGATGATGAAAACCTCTGGGCATGTCGGCCTAAACTGTGTCTTTGTACCTGTCTGGATTTTCTTTGAGATAAGAGAACACCTGCTATCCAATTTTACATCAGAGTAAATACACAGCATTTCCAGAGAGAGACACGCATGGCGGCAGACAACACTATGCCAGACTTTGTAAAAAGAAATTACCTAAATTCAAAAGCAGAAAGTTGATACACAATATCCAATCAGGTCTGGGAAGTCAATTGAATAGTAGTGGGACATTCCAATCTGTAGTAAGTATATGTCGTAGTAGTCTTTTCCCGAGCAATACATTTTGAGGTGAATTGCAAGAGCTTGAATAGCAAAGACTCTTGAGGGCACTGACAACATGTCTGGCTTATAATGACCCATGAAAGCACTTTGACATTGGTAATAGCTGGATACTGATGAGCGGGAAACGGTGCTTGGGACTTGAAGAGAAAGCGGTTTCCTCTCCCCCCACTCGTCTTCTTCTTTTCTACCTCTACAGGCATGACTACAAGAGATTTTTTTTCTTCTTTCTGGCAGGACATACTTCTCTCTCTCCATTTTCTCTATCTCTCACCTTCCAGAGCATCCTGCCATTTTTCATTTCTCCATCCAGCATTGTGGGTTTTTGTACAGAAACAGTATGTTGGGGAGTGTTTCAGCACTTCATAAATCCTTGTCTATGTCTCATTTGTTATCCCTTTAGGTTTATGGTGTTCCCTCTTTCTACTGTATGTGGGCAGACTAACATCTGGTCCCTGGAGGCCTCTTAGAGCTGGCGGTAACCCCTCCTGTAGTTTTCTTAAACGTTACAGCAAGCGTGGCACTGAGCCATGGGAAGCCTCCACGGCTTTTATCGTATCCAGTCAAATCCAATATGAGCACTAGGTTGAAAGAAATATGCGTCCGTCTTTTGACCTTCTAAATATTTATCCAATCTATACCCACATTGCGGTGCTATGCATTTTATGACTGGTATCTCACCTAGACCTGGCTCACATTAATAATAGTCTTTTTTGCTCTCGACAACTGTTTGGTAAGCTTTTTTCTACCACATCAAACAATTAACCGAACAATTTAATCTGAGACCAGAGTAACCTTGAGTTGGTCAAAACAGTTGCCATTTATTGACAAATAATCAATGAAATTATCTCAGACATTCTTAAACAGATGCATACATGTACATTAGCCTGCTCCAGCTGCGTTCGCGCACATCTTAGATCCGCACCGTTTTTTTTCCAACACATTGAAAGGCTTAAAACCGGCCACTTCTCTAAAATGTATTATGATGAACAAACCAGATGAACCCTGTATTATGTTGCTATGGACACACATAGTAAATGTCTACATATTTAATGGTGCTATACAGTATGCAGAGGAGTTTGTCATATTGAAATATCACTTGAGTCACTAAAAAAAATCCCACTCTTAGCCATGATAGATGAAACTATGTACATCAAGTGTGGGCTGACAGATGAAAAAATATGTTTGCTCCTAAAGTTGATCAAATCAACTGCATGAGCATACTGTATGCATATTATTTTGGTGTAACTGTTGATTAGCAAACAAAGTGACAAGAGTAAAAGTCTTGATTGCTTTCCTTTCAATTAGCGAATATTTGATCCTAATGCAATTCACTTATTACATCATATCATCACTGCACAACTATTTTTTCAGTTTGGACAATTTTTATCCCACTACAACCTCATTGTGTTTGTTTACCTTTTGGCTTTAAGAAGAGAGAAATTGCCAAATGATTAATTCAGAATTGAGTCTGTATTGGATTTTATTTCTAATGACGCCACACAAGACTTTCTCACACCCCGGGACCTTGGAGGGCTGTCCAGCCATGGCACTTGGCAGAGCCAGGCGTCTCCTCCCCTTCCTGAGTTTGTCTGTCTGTAGTTAGTCCAGTCCAGTCTGTCAATACAGATGGAGATCCCACTGGCTAGGAAAGGCTGGGCCCAACATACTGTATGTGTGTGTGAAAAACTTATTTTATATTGAGTGTTATTTTAAGTGTACATTTTTCAGGCGCTAACAGTCTATAGTATTAATTATAGTAGTTTTATGCAAATACCTTATTGACCATATACACTTTAACATCTGCTGTTCTAAAAAACCCTGTGGTAGATCACAGACAGAATCCTCTGTTGCAAAGGAAACTTGGCAACACCAGTTGCTCACAGAAAGAACTAGGTGGGTAATAGACCATGTGGTTAAACAAAGAAAGGACCTTCAGAAACTTAAGTGTACTAAATAGGAAAACGGCAGACTGTGATTGACAGGTAATAGGATGTGCAGTGTAAAACACCACCAAAATGCTCATTTAGTACTAAACGTGACAGCAGAAATCAATATACCAGTGTATTTCTACAGTGTATTTCTACTTTACAGTTGTAAGTTAGACATAGGGATGTCCTTAAGACTGAGATGAGTTAATGAGTTATTTCATTCAAAGAATAATGCAGCAGCCTTTCCAGCTTAAATCACAAACCTGCACTGCAACTGAAAAAGAGTGCATCCTGCATCGTCACGTAGGGAGAAATAAATAAGAACTTCCAAGTGCTTCTTCCAAAAGATAGCTGGACTCAACAACATGGGATATTGTGCTATTGTTGTCCCACCTGATACAGACTGATAATTAAAGGGTACTAGTTTCCTGTCATCATTTTGTGTACTGAGGTTTACATTTCTCATTTAGCCCTCAATCAATTATCAATTTTCTTTGATGCCAAGGGTGTGCAAAGATATCTTAGTAATTGCCAAACCCAAAAGAGAATCTATGTAGTCCATGGTCAGTGATATTTTCCGTTTGTGTGGTGTGTCCTCTCTAAATGCCATGAGAATAAAGAAAAAGTGCCACCTCTATGGTTTGGTCTGTCAGCATGTTAATATGCTGCTTTGTGTTTCATTGTTGTGTGGAAGTCAGTGCTGACAAGATGGGGAGAAGGAGGGAGAGAGAGAGAGAGAGAGAGAGAGAGAGAGAGAGTTGAGTAGAGTGAAAAGAAGTTAAGAAGGAAACCAACCAGGATAATGAGACGACAAGAAAGGGAAAGCAAGGACAGAGCCTCACAACATTCACTGTAAGTCTCATTCATATTCACAATCACCTGGCAGCCGGCAGACGGATGACTGGGGCAACAAATTGAATCAAGGCCCCGGCAAAGTATGAGTTTGAAGGCTCAAACACTGGGCAGAGGCTATTAGCATCTCAGATCTGTTATGTTTTTAGCATGTGAATAAAGGGCACAAGCACAGATTCCGGAACAGTGTGATTTTATATATTTTTTTGCAACTTTTTCCATCTTATTTACAATATAGGAATTTAGCTGATGCTCTTATTAAAAAAATATATATATGCACTTGAAGAAGATAGATAGATCTCCAGAAGTACACATAAGAACACAGTGGGTCAAGGTTGGAACACCCTGACAATTCTTGTGACAATAGAGTTAACGCTGAGGGGATATCGAAAATTTAAAAAAAAAACAGGTTAATGACAAAATGTTATAATTCACGTCTGCAATTCTGATGTTTATGACCAATTTTACCTTTGGGGACATATATTGAAGTTTGAAAAAGGTAATAAATTGCAATATGTTTCAGAATATCACAATACGATATTGTGACATAAGTATTGTGATATTATTGTATTGTGGGGCATCTGGTGATTCTCACCCCTCACCACAAACCTGGATACTGTTTTAATGATGTACACAGGAATGTGAATAACGCCATATCCCGAAAATGACCAATTAAGATGTACAGTAAATAGAAAATATCCTTTTTCGACATTCCCAAATTATACTGAAAAGACATGGCAGAGAAAAGAGCAATAAGAGGAGAGAATGACCCGCATATTCAATTTGTCTGTGCCAAATTGAAATAGTGTTACTCCATTGTACAAACGTCCCTTAGAATTTGCAATGAATACTTTCTTGAACATTTTGTTCCCAAGCTGTGAATTAATAAATAAAAATTGACAATAAAAACAACTCATTTTTTTGTGACAGCCTTCTCACAATGTCCTCAGATTATTTTTTACTAGTTCATTCTTTTGGGACGTACGCACATGCATTTGGCGGTACTCAAAGTCAAAATGAACTTTTTAAACAGGCAAAATTAAAGCGCATCTTCTGCAAGTAATTAGCCATAGTAAGTTTCTCCTTTGTTGTATAGTGAATGCCAAGAGATGAATGGTGTCATAAGGACAAATTCACATTAGCATATCATAATCGATTAACATGTCCCATAAGGAACGGTAAGTGGAATGTCTAGTATGAAGTATCAGTTACTTTAACCACTTGTAGTCTAGCTAATCAGTAACACACATCTAATTGTAGATGGTATGTTCAGAGATGTAATCAGGGACTCTTAAATGGGACTCTGTTGAGTAAGGAGAGGGTGCTTTTTTTTGCAAGAGCAGAAGTGAACTGCCTGATCTACAACCCTGATATCCCACATTCCTCACTTCTCCTATATCCCAAGCTGGGCTAAAGCGTTATTCACTGAATACATACTATATATCTATACATACAGTACACACATAACTCATATTTTACCCAATCATTCAAGTAACCAGGTTTTGAGTTGAAAAGTATAAATTGGTTACAATAAAATCTTTCCCTCATTACGGCATGGATGCAACTGATCCTCCTGTTTGGATCTACACAACACACCCAGACCATCACAGTAATGTTTCAGTGGATACAGAAACTATGGTTGTGTGCATTATTTGTCATTATCATGACAACGTTATTATAATTCTTTTCACTATAAGCAGTAGGGTAGCTTTTTTCCACTGCTGGACTCCTTTCGTTACAAGCATAAGACACCTTATTGCCTAATAATACACTCTTACAAAGGCAGAAAACAAGCAAAAAAATTAATTAAAATTGAAATCTAAAATTGAAATCACTGAATTGCAACAGTACCACAAAGATCCTCATGCGGTTTAGCAATATTTATCAGCCCCATATACAGTATACAAAATGTTTGTGTTTGTTTTCAACTTTTCATTAGAGTTTATCTTACTGCATGTTTTACTTTTTGTTTTTTAAAGTTCACATTGTTGCATTTCAGCTACTATTTTGCATTTATTGTATTTGCCCTCAAGGTTATTATCTCAGAAACGTATAGACCAGTGTGACAGTGACTAATCTGCCAAAAGCAAAATGTACCAGCATTTGGTGCTTGGCAGGTCGTAATATTGGACCTGGATAGCAGGAAATGAAGGCTGAATTAGACCATAATGAGTTTATGGCCTATAGCCAGGTTGCTTTTTGTATGTGAAAGTCACTAGAATGATAATGAAAATCAGCCCACTTTCTGGTCTGCTTGTTGGAAACAAGGGGAGAGGGTGCATTGAAATGGAAACCATTCATCTTTAGCACTGGGGTTTGGTGTCGCCACCACAGCGGGTAGGGACATCTTCTTGTCCATCTGAACTGTACAGAGAGTTATCGCCGTCATCTCGTCAATCCATGTGCCCAAATGGCATCGAGCCCTTGCGTCAACACACTTATTGGCCATTCCAGGGTTCTGGCTTGGCCTCCCCAAAAGGCAAGAGTACCAACTGACCAAGCCAGTTAACATCCAGGATATAGGGCCCAAAATAATAGACAGAATCCACTTCCAACTTTCCTCCTGAGTCCCCTCTACCACCATCCATCAACAAAATGAATCTACACCGTGGGGTGCCTGGGTTGGATTCATGACCGGTTAGTGTGCCTTATTGATGTTAAACTTAGTGGAAGAAATGACAGAAATCTGACTCTCTTCCTCTGACATGGAGGGTAAAGCAACTTTCATATGCCCAAATAGATTACCAGAAAACAAAGATCCTTTGGTCTGAGGCCTAAATCTGAAAACCCAGTAGTGTGGATGCTTTTAAAAGGAAGAACAAATAATCAATAGAATGGAATAAATGAGTAATGAAATTAGACCTCTCCCAGTGGTTAGATAATCCTTAGTGATGAAGAATGGCAGCTAAGCCAGCGAAAGCTTTTAACCCCTGACTTCTTTGCAACAAGGTTATTTGCTTAATGAGACATTTGCTTTGTCGTAATTGTTAAATGTAAGATACAAGAACCAAAGCCAGAGGGGTTGATCAAATCATACCTGTGCCTCATTATTTAACCACAGTGCTCTGGGACATAAAAGCATTGCTGTGATTTTAAATGATCAAAACTATGGTAGAGGAAACAAACAGCATTTTCTCACTTACCCCTATCTATTTTTTGCAGATAGCAGTGTTTCCTTTAAGATTTTTTCTAGCAGTGTGGGCAGGTCAACAATAAAAACCTGGGATAATCATATGTGTATTTATATTTGACAATACAACCTTTGGGGTTTGAGCACAAATGTGTCCATCAATTTGAAGGAATGCCAATAAGCCCTTTTCAATGCCATCTTAGCCTGCAGTGTTTTTGTCCTTTCCACATGCAGTCAACGTAATGCAAATACTGTATATAGGACTATAAACAAAAGCAGATTTTAATCTGATAAAGACACCTTATGGTGGGCATAGCTGTGATTTGGCATCACCCACTTTTGCAAAGGCAACAGAAGCAGATTTTCGGAAAAAAAGTAGAGTTTGACTTAAACTATCCATTATGTTTAAATCACAGATGGCTACTACAGAGCTATGGGGATCAAATAGGAGGCCAAAACTGCAGTCACAGGATCGCTAGTGTGGGCATGCCTTACAAAGAAGATGATTGTATGTGTGTCTTTGTCTGTGTGTGTGTTTGTCTGTGTCACAGGGGCAAGTGATGACAAACGATGGCAAATTGGAGTGAAGGCTTCCCGCTGCTCGCTCACCATGCCAACAGCGAATCAGAGTCAAGGAAACGGCTGAGAAAATGGCTGTCAAAAACACACACTCACAAACACAAACATAGAAGCACAAACTGGCAGACACAAGGCCAGGTTTTTACAAAGGCGAGTAAGTTGCTAAGGGTGAGGTGGGGAATCACAGTGCAGTCGCTCCAAAGAGACACTTTTCGAAGAGCACTATGTTTTCTTTAGGCCGATTGATTGAGTTTTGTATTTCTACCCATCAAAACTTGAGCCATCATTGTCAGCTTAAGCCTGGCAAATACAGTATGAATGAAAATGTATCTGGTAAGTCATCCACGCAGTTGAAAAATCTAAAATACCTTTCTTCAGGAGCCCAGAAAGCAGAGACAAAAGGTTTTCCAACTGGCAAAATCACTCAGCGTGACCTAAATCCATTTCTTTGCATTCTAAAAGAAGTTAACATCAAAGATGAACGAACACATCATTATGGATGTGCCAGAGCACAATGCTTTGGCTGCTCTTCCTCCTTTTGTCATGAGCATTTTCTCTCTAACCGGATTATTTTCTGACGGCCTCCTCCCCCACAGTGAAATATATGTCACATCAGTAGAGCTCTAGGTCTCTCTGCAGGAGCCCAAAATTGTGATGCTCCTAACTAACAAAGACACAAGAGTGAGTAACTCACCATTAAGTGTAATGAACCCACAATTCAACTATTGTTTTCTCAATGATGGATTGACACACAATAGAATGGAATGTCAGTTTCCCTCGCTATTACGATGATAGACGCCGAGAACTGCCTGATGTGTTTCGAGACAAAGGAGATTTGTAAAAAATAATAAGTTGTGTTATATTTTGTTCAGTCAGAATTATAGGGGAATATTTAAAATGGCTTGGACAAAGCACAAGAAAGCAAATAATATTGAACCAGTACTTTCACGCAAAGGTTTCTGTTCCTGTTGAAGAATTGCAATACAATCAACATACAACTCATTATTTTGAAAGTCTGACAAGCCGTCAGATGAAATTCTTCACCTCTGCAAACAGAAATATCAGATTCTGAAAAATGGAACAACTTTCAACTGTACTCAAAAAGTCTATTGGCTAAAGTCAATAAATATTCCAAGCTGGCCCCATTCCATAACCCTAAGAAATGTATAATTATTCATGGAAGTAATTGAATCAATAGCAGATGCTGTATCTGTTTTTGCAGCAGTCCTTTCCTTTGAGACCCGAAGCTCAATAGTCTCTTTTGGCTGCTGAGCCGCCCCTGCTCTCATGGCTTAATGAGAGATGGCATTTCAAAAGCATTAATTGAGATGGTCGGCAAACACTCCTTGAATGTGGCAGCCCTTTCTTGGCAGAGAAAAAGTCCATCATGCAATTTAGTACCCAGCTCATTTTATTCTTTGAGGGGGAGGCAGCTACAAATCGAGCCTTGCTTCGGTGATTAGAAAGCAAAAAAGACTCTTATGGCACACAGCTAAGCATTTATAACAAAAACAGACAAAACACCTTTCCAGAACACCATCTTCCACTCTATCGTAGTGCATTTTATGGCTTTTGGATGATGAAAACATCCAACAGCTAAAATATGTTCTTCTCTTGTAAACTGGAATTTACCTTGCATTTTTACACAGTGCTCATTGCTCAATTCAAACTTTAAGCAACTGAGTGTCAGCGTCAGATCTATCAGGCCAAGTAGTCAAAACACTGCTTGCGTTATTGGGCATCAACACGGTTACATCAGCTGAACTGCATCACCTGAGCAGCAACAGCTGATCTGCATCAGCGCATCAGCTGGTCACTCCCCTCACTTGTAATTGGCTACACTCAAACAAGGCACTCTACTTAAAGTTGCTTTAGTTTGCTCCTAATTGCTTGCTTCTCGCATCTATGCTATCCACCTCTTCCGCTGTTGTGTTAAACGTGGCATTTGCTTCTTTGTTATTATTGCTGTTCTGTTCATATGGGGGAATAGTTTAGCTTTCCGAGTCTCAAACTGTGTGAGCGTCCCCTATTGGTGCTGCTGCTCTCCTCTGAACAGAGCAATACCGCCAAATTTAATTTGTAATTTATTCAATAAAATCTCCTAACGCTTTTTATTGTCGCCGTTATTTTCTTGACTTAATGGACCTGATAGAAATTATGTTATGTTTCCTCACAAAGGAAGGCCACACATTCTTGTTAACAAGGTGTCAAAGCACATCTAAGATAAATTCTTTAAGATTTCAAGGTAGGTTCAAGGCTATTTCGGGAGAGTTGACCTCCTCTGAACGTACTTGCTCACTTAAATGGCCACAAGGGAACTGTGAATCTATCTTTGCTTAATGGATATAGGACTCTCACTTCCCGCCTCAGTGATGAATGACTATGAATGAGTGGCTAAAGTATCACTCTCAGCGGGATCCACAGCTTCATTCATTCTGATAAGAATCATAAAGCCAGCCAGGCATGCGTTGCTTGGGTCAATATCCTGTTGGAGTAGCCATTAAGAACCATGCGACAATGGACGCTAATATCACCAAGGTGTACCGCTACCCTTCTGTCATTGCCTTCATCTCAAGGTGAATTATAAATGGACCTCAAGCTTCTGAGTTCCACACACGAGAGAGATAGTGACGATGAACTAAATCACACTATCCATCAGTGTTCAAAATGAACATGCGTCATGATACTACGGCGAAAGTGAGACATTAACTATTCTTCCTGACAGAAAAGAGAGGCAGCCCTTTTAAGTTTCCGATTCAGACTGTGTTAGCACTATCTTCACATCCAGCCAAAGGAGCTGTCACAGTGATGAAACACCAACTGCCTTGAGATGTTAAGGAAAATGGTGATCTGGATTTTGCCGATACAGTCGGTTGTTGTCCTTTGCTGCTAAACTGTGCTGAGCGAGCTATTTGATGCAACTAGATGGCTGTATGGCCTCTCCTGACAAATGAATGAGTGTCTCCTTGCGAGTGTGCATCTTTGTGTTGTGAAAAGTCAGAAAGTCTTGACATGAGCTCTTGGAACACAGAAGGACGATTGCAGACTTGTGAGTCACCTGTCAAAATTAATTTGGTTGGCCACTTTCAGGCTAAAGGTCAAGAAGTAGTAGCTTGACACCAAGAGAAAATAAGTTCTGTTGAATTTTCCAACACATCCTCATACTAAACAGCATTATTGGTTGATTTCCAAAGAAATCACATAACATGCCAAAACAATACATATGACACATACAACTCTTCTACTTACTACCGCACGGTGGTAGCTTAATCATGTGAACATAATCGAGTGTCCATTCTATTTAAAGTAACAGGTGCAGTTTTAAACACCTAGTAAACGTGTTATGGAACATGCTTAGGTTAGGCATCCAAAATAGTTAGGGCTAGTAAAACATCAGTGATTGGTTTAAAACGAGTCCCGTAAAACTACTAAAATGATACGTAACGTCACTGCGTCACCGACTCTGTAAAGTCAGTTTCACATGGGACATGAACACTGGTCTCCTGAGTGAATGCTAGCAAGATAAGTCTAATAATTTGGGTTAATGCTGTTGTGTAATTGATAACCATAGTGTTAAAACATACTTCACTTGTTTTGGCGTTGTCAACCAGGACAAGTGTGACCAATTATACCCTCGGACATTTTTCAGTAGTCCTTTTTCATTCTACTACTACTCTATACCCTGAGAATAAATAATACTGTTGCAACGGACAGCTAGACATATCCTTATTCCATCACTTGATATTACTCTATTTCTTCAGTTTCAAAATGTATTGTTTATAACAATCATGCATTGTCATTTGTGAATGCAATGTTTTGTATATCTGTCTCTGTCTGTTCCTGTCCCACCACTTGTGTGTTTGTCTCATCTCTGGTTGTATGTAAAGGACAAATTTAACCAAATTATTTTTAAAACATTTCAGCATGTTTCACGTATCCATTTAGTTTGGGCTCAGCTGTGGTTTAGGTAGTTTCACCTGCGTTTTTCCAGATCATAAATCTCACTAAAACAAATGAAAAAGCGTCCATCAAACTAAACTAATCTAAAAAGACTAGTTACACAGCTCTGCACGGCTCTGTTCGCAGTAAGTGACCTTTTCGGCAGATGTTTTTATGTGTATCCTGGCTTGCCACACAGTGACAGATGTTTTGACATGTCATGGATTAACTATAATCTGGATTTGTTAGGTTGCACTGTCTAGTGCAGATTAGAGCAGTGCACCTGGAGTGTGGGTGAGTGCACCTGTGTGGGAGTAAAGCAACAAAACGGGCCACTGTTTGCCCCTGTTTAGTCATAAACTCAATTGTTAACCTTTGCCGCTTTGATGGTTAGTCTTGCATGAGGCAGCTTTGGTTTAAGGGTGAATAGCTTGAGGTTGGTAACGGTAATAGTATGCATATTTCTCGATTAAAGTAATACATTTGTGATTCATCTATGCACAGGTGGGAAAGTGATGTGCCAAACATAAAACAACATATTTTACAGGAACAGAATTGGTGCTTGGATAACCAGACAAAGAGTGCCACAGATAAAAGTTTCCCTTGCACCAAGCAAAGTATTGGACAAAAACCATGTCATGGTACCGGACGTGATTTCTCCAAAGTCCAATGTTGAGAGGCTACAGTAGTTGGAGCAGGAAGTCTCATTAAAATCAAAAATGTATTTTTCAAAAAGAGAGATTGGGCAGAGGCATATATAATATATATGTATTTACATATGTATCCACAGTATACATACTTGAAAAAAAATGTATTCGTAGATCCATGACACTCATGCAAGGCACTTGTGACTGTATATCAGGTATGGTTTGCAACCTGGGATGGGGCCTCCCCTGACCTTATCTGCCAATTCCATGCCCTACAGAATATCCAATTCAAGAAAATGCTTAGCAAGCAACAAGGCAGGAATTCTCTGACTTGCTGCCCCACTTCCTTCCTTGGGCTGATAAAACCCACAGCCACAGGCCGTCTGGAGGAGACAGTAACGGCAGCGGTGGGATTTTGCTCATGTGATGTCAAGGATTAAACTCAGTGGGATCAGCTTCGAGGCGACAGCTTACCCGAAGGGCTCGATCCATTAATGCTGTTTTACCCCCAACCCACCCACCACGCCCAATCCCCCACCCCAATTCACCAGCACTTTAAATTCCACGGTATGAACTCCTTTGTCAAATTTATTCACCCTTGGAGCCCTTTCAACCAAAAAAATGTCTTTCTCATCCAATGCTATATTAGCTGGTACCTGGGCAGAGGAGGGTCTCAGGAAGAGAGAGCTGTCAAGATTGGGACTGTTTAGAAGAAATACTAAGAGATGAGTGCCCCCACCTCCCTCTTCTTGGCACCTCTTCCCCATCCAGCCTCCAGTACACCATCCTCAGCCCTGCTATAACTCCATTATATGGCACATTCCACTGAAGCTCAGGAGATGTGAAGCCTCAGGCTGGAACCGAAGTAAGGTATAAGTTTGCATTGGTGTGGCTTGGCATTTCACTTTCATGACCCTGTTTAGATATTTAATTTTAGTTGTGTGTGCATGCATAATTTACTCTTACTTAATATGTATTTATGTTATTGGGAGTTTGTGAGCCATTAATGGGGGAAGAAAGAGGGTTAATACTCCAACTAACGAGTAACATGATTATTAAACCTTAATTTTAATCCTGTAGACCTGAGGAAGCTATGGTCTCTCGCCTCAAGGTCAGCTGGGATGTGTATATGTGTTTGTTCGTTTGTGTGTGTGTGTGTGTGTGTGTATCTGTCATCCCTCATATGTGCATGCATTTTAGAAACCACAGGGTTTAAATTCCCAGGAAGGGCTTCCCTATGTGATATATGCCCGCATTGGGACTTCGTATGTTCTTTCGCGTTAACATTACAACAATAAAAAAGCTTTCAAGATGAAGTGAGCTGTAAATCTCCACACAAGTCCCCAAGAATCTGGCTAATAAATGCAGCAGAAGCATGAGAGGAAGTCTGTTCCCTGGTTGCCAGGGTCTGGCGGGGCCACGGGATAGAGTACTTGTGATGAAATCCCAGACCAAATAAAGCAGATATGGAGCGGTGATAGTGATCAATGTTAACAGGTATATGGGTTTTGAAGCTGCCCTGTAAAGTCCACATGTTACAAAGTGTTACTCCTCTTACACTGGAATTAATTGAGTTTTTATTAAAGCAGCAAATCTTGTTGAAACATGATCACTGGGATGTCATTCTCAATCGAGTGGCCCTTCTCTCCTTTTCTTTCTTCATTTCCTGATTCTTTGTTGCCATATTCTATCTTTTTCTAAACTAATCCTCACTTTTCTGCTTTTTCAGGCATTTCAAGGGTTTTAATTGCCATTTAAAGATTGTGGTTCCTGGGAAAGCAACATTTTGTGGTAGCTCTTTCACAAATTCTAAAGTTGAAAGGCTGTCACTCACGCACAAATGGGTGATTTGTTCTAAACATCTATACACACACACACACACACACACACACACACACACACACACACACACACACACACACACACAAATGCACCCTGTTTCCTGGACAATGGATAGGGAGCTTTTACAGTGGGTTGGGATATTAAGCTGCTAAAGTTGGATTGTTACATGCTAAGCAAGCTGCAGAAGTTGGTGGACCTGGACCCCAGACGGATAGTTGTCAGCCCTATGACAAGGGCCAAAAGTAGCATATGACTTAAATTAAGAACATAACGCAGGGTGTTGATGGGGTTATTAATCAATCCTCGTGATTCAATGTTCTATTGGCTCACACTATACTTTGGAATAAAAACTCCCTACGTGTTGACAAAACACTCACCTACATGTTTTTTCAAGAGTTCACTGATACAGGACAAAGCTACAAGCCAACAACTGGCACCGCGGTACATTTTACTTATAAAGACTCAAAACCTTGTTCTACAAAACAAAAGGTAAAATTTGATAGCTTCCAGTGGGGGACATTATATCATCAGTACCACATTCATCAGCTGATAAACAGCTGATCTACCTGAAACACAACTACGGCTGAAACAACAACTCAATGTCATTGATGAAAATTGATTATTAAAAAGAAGCCTGTAACGTGGATGTAATGTCATTAGGGTTTCTCAAACTGCCAGGGCTATCGGCTAGTAGATGACATCTGCAATAGCTAGCAACGTAACTTTAGATGTGATTACACTGCCTTGGTTATCTCAAAACATCCATCGTTCATTTTGATAAGCATTACTAACTAATACATGCCAAAGTGAAGTGTTAAGAGGAACATTATCATTGACTGTTGATGTCAGTGACTAGCTATATACATAATACATATGTTCGCAAAAAAGCAAGCTAACCTTAGTAACTTGGGCTACCTAGTAGTATGACATAATGATTACATCTCCTTGGTTGTCTAAATACATCCATCGTTTTAGATTTTACTTCTATTAATTTCAATTTATTATTATTTTAACAGCTCAGGTCCGTTTAAGCATGGTAAGAAACACCTTTTTTTCTACTACTGAAAAATGAGCATATATTTGCACGTTTATAAAATACATTTAGTTCTGGTCTGTGTCTTGTGTTTGACATAACCTTTAGTTTTTTGAACAAAATTACGTAAATATATATATTTGTTGTCTTTTTTCTCCAATTCATCGATTATTCAAGGAAATAATCGACCGATCAATTGATTACCAAAAAAATGGTTAGTTGCAGCCCTACAAGAGAACATTTACATTACAGGTCCCTATTTCTCTGAAAACTGCCTACCTTTCTTTTCCTTCCTGTGGAGGGCCACAGGGCTCTGTGTTAGGTCTGATTTTATTTACAGAAAAGGCCATATAATCAGGCAATTTAGAGATACCCGTTATAATTTCTATGTTAATGACTATAATAATAATAATAATAATAATAATTTGTTTTAATCCGGAAGAGACTAACAAAGTGTCAGTACTGCTCAAATGTTTGTCTTCCATTAAAGACTGCATGGCAAACAATTTCTTGCAGCCTAATGAAGATAAGACTGAAGTGCTTGTTGTTGCTCCGGATACTACCTATTACATTACGTTCTGGTGTCTCAGTTGAGCCTTTTAGAAAGCAGCTGAAGACTCCCTTGTTTCATCTGGTTTATGTCTTGGGTTTGTAATTATGGCTTTTTTAGTCTTTTAATCTTTTACCTTGTATGGATATTGTATGTGTTTTTGCTTGTTTATTTTCAGTTATGGATCCTACTGTATTTTAACAAATGTCAATTGTGTGAAGCACTTTGTGACTCTGTCTGTAAAAGTTAAATTTAAATTATTGTATTATTGTCATTATTTCAACACCCAGCTAAAGACGTTTAATTGTTACTGCGTCTATTATCTTCTACTCATTGGCCAGCTGCCACTGCTGCATTGCAACCAAAAAGTGCTACCATGTGTTATTCAATTTAAGCTGATAGAAGTTTATCACATGTGCCTTATCATCTAGTATGTTGTATAAGTGCACAGGAAAACATTTTACAACAGCACTATGCCACAATGTATTACTACAACATTTGCGGACTTTAAAAAAAAAAGCCTAAAATGGATGCTTTCTGATTGGACCAGGAGGCTGTCTTAACTGAGCCACCATGGCATGACACAACATGAGTTAAAACTAAAATGTTCAGAGTTATTTTGCACTATTGTCTTGCTTTTGGTAGACGTTTGTTGAAGTAGCACACCTACTCTTTTTTTGCGTCCATCCATAAGCACAAGGGGACGATAGAAGACAACAGACGTAGTTGCTAGTCCGATTATTTATAGTGGCCAGTAAAGGTCACTGATGACTGTATGCCCCTGACACTTTAGTAGCAGGAGCAAGACAAGCTTTGGTTGTGGAGCTACTGTAGAATTTGTTGTAGCAGTTAGGAACAGGGGAATTTCCAGCACATGAGAGCGCTGTTCTGTTTGACGCTGTAAGGAGGGAATTAGGAGATTTATCATGGTCCGAGGTCATGGAGGGAAGCATCTGAGAACAGACCCATGCCTCCCCTGACTCCTCAGTGTTTTACAGTCTGACAGCCTGTGTCATCTCCACAACCAAACTCACTGAAAACTAGACAGGCGCAAACATACACACACACACACACACACACACACACTCACACAAACTGAGTCATGCAGGCATACACTGCACACACTCACACTATACAGGTGAGAACCCTCAATCACAATACACCATGCATCCCCAAGCTCTTAAACCGAACCTTAACCAACAAAACTGCATGCCTAACTTTAACTTTTACCCTAACCTTAACATAACTCTTACCTTGACCCAAAAACAAAGTCTCAACCCTCAAACAGCATTTTGAAGAAGTAAAGACATGCTAAAATATTCTCTCTTTTCATTATTATCCTCTCTCTCAAGGTTAAAAATTCCCATTCAACCTCACAACAGTCAGACACCTTTACTTGTCTGCTAATGGTCATTTATTTTATGGTAATATATTACATTTAAAAGAATGCATTTCCCAGCCATCAACAAACTGATTATTGTCTCCTTTTCCCACAATTGCTACGCAGACAAAGCCTCTGCTGCTCTGCTGGCCAGTAGACAGAGCCACTGAAGGAGTCTTTTGTTCTGCAAGCTCAGACAACCTCATAGGAAATAGTGGGAGGGCAGACAGTGGCCGTCCTATGTCATTACACACACACACACACACACACACACACACACACACACACACACACACACACACACACACAAACACCCAAACATACTGTGGCTTACTCAGTGTGGTATTGTATGTCACAACACTTTCCTTTTAAACACCAATATTTTGTTTGTGACAGTGTTAACTAAGTACACCCCGCATGCTCAAATACTGCTCACCCAATTGCAACTGCTCAGTTTTTCCTGTGGCCAGCTGAGGAGCGCTGGAAAAGGAAAATTAGACAGCTGCATTTTTGTGCAGGGAGAGGAGCCGCACACTTCTTTTCAAGGTGTAACTCAGGACCATCAATGATGAATTTGTAACTAACAACAAAGGTAACCACTCAGATGCGTTGGCAACAAAAAGTATTTTTAGTCAAGATTGCTTAATAATCTGTTAAACATGTGAAAAACACAGTATGTTGACTGATTTCTCTTATTTTCACCTCAGCGTCAATACTGTATTTCAAATGTTAAACGCTGAGTAAAAGAGATTTTCTACCCTCCTCTCCATTACATTCTGTTAGTAATAAGTGAACTCCCCTGTGACCACCTCTCTCATAACTCTCCATACTGTAGCATCCGAAGAATGTTAATCTCCCCTTTTCCCTGGGAATGCAGTGTCCAGGAACCTTGCCTCTACAGAGACAACCCGCAGATACAGCAGTGGAAGTGTCTAGGGATAGGGTCACTGATAGTCTTCCTTATAACCCGCTTTCCCAGCCTGGCTACCTTATTTTTTTCTCTTTTTCTTTTTAATCCACATTGTCCTGTTGTCTCTTCAGCCCCGCCTCAACCCCTTATTTCCCTTCCACTTTCCTGGAGATTGTGTTACACCTAGCCTCGCTGCCTTACAGATACAATATGCAGGAATGCATCCCACTCGTTCACACTGAGGCATTGCTAGAAGACCTTGACATTATTACCCCTCCACACACCCTTTGATTGATTATATGCTTCATTTAGAGTGAAGGATGTCTCAAATCAGTTTCCTGTGTGAGTTTGGATAGCATTGGTGCAGGCCACACTGTGAGCCTATGGAAGAACTTATACACACGTTCACTGGAGTGACGTTTTCCACCAAAGGCAGATGGAAAAATCGGCACTTAGATGTTGAAAGTGGAAGGCTATTGGCTTTGTTGCAACTGCCATAATACATTTCACTCCGGTCAGATACCTGTATTTAGCTCCCAGCCACCTTTAAGAAAAACAAATATTGAGGTTAGATATGTGAAAGAGAAAAAGGGGGCAGGAAGTGAAAGCTGGGATTGGCATATTTAAATCTCAAAATCTACTGCTTATCCTAAAAGTAGTGGAGATAAGAAAGACCTTGTCTGGAAGGCAACTAGATGGATCGATGGGAAACAGGTGCATGAGGAGAAAAGTATCAGAGACATATGGGCGTAAGTTCCATAAATGGGAAGGAAATTCTTAATATTTGTCTTTGAAATGAGTGTGAAAAAAAATCTCTGTTTCTAGTTTTGATGTCTGCAATGGGAGTAGCACAAAATGTTATGGTACTGCATTTCATTTTGGATGTGGTGCCTTTTCTTTTTAAACCTGATCCTTATCATTCATGGAATTAAATGCAGTTAAAAATTTGCAGTCATGCCACCATTTAATGTTGTTTCCTTTCTAATTGTACAATACAGCCAAAAAGACGAGACTGTCCTCTTTGTATTGTCAAGTAACCAATCCTTCTTGTAACCATGATGACGAAGGTCCTGTAACCTTAGTGATGTAGGCATTTTAACCAAGCACAATGTTTCCTTAACAAAAAACATGTCTTAACCTAAACTGTGATCTTTCCCTAAACCTAAAGAAACATTAACCATAGCATTATAAAACCATAAAAATGATCTTCTAAGCAGTGATTTAGAAAATGTTTCTACGGGTTGTTCTATAGGGCATTTCCGAGAACTTAGACTGGGGTAACCCACTGTGCCAGCAATTGATTTCGCCCTGCAGCTTGGTCTGGAAACCTGCAAGTTTTATTCTCCTGCTTCAGTTCACAATGTTGCGGGAACCAATCACAAACTGGCTTATCTGCCTGGCAAACTACTGGCAGGTTAAACACGATGACGATAGCAAAGCAACCAAGCAGCTTCTTGTTTACATTCAACATAGACTTGGTCAGGTGATATCCAGACTTAAGAGAACTTTGAAAAAGACACAGATACAGACTCCTAATGAAGCAAAATGCTGTAAAGATTTCATATTTTAAAAAAAATCAAACTGTACAACTTTTTGCCAGAACATGCATGTCTCTTTACAGCTTTGTTATTGTCAACATTGTTTACACCATTTACATTTTGAGAGTTTTAGGTATGCAGTGTTTTTTCTGCACAGAGGAATTTTTGGCGCCCCCCAGAGGTTTTAGCAAGCTCCACAGGAAAATTATGAGCATTAAAATGATAAGAACTGAGATCAAAAATAGCAATTAAAATCTTCAACTGTGTTTATTAGCAATATACCAAACAACATAATCTTGAATAGGGTCCCTTATCCCAGTTTTATCGTCCACGTTAGTGTAATCAACATTTTAGTATATTATGTTTTCTGTCCAATAAGGTAACACAGTCCCATTGCCTTTACTGTATGTGGACCAATCATGCTTACTGTTGTGCGTAGTCCCCGCCCCAAAGGCCCATTCAGAGCCAGGTAAATCCTAGGTATGAGGAGTTTATTTCAGGTTTTCTGTGTACATGTAGGTGTACTTTATCAAAGCAGAACTGGCAGTTGGCAAGTGCAAATAAAGCAATAATATACAGGTAGTTAGAGAAAGACCATGTGGAAGTTTGACTTGAAAAAGTAACAGCAGCCTTTGTACTGAACTGTCGATGCACATGTAAACACACAGATATAGCACCAAACCTCTGTAATCACACGCTTTCCCTGCGGCTGACCTTGTAACATGGAGTCATGCATGCAGCTCCTGAAGTACATCAACACTACATTTATGCAGTCATCCATGTGCACGCTCGCACACACACACACACACACACACACACACACACACACACACACACACACACACACACACACACACACACACACACACACACACACACACACACACACACACACACACACACACACACACACACACACAGAGGCAAACACAGTCAGAGATTTCACTGAGGCACAATTATGCAGTCTCTCAAACATGCATTGACTCCTCACGTGTGTATGACATCTGTGTGTCAGTGCACACCATCTGCGGTGTTAAGTGATAGAAAGTTAATACTTCAAATAAAGTGGTTTGTTTAGAGGCTATTTATATTTAGACAGATCAAAAATGGGTTACACTTTCCTTGAAGGTATCTACATAAGAGTGTCATGAAGGTCTCACACACATTATGAACAAGTCATAAACGTTTAAGACATAATACTTCTTTTAGTTATGCATGACAAGTTAGGGTTGGTAACACTTTACATTAAGGGACATAAAAAAGTAGGTGGTTAATGATTAAAAAATAAGGAACAAATGAGGACTGAATGAGGAACGAATGACAAATGAATGCGTAACAAATGGTTAGTTAATGAGTAGTTACTGACCAGCTGTGATTCAGGCACTAATGATTAGTTATTGTTAAACATCCCTAGTATCAAATGCCCATTCTGACAGCCGGGCTGAGTTGCCTGATGGTCTGTAAAAATGTGAACCCAGCAACAGTTGCATGACCAGAAACGTAACAAACCTGGGTTAATATTGGAGATGTATTTTAAAGATGGAGACAGCTAAGAGTCCAAAACAACACCAAGTTAGTTAATTTCTTCCTGAACAAGTAAGCATTAGCTTCAAGCTAATTTATCACGGCTACTGGGGACGGGCTTTTTCAGTCATTTCAACATATGTGTACTCACATTGAATTTCATAGAGTAACACTACTCGAGTCAGTTACTTGCAAAAGAAATGAGACACAGCCAGTGAAGTGATTCAGACTGCTCACGCCATAACTAGTAACGTTACCAGAGGACCAGGCAAGCGGGCTATGGCTGTTTACAACGTGTAGCCTGTTCAGAACCCGTAGCCAACAAACGGTGAGTAAATTTAAGCTAAGAGAGGGGGGCTGTAAATCGGTAAAGAGGACTGTGAGTTTCCACTGTTTTAAAGGGTTGTTCCCATAATTTTAAGCCAGAAAAAGTGTGTCTGTCTGCCGGGGAGGGGAGGACGGCGAGGTACCGGTGGTATTAGCGGCTTTTGCCAAACACATTGTAGCAGCTGAGACCTGGCCTACCACTTGGGGAACACAGCACAGGGAAATATATGGACAAAAGAAACATGCTAAAGCATTTAAAGCAAATTTTGAATTAAATTGTAACAATTTAACAATTTGCCATCATGAAATCCAATCGCGGCACAGCTGTCTTGGAACACAACAGACAGATAAATTTAAATTCAACAAATAAATGTAACAGTAAATAATCAGTGTTCAGTCTCCTAACAACTCAACTATTGCAAATCACTACTCCTCGGCATCAGCTCAACCTCCATCAAAACGCTCCAACTGGTTCAGAACTCAGCTGCACGACTCATCACCCGCTCCACATCCTGGCACCACATCACTCCGGTCCTAAAACAGCTTCACTGGCTTCCCATCTCTCACCGGATCACATACAAGATCCTGGTCCTCACCTACAAAGCCATCCACCACCTTGACCCGTCATACCTCACTGTCCTCCTCTCCCCCTACCAACCTTCACGGTCCCTCAGATCCACCTCAGCCGGTCTCCTCTATGTCCCCAAGTCAAAGCTCCGCAGTTTTGGGGACCAAGCCTTTTCCAGGGCAGCTCCCAGGCTGTGGAACTCCCTCCCCCATGAGATCCGCATCTCTGAGTCCCTTACCATTTTTCAGGCCTGTCTGAAGACCCATCTTTTCTGTTCTGCCTATCCATAGTTTTTTTTTTTTTTTTTATTATTATTATTATTATTATTATTATTAAAGGCCTCTCGAAATGCAGAAACAAAGCACAATCCCACCATAAAACGTTAAGAAAAAACATCTGTACTTTGACCTAATCCAATGAAACGAAAAAAGTGATACACAGCAATCAGTACATCTACAAAAAGGGTCACGGTGTATCCAGCAAGGCTTATGCGAGTCACATTTACCAGTCAGCTCCAAACATGTGAACAAGGCTTCTCCACTTCACCGTTTAAATAAAGTGGAATAAAACGTAGAAAAGTCAAAATCTACATAAAATGCAGAATCAATTAGTAAGCTGACAGCAAATGTGTATACATGGCATGTAGGAAACCTTTGTTGGAACGTTGGCACGGCAATATGTCCAGACTAGTTTAACAGTAACTTTAGGTTTTTGCGTCCTGCATATGCATGGACAATGGTCTCAAGTGAGAGCTAATTGTCAATTGTCACATAACGCAGAGCCCTGAAAAAAATGTTTTTTTTACTAAAGCAGTATATGAAATAAGATGTATTACCTACCACCATTTGGTTGTTTGGTGTTTTTAAAAATATTTATAAAATATCTGGTCATTCCAGACGTAATTATTCCACTCATATTTGAAACCATGCAATTACCCGTTTCAGCCACCGGGGGAGTGCTCCCCCTGCCTACCCGCTAACTCTACGGCTGTTGCGAGAATTTGCTGCCGAGATAGGGTGGCTGTCAATCAGATACAGAGCTCTGCATGAGCACAGGCCTTTATGACTGTCAACATAGCCGGCATCTAACGTTAGCTACTCCGCTGTGCTGTGGAGGAATGTCTAGCTATGTGAGGCAAGCGTCATTGATGATGTGTTCTCAACCTGGCAACCTCCACAAACTTTGAGTCTGGGCAGGAGGGTCGGCGAGGGAGACAAATTTGTCCAGTATTTTGAATTTGGACTAGAGTAACTATTTTTAACACTAGCTGTCAGTATTACATATTTGACCTTTAAAACACACATTTTGCAATACAATAAAAAGTAAATAAAGTTGAACTAAAGCTGATGTGTCAACAGGCTATTCAACCGGCTAGACTGCACACACTGCAGCATTCAATGACACAGATAATTGCAGAAATTCTTTGAGGTCACTAAACAGCCATTTTCTTGCCTGTAGGAATACACTACATTTAAATTACATATAATGCTTGCACACAAAACCAAAAAAGGCAATATAAGTAAACTGAAACTGCAACCTGTATTGGTCTTTCAGAGTGGCTGATGACATAGTGCTGTTAGGGCCTGGATAAGAACTGCAAATCTGGCTGCCCTCAGCCTCAGGGAGGAGGGTGATTTGTGAATACATAACCTCAGGCTCTGGAGCCCTCTGCCTCAACGATTGCCGTTTAATCCATCATAGGAGCCATACCGGCAGCATGGCTAGCCTGAAGGGTTAACAGCAAACCCTATGCAGAGACTCCTCTGTGTACAGAGAAACCTTTTATGGTTCAATATAACTGCTGTTAAAAGTTTTGAGGCTGAGGTAGAACCATAGTTTCAGTAATTTACCTTGGTGATTTGTAGTCAAATGGAAAGCTAATCTCTCCAAGAACTGACAATAAAATATGCACCTCGGGAAACAACTTGTTGATGTATTTGTCACTTGGTAACTGTGTACTCACAAAAATTGCCATTACAATGTAGTAGTGCCAAGCATTTGATTAACTGACTATTTTCAGAACAATAATTATTTTTATGAGTTTGTCGGCTAACCATTCACATAAATCAACCAAATTATTATGATGTGAGAATGTAGAACTGAATGTGAGAATGTAGAACCAATGGTCTATCCAGAGGCAGTGATGGACTGGTGATCTGGAATTTGGGCAGATGCCAGAGGGGCCGCTTGTGCCGACCGTCAAATCAGATAGCCATGGGGCTCCTTAATTGTAAACAGCGGCCCATATCATTTCTCTTGGCTCCCTTTTAAGCTTCAATAATAATGTTCTTTGGACCACCGATAGCCAAACTTCTTCAAATCCTTCACACCTATCAATAGAGTAATCTGATCAGTAATTACACCACATGAGTCTGCATTATTTTGTAGCAAAATGACTTATTCAGATCAGATGTTAAACAAATATGCATTGTTTGAAATAAAACAAATATACCTGCATTTCTTTTGTTTGATAATGTCTTTGCAAAAGTTAAAATGAAGCAATGTCTTCTGGGAATTTCAAGACAGAACTAAGTAGATTGCGCCTGCGTCAGCGTGGTTGTTGGAAATTGGTTAAAAGTTGGAAGCTATATATAAGCTAAATATAGGAGCGCACTGTTGGCTCACGGGGAAAAATGCTGCAAAATGACTGATTTGTTTTGAGCACTTCTGTTACTGACACATCTGAGCCAGCACACCAGGGAGAAAGACAGGGCAGTGAGGAATATGAGGAGGATGAGGAAGAAGAACAAAACGAAGAACAAGTCTATGACACTAACCCAGAACAACATGCAAAAAGGGAGTGTAGCAACAGGTACAGTATGTGTGGTTACTTCAGAAGATCAGATCAACCATGTTTTTATTATGGAGAGGCTGGCTCCGATGATTTATTCATTTTTCTATGCATTGGGGTTGTGCGTTTATATATCTATGTTTTGGTCCAGTTTTTTATAGCATGGGAGTTTACATTTATTATCACTGAGGCTATCAAAAGTGCGTGTTCTTTCCTTGTGTCAAACGTTCTATCTGCCAGGTGCGCAACCCCCCCAGCTGTTGGGCCGCTGGTGGGTGGAAATGCCAGGGCCGTTTTTTCTTCCCAGTCCGTCACTGTCCAGAGGTTATACTGAAGAGACTTCTATGTTCATCTTATCTCAACCAATGTCCGGAAATAGCAAAACACTGCAATCTCCTGTGAGTCCTCTCAGCTCCATGACGCGTCAACACTCATCAAACACTGATGCAACCACTTGCACTCTATTCTATTTGTCTCCTTACAACAAAGCTATCACTGTCTTCCACTGCCTTACCTCCAAGCTGTTTTCCCACAACCAGAGATAGTTTTTTTAAAGTTTAGCTCATTTTTTGTGTAATGTGTAAGTTGAAAATTGTTTAAAGCATGTCTTTGTACTTGCTCTTTTCCTTTTTATAACAATACAACATTTGACAACAAATGATAACTGAAAACTTGGTCCAAGAATGTACTCACCAGATTAGAACCCCAGTAATATTATAACCAGAGACTAAGACAAACACAAATATTATGGGATTTATTGGTCAAATCCTTAACAACATAAAGACGTCTTTATGATTTACCAATAATGCTGTTTCAAGGATTCTGATTCATCACCTTTGAACAGAGCGTGTGAATTTGAATTATACTTTCCGGTCTCCTACACAAAATGCAATGTTCCATTCAAGCTTCTCAATGAAGACGTGGCCTTGAATTCCACTGTGTGAGGAGGCATGGTGAGAATTTGATCAGCACTCAGGCATATGTAACTGGGGCATTCTGCTTCTGTGTGGGATTTCTGTGTGGGCCAAGGTCGGACTGGGAAGAAAATTCTGCCTTGGACATTTTCATCAGGACCGGCCCCATCGGGCGGTGGTCCTGAGCAGCAGCCTCCTCTTCTAGCCCCAGTTCTCCACTGGACTCAGCCCCCTGTTGCTCATCTGTCCAGACTCTTTCCTTCTCTTTTGCATTTTGTACCACCCGACTGTTAATGTTAGCACTGCAGCTAGTAGAATTTTGCGTGGCACTGGCATCCATAACGTTATTTTGAATAGTCCCGCTTCCACCTTTACATGGAGGGATCCACTTGATGCAGGGTCCATCTGGCAATTACTAGAATTGCCAGTTCATGTTTGCACATGCACAAGAACATGCACCCATTCAAAGCACAGTTCTACCAAGATATAAGAATGGCAACCATGGCCTGCTCATTGAAACAACCCGTTTCCTTTCTATTTTATATTACTCTTCAATATTTCTAAACAAACTCCTTTTACGGCAAGGCAATTAAATTACATTCTGTGCACAAGAAACATTTTTTTTGTCATTTGCATACTGTTATACAAGTTACTTATGTTAACAGAAATTTTTCTAAAAAAGTTTGCTTGTTTAAACTAGACTATCTATGGTAAGCTCGCTAACAATACCAAAACCAGCCCTCTATTTGGGTTTGATGAGGTCAAGCTAAAACTGGATTGTGCCAAATATCATATTTTTGAGTTAACTTCAAACCCATTATAGAATGAATCAGCAAAACAATCAACTCAATTAGCATGAACTACCATTACTCCCGCTGGCCAGTATGCATGTTTACGTTTTTAATGCTTGCTCTTTGAGATCCTTTAACACTTTCACTTGGAGATGTTGATTTGCAGGCATGTAACACACCCCTGCATACCCCCTACAGTGGTACCCTGCTTAGAAATGCCCTCTGGGGCATAATCAAAGTCAAAGTCAAAGTCTGCTTTATTGTCAATTTCTTCACATGTCAAAACATACAAAGAAATCAAAATTGCGTTTCCCTCTATCCCATGGTGACAAGACATTTATAACAAATTTGGTCCACAGACAAACATAACATTCAAGTAAACAACATAAAAAAGTAAAAATAAGAAGAAATATACAATAATATGAACATAAATGTGAAATGAATATAATGTGCAGCAATCCTTAGATGTATGCAGATTCACTCGATGTTGCTCATTCAGTATGTAAAGTTACAGGTAGACCTCAAGCTGTGTGTTTGCTCAATTTCTCCTCCTCAAGCTCAGAAAAAGAGGATGGTTCTTCGACATAAATAAAAAGATGGCAATATGTCTGGTTAAAACCTTAAATTGGATATAAGTGTGTAATGTTACTCTGAATGCTGTTTGCAGTAGAGGTTGAGCTGTCTCAGGGAATCTAAAGCATGCAAAGCATGGCAATTGAAAAATAATATATCATTATGGACATTGAGAGTAGCGAGAAGGACTAGCTACAAGAAGGGCCTTCAATTCCAGGTACTTCAAATCAAGATAGTGTTATACAAAGTGCTAAATCACACTTAACAAGGCTGAATCAAGAACACCATTTATCTTACACGCCCAGTTCCTCTTGTATGGTATGGTAGCTTCAGGCTAAATTATTGTGTATGTAAAAGGCCACAACATCTGCTACTGGAGCTACCATGTTAATGTCAAACAATCTCTATCTAAATCACAATCTAAATCAACATAACACAAGTATTAAAATGACAAGAGTCAGTAAGTAATTTTAAAGGCAGAAGATCAAAGTTTTGTTTTACAATGAGCTGCTAAAATGAATCCATTATATATGGAATATAATTCTTCTCATGGTTATCCTATCAAGTTATGTATTCATGGGGGCTATTTGCACTTATTAATTTAAATGTTAAACAAGAAAAAACATCTTTTTGTATCGCACATATGTGACTGTGTGTTAGAAATGGCAACTCTGATGGGATGTCTATGTTGCACAAGTGCGAAATGTCAACATACAAGCAATTCTTAACTAAGACCTTAATAAGATGATATATTTTAGTGTTAAAGACTCCCTATGAATTTGTTTTGACGTCTTCTCTATAGAAACACAAATCACTTACTCACTTACTTCAGGGAATATCACACTATTGTTTATTCAGTACTTTCTTGACTAATGGTTAAAAAAAGTAATAATTGTGAGGAGAAATGTTATTGGCCATAGAGACTTTACACTGTAAATATGTCTTAAATATGAATCTCTAATCTCCAAAGCGAGGAGCCAATGTGTCAGACTGGATAGTCTGGAGTGTCTCGCTGATTTGTATTGGTGAGCAGCTGACATTAATGGCAAGCTGGTCACCCAGGTGTGGAACATGGGGCTAAGTAACTAAATTGTGATGAATGACTCACAGGTTTTCTTGTGCAATATTTTTTTTTTATGGTGGAGTGACAGTCTGTGTGCACTCGGCTCTTTTGAAACTGATAATATTCACTTCCATTTCTTTTACAGTACACTACAAACTCTAACAAATTAACTGTTATATACACAGATTGCAAAGAAACACTTTTATTCCTGAGTTTTTATGAGAGTTCAAGGATACTGGTTAAATAGCATGCTTTTATAGACAAAGCAAAGGCAATATTCATGTCTCCATAGACCATACTGCTGTGGATACACAAGACGTACTCCATTTTGATTAGAGGCTACACCTTTCATTTTGTTCAGCTGAAAAAAACTATGCTGCTGTTATGACAACTTTTTTCGTTAAACATGTGCAAGTCCATTCATCCATTCAAAAGGAATTTTCAAAGTCAAATGGAGTCAAAAGCTGATGAAAAGTATAAGGTTAAGTAAAAAAGTTAAAAATGCCTTTACAAAACAAAGTTGGAACACCCTGAATGTCACGCATGTTCATCAGTGTGAGAGCTGCATGTGAAGGTGGATATTTCCTAACAATGGTCTATTCAACCTATTAACTTCTTGAATTGAGGCCATACAGTACATGATTTACGCGATACACGTTCAATCAAACGGTGCCTGGGTAGCTCACCTGGTAGAGTGCGCGCCCATATACAGAGGTTTACTCCTCAACGCAGCGGCTGTGGGTTCAACGGCGACCTGTGGCCCTTTGCTGCATGTCATTCACCCTCTCTCTCTCCCCTTTCATGTCATCAGCTACCCTATAACAATTATAGCCTAAAATACCCCAAAAACAATCGTTAAAAAAACAAAAACTGATTTTTACCCAATTTTGATACCTGTAAGCGCAAGCTTAACTGTCCTCTCTGCAGGTAGGTAGAGAGACACACGCAGACTTGACAAAACTCCACGCTCTATGCCCTTAAGACTGACTGACAGGCTGCAGATTATAAGGCAAGGCAAATTTATTTTTATAGCACATTTTAGCAACAAGCCAATTCAAAGTGCTAAAATAGAATAGGCTAAAATAGAATATTATACAAATACAAGAATACATTTTTCAGTGCAGTGTGGTCCAAATATAAGATGACCCTGATTATAAGACGACACCCCCTCTTACAAGACTCATTTTTAGAAAAATACTTTTTGAAGACCAAATCTTGTTTTTATAAAGAAAATATTTTAATTGAAAATCCTTCTAATAAAAACACATAAAACAAGGTAGGTTGTGGTGTTTTTTTTTTTAAATAAAATAATATTTTCAATATCTTTGTGTGTGTGTGTCACATTTAAACTAACAGTAAATATTTTCAATGCCTTCAGCTGAATGACTGCTCTGGTAATGGGCAACCGATTATTCCACTTTTCAGTCACTTAATCACACACTCTGCTGTTGATCTCTTGGAAGCGGCCACTTTGAGGACCACGGTAAGATTTTCTCTGGGTGCTTGCATTTTTAGACGGTGTATCATCTCCATCACAACGCCTCATTTTACTTCCGTTCTAACTTCGGACTGTTAGGCTTATCTGTAGCTGGATATATATCCTTTGTTGCGTCTAAATATGAATGTGGATAATGTTAGTAATAGTGAGAGATGCTTCTTCCAGTTACATTTGTAGTGACGAAAAACACGTTTTATTTCTCTGATTGACAGCTTTCTTCTAAGGCTACTAGGCACTCTCTCTCTTCAGTCGCTCTCTATCTGGCTCGAACATATCATGTTACCGTTCTTCTGGGCGGTCGTTGAGGCTCCGTCTAAAACTCTGCCATTTTGACCAGCTGTTTGTAACATTAAAGCGCCGATTTTATGCTCATTTTCAGCTTCATAACTGTATTTAGAGATTGTACCAGAATAGGTTTAAATGGCCAAATTTTCTAACACACTATATTTTCGTTTTACTGTAGCTCCTTTTTTCACCCTATGTGTTGAGCTCTCTATTTTTGCTACAGAGTGAGGCATCTTACTTCTTCTTCCATGTTTGATGGGAGTCACACATGCACAGTGCCTAGGTTAGGACAACTAACCATTAAGAAGTAGAGTATGAAGGTGTGCCACGCTAGCAGCTAGATGAGCATTTTAACGTGTTACAAAGTGTCACGGAAGTAAAGGATGGACTACAATAGTTTGGAGCTGTTTGGAGCAGTTTGTGAAAAGTGTTTTCTGTTGGAGATGGTGAGTTCCTTTGGGGTGGACTTTGGGCATTTCACTTAGTAAACCTATAAAACGCAAAAAGAGATATATAAAAAAATAAAAGAAAGAGAAAAGCAAAAAAAAACATAACTGGTCTCTCCATGTTTTAGGCCTTGGCACTAGCTAGCTGTGAGGGACAGTGACTTGCTTCAGTTAGGAGGGCAACACACATTTTACTTGTTCCGTGTTGTTGTCCACATCTGTTGTTGTGGGTGTAAAGTCTAGATCCCAAATATAAGTAACCCCACTTTTTCAGATGTTTTTCTAGGAAAAATCGATAGGTTTAGGTTGTGGGGATGGGTTTGGGAGGGGAGAAGGAGGTCTTGTATTTCTTGTGTGGTGTGTACATGTTCAAAATAAATAACAAGATGGTCTAAGTAATTAGGATAAATAGGTCCGGAATTATTTTTTACAACTACATTTCTTTTTGTTATTGCAGAGGGAAAGTACCAAAAAAGGTACCGTTGGGTACTGGAACTGAAAAAAACTCAATGGTACTCAGCCCTACTTGGAATGAAGGGGAGTAATTCAAAATACCCCTTAGATACCAAACATTTTGATCAGAGTTAAGAATCCCACAACCTTACCAATTGAGATTGTCATACCAAGCTATCTTTAGAATAACAGTTTATTTAGTACATATAATTTCCAGACACAACAATATTTAAGAATACAGGGACCATTATTGGACTTGAACTTGGCTGCAAAACAAAGGAGTCACTTTTCCCATTAAAACAGAATTGCTCCATACTCTGGACCTGTGCCACATAAGTCATTTTAGTAGGTGGACCTCTCTGATTGGTATTTGAGAACCCCTGGTCTTTACCAATAGATTGGATAGTCCCAGGGCATAAGATAAGTCTGTTTTCGTGCTGAAACACAGAGGTATGTGAAGTCTTCAACAAGAACTGATGAGTTGTTTGTACAGTATACAAAAACAGATTATTTGGAGTTAAATGTCTTTAATGTTCACAAAATAGCATGCCATTTCAAATGATAGCTAATTATTCCAAAGCTCACAATGAGACATTCTTTCTTTGATGTCAATAAACCAAAGAGTACACCCCAAAGGCCATTTCCGTCAAAGTACAAAATCAACTCAGCCTTTGTGAGATTGGGACTGGAGCTGGAACAATCAGATTGTTGAGGTACTCACTTGAACAGGTCCTTCCTCTCTAAGGAGTCAGACCCGCAGTGGGGGGAGGACAAAGGCGGATTAGCTGGCATACCATCCCACCCTGTCTGGCTTCCACATCAGGACCAGACCCTGAGGTCCACGGATTCCGCCAATTAACTTGTCATTCACTCTGCGTTTTTTCTTCTGCACTGAGACTTCATGGCTTCATTGGTGAAATGGCTTAAGGCCCCGCCAACCTCCCACCCCATCCCAAGTACTCTAGTATGCCATTACATTTACCCAGAATTCCCATCAGGAGGGACTTTTGTGAAAAGAAAGCATTACAAGTGTGCCAGTGGCATGGGTTAGCGAAATCAATTAAAAAGGTTATTTCCTAATAAGACTTTGACTTATCTATAGTATACAATGATGTTGATTGATAGCATATGATTAGCTAATTATCAAATAGTCAAATTTAACAGTTAGAAAAATACAAGTAGACAAACAAGTTTTAATGGAGAACTTTTGAGGCTTTCTAGAGCTTTCAAAATGTCTGGTAGAGAATGTAATTAATTCAGAAGTAATTCCCACTGTAATTAATCATCTATCATCAAGGTCTTTCACGGCTGCTCGATGTTAGTAGATATTATATTTTTGATAAGCAGATATAAATCATCTGCCAGGGGGAATGCTTTTCCTGACACTTATTTTGGTTCCTCACAAGCCAAGTAAACCATGCCTCCTACGGTTACAGCATCAGCTTTGATAAATCTCATTAGCCCTTGCTCTGCAAACTCATTTGCATAAACTTGTCTGGTGTTCATCAGCCTGGGGTTGCAGAACCTCTATAAATGCATCTGTGTGGTGATGACCTGATGAGTGACTTTCTTGTTTCTCAGCTGCATACGGCTGTTTATGTCACAGAGTTCAGGTTTTTTAATACCCAACTATGCTCTTATGTGGTTTGCAGTGAAATTAAACAGAAGCCATACCCATCCCACAGTTATTGTTTTTACATCCTCAAACAGCTAAAATGTTTTTTTTTAAGAAAAACAAAACACAATATACTTACTTTTGTACTTTATTGTGTTGTGTCTCCACCATTCTCTGAACAAGCCAAATCCTCTTCTATTGTTCACTAAGGTCAATAGTATGGCATAGTGTGGTGCAACCAAATCTTGGATGCATTGGAATGAAGTATATGTAATGTAGCATCAATAAATCATAGAGTAGTGTTTAATGATACAGTGCAGGAACAGTAGAAGATGAAACCCCACCATAGAGAACTGTGAACTCTATTAGTATGAGAACATGTTTTACAGAATAAAAGACCTGCAGCAAGACATTTTAAAGAGGCCAGAGAACCTATTTCAAATGACATTTTTATCAGGAATATGAGTAGTAACACCCATGTTGGGATGATGATTATATTAATGATCAGGGTTTTCCCTTCCTCTACATGACGGTAGGGCATTATCTAGGGTGGGGGACGGAGGCAGGATTTGAATATATTTTCAGTCTCTTTGTCTCCAGTGTTGTGCTGTATTCAATGGGAGACTGTACATGTATGTTTTCTTGTTTTTTGGTTAATCCTCAATTATTCCTACTAAATATCTTTTACTTTGAGGATGTCAGGAGCTGTCTTTTAATTTTTAGTCTGTGATTTTCAGCCACATACCAGTACATGTATGACAACCCTGACCCATATAATTGAGGTATAGTCTTCTCAACACTTAATAATTTTGCTTTTTACATTATTAGGAAATATAACTGCAGTGTAGATTAAATTTACTAGCAATTTTTTGGTTCAATAATGTTGTTGAACTGCACAAAGCCCAAGTCTCAGAAACAACGAAACAGGATTTGCGTTACATTTTGACAACAAAACGATATGCAAATTATTAGCAAACAAGAGTACACTCATTTTTAGTAGAAGGGGTTGGCATAGTGTGTAAAAGCTTATAAAGCTTTAAGTTGACACTGACATTAATATGCAGGCTATTAAATCCACTTGCCCCTTTAGCTGACATGGTTTATATTATGATGATTTAAGATCCACTTTCACTTTGTGGAACCCTGATATAAGCTGTGTTTATCTGTACCATTACAAGTTATTTTTTATTATCTTCCATACTCTCTGTTTTCTCGTTGGAGTTCTGTAAACAGAAGGAGACTCTCATGAGGATCACACTTTCTTTGGTCTGCAAGTCCAGTTCAACTGGGTAAGCCTTGTACTGACAGACAAGGCAGTGGTTAATCCTCAGTTATTTTATTACCTTTGCCATGTTCCATTCCCACACAAAATTCCTGCAGGAAAACTCCTTCCCTCCTTCTCCAGGCGGGTGTTGGCAGTGCTTGGTAGCCGGCCTTACCCCAGTCAGTCGAAGATGTAATATAATTTCATATTGATTTCGTGTTGACCTCCCATGAAGCAGTCATCATTCTGTAATGTGCTCCACACGTCTTCTTAATGAAATCAATAGCCCCCCTGCCAGACAGAAGTCCAATAGGACTCTCTGGGAACTCAATGCTATTACTGAGCCAGTATGGGGAACATGTGTGGGTTAAAGACAGAATTTGCACTGTCTTGGCTCATGATGAACCACACCTAGATGACATTTTTAAAAGATACATACACGGTGAGCGTGAGCAACTCCTGTTCACAACATCTATTCAAGAATGTAGTTATGCACATGTCAAGTCTATTGTATATGTATTTTGTGTCAAATATGTTTTGTTGATTGTGGTTGAGCTGTTTTTGCAGACGTGGTCAAACTTGAATTGTTGTCGGGGGAAAGAATCTTGAAAAATGTTTACAGCTTCATAATCCAGATATGTTGTTAGCATATCAAACCATGTTGGCATGATGGAGTCACTGAATGTTGTGTCTTCCACTCTTAGAGTGGATAGCTCATATACACATATGATTTATGCAACAAAATTGTGAAATTTCAGATTGTGACTCAAGGATCATTCATCACAGATGCTGTCACAGTTTGTCATGTCTGTTCAATCCTACTTAATTTGACAGGGAACTTTTACAAGGGAGAATAAAGTGCATATTATGATGAAAAACGTTGTGTGGGTCACTAAATCTGTCAGCTCTGCATGTGCATTGCATTATAGTTATGTAGATAAATCACTAATCCCCTGTTGTGCATAGAAATGGTGTGTATCAAGAGGTCCGGTATATTCTTGCGGAGGTATTCTACCTCTGAATTCATCAGAGCCACAAGCATCAGCACATACATGCACACGTACTACACAGTCTCACAATGCATAAACGCGATGATATTCCCAATGGTTACTGCAATAACAGGTATAACACTATGTTGCCACTGTTTTGCTGGTTTTGTTTCAACATTTGCAGTGTCTCCTCTGGACTGTGTGTGATGTCCTTTAGCACGCTTAACACCCACCATCTATTTGGATGACACCGCTGCCTACCAATGACAGCACTGCTGTGGAAACTGTCAAGGTGACTTTTGCACATCCGACCCAATTTGCCAGTGGCACTCACTAAGCCAATGTTGACTGTGGGGCTTTTCCACAGTTTAATTTTGAAGAGCCGCTTTGGACCTCCCCCAACACAGAAAAACACACCACGTTGCCCTCAAACCTGATGCCAAAGAAGGCACTATATAACAGTGTCAGAGGTGGGTTAGGTAGTGTTCTCTGTAACTTTTAAGTGTTTAATTTTAGCCATTTTTATGATATAGTCCATTTATAGTATTAGGTTAATGATGATAACATCTACATGTTTATGTATATTTAAAATGGTAGTTTATATAAAAGTCCAGCTTTACAGAATATTAATCTCATCAGTCTGAGACACAAGCTCGGGCTGCAGTCGAGTAACCTATCCCCCCAGTGATTTAGCAACATAGGGGGGTATCGCATTTGGCACCTAAATAATTGCATGCTCGGTCTAGGCTGCTGAGTTTGAATGAATGATTTTGTATTTCTCCAAAGCAGCATGTTGAAAAGAAATTAATTGATATATATTATATATATTGAATTGTTGACTGAATAAATCAAATATGAAGAATCCAGTTATTTAAGAGACGTATTTGCTGTCTTGGCTGGGAGAGGAAGCTCAGACTGTGGAGTACTGCACTTCAAAAATCCCGACTACTACAACCATGGAAGTGATACATTAAAACTAGTCAGCAAAATACTATACTAATACCATTAATTTTCCACTGTAGATATTTTGTTAGATTGCTTTCTTGTTTCTTTATGCTGTAAATGATTTCACAGCACCATCTACATTGTTATTCTGTGGAGTTTTGCTGATGTCACATTGTTCTATTCCCATGCACTTGAGTTTTTCTAATAATATCTGACTGCCATTTTAATCTGCTAAAGACTAGTGACATGTTGAGGCATTTGATTTGGTCAGTTGAAATGTTAGCCCTTTTACTGTAAAACACTGTCTCTGGGGAGAGAAATAGAATACTCAAAAGGTAAAAGATTTCTTCAACTGGAACAGAGGAAGGAGAGGACATGTCTGATGGGGCCCATTATCAGATAGAGACAGGCCCGTCATGGGTTTAGAAAGCTTACCTTCTCACTAACAATGACAACAACATCAGTAGTTGCTTCATCAGTAGTGTTGCTGGACTTTATACATACCTACTTAATGTAGCCTCTCACTGCTGATACACTATATTCTCAGAGGATATTGCATTAAATCCAACATCCACATTGTCATAGGATCAATCCTTGCAACTGCCATGAGAGTTGGAAGTTTGCTACGGCAAGACACTGACAACCCCCCATCCCGCTCCGTCTTTGTAAGTCACTCTGGATAACAGCCTCAGCTAAATACCTTGAATCTAAATGTAAAATGTCTTTCATATTCATATGCAGTAGTGTGTCAACACCTGCAAAAGGAGAGTCATGGCACAGACAAGAGCCACTGAAGGTCTCAACTACACACAGACTTGACACATTAAATAGCTTTTTAAATGAATAACAGCAAAGAGCTGGCATGTCTGACAGAGTCTGATAGCATTATGTACATGTCCGTCACAGTCATGGGTGCTTGAAACATAAATGTATGTGTTACTTGGCTTCAGAAATATCAGCCTTTGCAGCAGAATGCTCTGGATTTCCACTGGGCCAACACGAGGGGATAGAGAACAAGAGGGAAAAGGGGTGGAGGGGGGAACAGCAAGAGGCGGGCAAGGGTTGACGGGGGACTGGGGAGGGGTGATACAGAGGGAGTGGAGTGAAATAGCAGGCGTGAAAAATGAAATGCACAAATGGAGTTGACGGAGTAAGCACCAAAGAGGATGAGGCAAACGTCTGCACACCTAATGAATTCCCTTTCAAAACACAAAGAGACTGTCCTTCACAGCAGATTCTTGTAGCCAATTGTCAGACATGCAAATTCAGAGATGTACCATTATGATACGCAAACACAGAAAAAAACACTGTGGATAGTTTATAGGCTCTTACACAACAGCAATGCATTACCACCCATGCAAACACAATTGGCAACAAAGCCATTGCATAAACATGTATTTATGTCTGACATCTTCAACACATTTACATGCATATCCTGCACAACCATTAAGAAATGCAATATTATGGATTTACTTTTCAGGGAGGTGTGGCGGTTTTTTTTACCAACAAAAAAAGCAATTCCAACACACTGTCTGCAAATTGGGTGTCGGCCAAGTATCCTGTGCACACCACACGGGAGAGAAAAATAGAGGGAGAGAGTGAAGAAACAATGCTAGAAAAGCAAGGGAGCCAATCTTACCCTTAGTAACAGAAGACAAAGAGAAACAGATGGAAAAGAAGAAAAAGACAGGGAGGACATGAGAGAAAGCGGGAGGCAGAGAATGCGAGGAAGATGGACAATGTGCAAATCCTTGAAGCATTTCAAGTAACAGTCTCTCAAGATGCGCTCCAGAGGGAAGCGGTTCTCTGAAATCTCACTGTAGATCATTTTCTAGATGTGCAAAAACAGAGTCAATCTTCAATACTGAGGCAAATGCAATTACCCATTTAACTGCTCAACCCCTCTGCATGGAGTAAAATATTTTCACTACTCTACAGGTGTACTAAATTTTCTAGTCAGGTAGTGGGGAAAAATTAGTCTGTAAAAACTATAAACTTCATAACACCTTCAAATCTTTAATTTACTGACACTTTAAGAAATGTATAGCAACAATAACAGGATTTCATAGACGTTACCTCATTTGTGTGTATTGCTAGAACTCATTATTTAAATGGAGAAAAGACGCAACACATCGTCTCCCATTCAATAATTAACTGAGGCAACAATAAGGAAAGAGAAAGCCAGACACTGCACGAGAGCGAGAGAGACTTTAGAGTTAGAAAGAGAGTATAGTGAATCCTAGTGAGAGATTACGCTCCTTGTTTCTAACAAGGCGGCGTGTAGGAACCCATTTAAAAATAGGCTAGCATTTAAAATAGGCCAGATAGTAGATAAAACAGCCTCTCTCTGCCAGAGTAATGAGCTAGGAGCCACTTGCTCTATTAGCAGAGAGAGAGAGAGGGGGGGACACAAACACACACAGCTGTGGCAATTAGACGATGGCAATCTTCAAATTATTATTTTTACACAATAGGTTAGGCCATATCATCAATATTTGCCTGGTCAAATTGATGCATACAAATGTGATGCTAATAAGTGGACATGAGCATGCGTCTGGGTTTTAACCCGCATGTGAGTATGGTTACATGCATGTTATAGTGCGTGGCGTTTGTGCTGGTGCATATTCAGGCATTAATGAGTTGATGTGGATTTGCAATTATTAGTGGGGCAAATGAATATTATACCCATGTATGAGTGGACTAGATGTTAGCAGATGGGTCACTGAGTCCTCAATTCCTTTGTTACTCACTGCGGTGCAGCACAGTATGAGCTAGGCATTTTGTCAATTTTCTGTAGAAAGACTGCTACCCCCTTTTCAGTGCCCAACACTGGTTTTGGTACACATGCACATGTACATGTACAGCTTTATTAAATATTGTTATGTTATAAAGTATACTAAACTAAATTCCAGGGTTTTAAATTAACTTTAATTTCTCTGTGCTTCTGTGTTTACAGACTATGAAGAAACAAATACGTGTTTCATTTACTTTTCTATCAGCATTGTAGCATAGTATCTCTGTATTTATATATATATATATATATATTTTCTTTTTATTTATTTTTTTATTTTGATTGATTCAGTACCTCACATTTTACGTCCAATGCCTTTATTTAGCACCAAAACAGGTGTGCTAATAAAATTGGTGTGCCATATGTGTAGCAAAATGGGTATAAGGATGTGGATGAGCATATAATATCTTTTAAGATTAACCTAATCTTAACCTTAAGAATTTCAATAGCCTAACTCTAACCATACCATTAACAGTTTATTTGCCAAGATCAAGATTTTTTCCCCAACCATACTGTAGTTGCCATGTACAGACGTTGGAGAATTTTGTAAACTACTGCAGTGCCCGTTTGGAGGGAGTGCCTGTTGGGTTCACTTTTTCCGTCTTTCATATGAAGCCGGAGAAATGTGCGCAACCGCGAGCAACGTAACAATGCGCTGGAGAGGCCAAAAGCCTGAGTGTTCATCTAACGTGTTTGTGTACGATTCATTTCATCATTTGCATGTAGTGTAGACAGCAATCAGTTTTTGGCAGATGATCAGTTTTTGACACACTGGTAGCCCAGTGCAAGGACATGCTTGGGCAACTTGTTCTCATACCCAAGTCGTCAAATACTGACACTTGGTCAGTGGCTCTCAGCGTCAAATTCCGACGCAAAAGGGACCCTTCAGCTTGAATGCAGCGCTGTAAGATTACGTATTATGAAGAACAACAGTGTTAAAGAGTATTATTAAAGACCAAAAATCCATGTGTAAGGAGGCAGGTTGGGGTGGTGGATGGGTTAAACAACACAGGACTTTCACCGAGGAGACCGTGGTTAGAAGCAAGAGCTGGTGAACCGCAATAATTGAGCCTTCTAGAGATGTAGCAACTCCCCGTTCCTGCTGCTGTACTGCACATGCAGGAGACACACATGCACACAAAGACATTCTTGATTTATAGTTACATGTTTGCATTAGATGTAAAAAAATATATATAAATAAAAAAATTAAAACATGACTAAACATAATTCAAGGTTTGCATAATCATCCAATGCTGCCCTTCTTGTCTGGTGAAGCCCAGGACCAGGTTATATTCTAGTAACATAATCCTAGACACAAGTTGGCAGATAGTCCCAGCACAATTTGATTTTTCTTTTGCGAACACAAAGTCACCATAAATAAAATCAACTAATTGTGTTCCCTGATTTAAATATGAGCAGTAATTTATTAATAAGGAACTTACTGCTAATGAGACGTTGTCTTTTGATAGTCAGAACATGAACGGGAGCGTACATTTGTACATCTAGGATAATGTGATGTTTAGTAGCTGCTTTGTACAGCTGACCTCAGACCCAACATGTGAATCATCGAAGCAGAGCATCAAAGACATGGAAATGTCTACTTTTCCTCAGGCCAAACTGTTTCTCTTCAATTAAGGCCTGTAAACAAAAAAAACAATATCCTGCCAATAGCCTTCTTCCAGGCCATAAAGCACATCACTCCATGGGCATATATAATCTCAGGGTGAGACCAAACATCAAAATCCTTTTTTTTTTTTTTTGTCTGCAATTGTCGCTTATGTGTTCAAGCCACACTTATCTCTGGGAAACAGATCCATGGAATAACCCCTTCTTTATGTTGTTTATACAGAGCAAATGACTTGTTGTTTTTTCCATGCAGCTCAAACATGGTCAGAGGAATAGTGTACTGAATAGCATTCAGCCTTATGCACATATGCCCTACTGAGCTTTTCTTTTCTGGGCTTTCAGGCTGCTTTGCAAACGAATGACATGTTGTCCACCAAGTGTGCTACTGGATTCTGGAAAAGGTCTGTAGCTGGATAACAAATATTTAAAAAAAATCTTTATAATTTTTATATATTTATTTCAATACTTTCAGATTATTTATTTTTTCCTAAATAAAAAGTAATTTAACTTAAAGGGGATTTGAATTCCATGAGTATAAAATAATATTATACACTTTCTTAAAAAACAGTTACAAAATTACATTCACAAACTCTCACAAAGAAAACTCAGGAAAATCATGGATTAACATCTTATACTCAAATTGAGACTAATTTATATGAAATATAATGTGTTCATTTTTAGAAGAAATGCTTTTGATTCATTTTTTTCAGCCACAATCGGCTACACATGCTTATGGGCACACACTCCTGAGATATTGCTTCTGTCTGCTCTGTATCCAACTACAGTGTAATGCCACATATTTCCGTAGAACAGCAGTGAGATTGACTGACAGTGATACCTATTACTCAGCCACTAAGGTCCATTGTGCAGGCAAAAGCACATAAATCACGTATCATTACCTGCTTCATGTTGCTCGTCTGTCCTACCACGTCACTGTGCAAGATGCATTGCAGTTGATCAAAGTATATTCTGTTTCTGATGTATTCACAGGGCTGGGGCCAAGGTTGAGCCTGAAGTTGTTTTTTATCTACAAAACTGGAAGCAATGTGAAACAGAACAGCAGAAGAGCTGGAACAGGGGAAGAGTAGTAGAGACAGAATGTGAGGTCATGGCTCCCCCTATAGGGCAATGGGTGCAGAGCAAACAGTACAGACAGGGGAGAGACTCTGTTCTTTCACTCTGCTACCCTCTCATAGGAATGCTTGCAAAGTCTTATCCGCACTAGTGAGCCTAGACAGCCATTGGCACTTAATAAACTCAGGACTTAACAAGCAGGAAGTACATGCAACTAAGTAAAGAGAGCTTGTATTTCCCCAACATTTCAAGCATAAAGAGGAAGGATGCTCACTATGGGAGTACATGAGGATACTTATTCTAAGGAAGCAAAAGTTTGTTTGATCCAGTGTCAGTAGGAATCTGGCTGTTGAGGGAAAGTTCCGAGGCTGGAGTGCATGTGGGAAGAAGATCAGAGTGTTTTATTCTGCTCTGGGCCTCGGATTTCAGCCTTTACCGGGAGTAATGATCTCACCCCCCACCTGCCCCAACCGCCTTAGATTAGCAAATGTGTACATCAAATTCATATGTGCTGGCTACAGCTACCAGACATTTAGGGAAAGTGCCAGAAACAAGAGATAAAGAAAAGAAGACTGATGATTTTGCTTGTGATATTAATTATGTGAGATTTCTGGACATTTAGCATTCCTCAAAATGTATACGTGTGACAAGAGCCTTCACTAAGTCCTCGAAAAAATAGGAGGAATTTGAACCACATGTCAGATATCCAAGCTTTGTGCTTTTATTACCTCTGAATGGAGCCTTAGTCAGGTACCCCTGGTTCCTCCTGTCCAACAAAGTAGGGTCAAGAGGTGGGACAGGTTGCCATTAAGCCCCCCTTCATCCTTTACGCAGCCCCCCTATTCACAATGCAGGAGTAAGAGATCTAGGCTTTGTGCTTGCTTCATCACCTCCAAACCTTTAAGACTCTGGTGACTTTACCGTGTCTCAAGTAACAGCCCAAGGGGGAGGAATGTCAGGTGTGCACTGCCTTTTGCAGAATCATCAAAGACTGAGAAGAGCTGAAAGGAGTCTATGTTTGCCACCAGCACAAGTCAAATTTTAGTTTAGTTATGATGACTGACCAGGGAACCGTTCTCAATGAGCATCATACTGACTTCACAATTAGGTCAGAATCCAATTTTAAACTAGTCAAATTCATATATGAAGGAGTGCCAAGGTTTTCTTGCTTTTGAAAGATCAGATTGTGTTCTAATGTTGGCAGGAAGGGGAGTAAAGACATTCAAACATTAAGGAGGAAAGCAGAATAAGAGTCCAAACCCAGAACATTAAAAGTAATTAAGGGAACTTGAGAAGAGACTGATTAGGATACGAATCAGAAAACCAGTAGAACAATCCCTGCCAATTTAAGCCTTGCTGAGCATCCGATATTTGCGGGAATGCAAATAGTTACACAGGGAATCTTCTCAGAGGGCTTTACAAACTCTTGCTGCCTGCCTGATAGATCGACAATGACATTAAGGCATGTAAATGAGAAATTGTGCACTTTCTGGGACATATTAGATGAACAGCAAATGTGTGAAAACAGTAATATGAACTGAAACACAGAGAGCACCAAGTCTTAGCTGATTAAGATCAGCCACTTGCTAGTTATTCCACCAAAAGAAATGATTTCAACAGTGTTACATCAATACATAAGGGAGATAGAAGGGAGAGTTTTCTATGAGGGGAGTAGAATTTACTGCTCTTATGCTTCATCAGTGTGCTGCAGTGGTGGCTGTAAATCTGCAGATTGATCAAACTGCAGAGCCAAAGGGATCCGAAGCCTTATCTCAGAGTAAGGGCTCAGCAAAGTCGAAGACTGTTGGTGTGAGTGATGGCACTGGCTATCTGACTTCTACTTGGATCCTTCCACTTACAAAACACAAATACACACAGTTTGAACACACCAGCATAATCTTGCCCTTACAAAAACGTAAACACGTAAAACAATGAATGTATCTACACTTAAGGAAAACAATGGAATGTGAGACTGATAAGACAGAGACATAGTTTGTGCTCTCGGAGGAGATTCACATTCCAAGACATCTTCCTCGTCCTCTTCTTCCACACAGAGTTCTTCCCTGCAGCACAACAATGCCTCTTTACAACCTTTGCAGCTAGACAATGACCTCATCCTGGTCAAATCCATACCTTCCTGTCAGCCCACCATCTACATCTGCCAAAAGACACTAAACTATCCACTCAACCGTGTCTGTTGTTGAGGGGTAATACCTTTATTGGACATCTAGAGCCTGAAGGCTGAAGAGACAGGCAGACTCAGTGTGCCTGCTAGGCTCTGGGTAGGCATCTCTCTTGTTAATAGCAGCCTTTGCCTTCAGTAACACACAAGGTACTGATCCCACATGGCGGATGCAGTGGGAGGGACGAGGGGGCACATGCTCGGAGAAAAGAAAGCAGCAGCCTGCTAACCCCACGGCTATGCTATGGCTGCTCCTTTCTCCTCTTGAAGGTGGTGCATTTGAAGTGTTGGCTTGCTTAGCTGGCAAAAACCCCAAAATAGCTTAAAAGAAAAGCTATGAAAGTTAGAAACCGTTGTCTATTTTGAGTATGGGGTAGATGACTAGAATGTCATACTACTTTGTTTGCGTATAAGTTTGTAGAGGATAGGGTACAAACATGCAAAGATACAGAGTGTGATCAGCAAGTCATGTACATACCTTCCCTTGTTCAGGTTTTTATATTCTGATAATGTTGTGTAATGTCTTGGAATACTGATTTTAGCAGATTTGGTAATTGATTCAGTATTTCCCCCCATTCCATTGGACCAACAAAGGTTTTTGAAAATTAAAGATTCCCTCCTGATATTATTTCCTTAGACACAAGAGGCTCAGATGCTCCTAATCTTTGTAATATACGGTCTTCATCAGAGTTTTCAATTACTACTACACCAATCCAGTAATCATTTTGCTGGATCTTAATTAATTTTGTACTGTAATTTTGTTTCTCTTATCATGCGGTAGGGATCTCTCTTTAAAAAGGAAAGAAAATGGCCTCCCTATGGAAAAATGGAATTCCTGCAGTCTACCTTCTGTTTTACTACTCCATAACTACAGTTTTGCTTTAACAGTCATCCTTAGACACCATGCTATCACATATTTTATTGCAATGTCTGGCTGGAACAGACACAGCTATTCAAAGGCCAAATAATCCAATTAATGTCCAAGGTTGACTGGGCTTTATAACAGACTGACAATGATAGCTTTGTAAAGCAGCTGGTTGCAAATATCGCATGTAATTATCTTAAATATTGTAACAATTGATATTATTCACCTATTTCAGTTTTTCCTCCAGAATTATACAAAGAAAATAATTTCAGGGGGAAATTATTGGCTATCAATAAAATATTACAACTATCAAAATAAACTATAAAATAGTAAATATAATACACATTAACAATGTGTAAATAGATAAATAGAGGCTTGGCATAATTCAAAAATGAATTGAGTGATATAATAGGCTACTATATTGAAGGGTAATAATAGTTTCTTTTGGTTTTTGGTACTGCCACAGCTAAATATTTTGCAGTATTTAGTACTGTCTGTCCATGAACAGTATCTTATGGACACCCACTGTGGTCCTCGTTCGCAACGTCTCTTCCAAATCACCATGGTCCAAAGGGGCAGACACTTGTCTTTCTTGTGGTTCAGTGGTGACCATAACTCTTTCCAGATGCTTCACTGTAAGAAATGGAGAGGCGATTGTACAGGCCAAGAGAAAGTGAGCAAGAAGGCAGGAAACCAACAGGGAGAGGATGAGCTCACTTTTCATTTGCGTTGGCTATAAATAAAGAACACATGCAGGCTATCTGTTTGATTCTCTTTCTATATCCACATAGCCATTAATCAGACCAAGCCAAGGTCTGCACAGATACATGTACATCCCAAGCAGACGGGGGGACTGGAGGAAGAGCGAGTGACTGGAAATCAAGAGGAGAAAGCCCAGGCCTGGATTTACTGACAGATAAGATATTGCACCATCCATGCTGTTCTTCCATTCCATCTCTCTAAAAGGGGACCTGCTGGGAGCCTGTAAACTCCCACTTAATATTTCTTCCCAGATATTTTCTGCTTATTCGCACATTTCCACGACAGAGAGGGACACAGTTTGGCTTCTGCTTGGTTTAAATGTAGGGCATGTGATGGTCATTGAGATAATGTGCGCATCAGCCACAAAAAGAGTCAACTTTCTCGCAAATTTTAACTCCAATTCCAACTAACTCCACCACGTGGCTACAATGCACGGAGGTCTACTCGTCCGAGAGCAAACTCAGTTCAAGCTCTCAGAAAGACATCTGGGCCATCTGTTGAAAAAAGAAGCCAGTCATGTCAAAATGAAGCGTGACAAAGTACAGGAAACATCGAGAGAGGGGGGAAAAAGATTGAAGCCTGGATTGGGTGAAGATCTGTAGGCAGATTTTTACTTGTGTTTGTTTGGGTTGACATGTTCTCTATGATCCAGGGCCAGTGATTGCTATAGGCGAACTAGGCAATTGCTTAGAGCGTCAAATGTGTTGGGGGCGCCGTTTTCCCCCAAGGTCTACTTCCCATTAATAATAGAATAAGAATGACAAGCGAAATAAAACATGTTTTTTAAACATAATCATCCTAGGCGCTCCCTTTTCCACACATGTACGTGTCAACCTCATTATTAGATCGACTTGATGATTATTGTTGATCATTTCAAAATGGGGGAAAACTTCAAACTAATGATTTCAATTGAAGTTCCCATAATGTGACGTTTCCAGTCTATGGGTCAGACTCAAACACACGGAGCTCTGACCTGCATCGCTTAGCGTCCACTCTGCTGTGGGAATGCTGCCGTAGTTCTGGGTTTGCACCTCCGATGTAGGGAGCCACTTCCCTGAACTTTGTCTCATTCAGAGACCAGAGACCCAAAAGGGGCTCGTGTCAGTCAGAAGGTCTGAGATCTACCTCATCAGCAGAGCAATCACGTAATGCAGAGCAGACTATGGTGCAGGTGGATTATTTTCTGAAATATTGTGACTTTGTTCTTGTAATAGCCTATTATCACTTTATTTTTCTCAAAATATCACAACTCCTCCAAATCTCAGAGAACACAGATGTGCTTTGACTCAGATATAATTAGAAAAGTCAATATACAGGAAAATAGATGAAAGCAATATAGAATGCCTGCGACCGTATGCAACTGCAATGTATTCCATTATGTTTTTAATATTTGGATTGTAATCTGTTTACCTTTACATAAATGATATTTCCAGCATAAATTGATTCAGAAAACGATATAAATAGGTGCATAAGAACTGAAGTATTTAATGCACAAAATGTTCAGGAGGTGGACCCCTAGACCCCCACATCATAAGTCACCATGTACACAAATCTGGAAAGTAACACTGACCTTTGGGTTGTTAGACCAGTTATGATTAGACCAAATGCTAAGAAGATGGGGGGGCAACCAAAGGACTAGAGCCCTGCTACAATCTTTGGTGAGCAAGAACGCAACGCCTTATAAACTGAACGTACAGAACATCCATGTTACTTTCCTAAACTTTTGTCTCTTCCTCTCTGTCTGTGTCTTATGATATTCTTCTTTTCAGGGGCATATTTTAGTGGACCATCTGTCAAATTAGACACTGTGTTACCAATGACCGTTTGTTGGCAAGACATGTGAGGGTGAAAAGAAAGGAAAGAACACAGAAAAAAAAAAACAGAGGACAAGTAAAGGATAAATATTATGACTGATGGCTTTCTGGGGTGTGGGCCTGCGTCATTTGGCACCCCATATTACACTTAGGGCTTTAGGTATCTTAGGACCTGTTATTTTGTCCCACCACACTGCTTAACCATCCTATTTTAGTTTCTGGTGATATTTGTATCTACTAAGAGGTTTGTTTTCTTAGTAGAATTGTTCGCTGTTTTTCACAAGTAAAGAAGACGCACAAGGCAGTTAGTTACCATTTTTGAGACAGACTGCTTAGCCAGTCAAAGGGGGAAATGTTTGCAGTCTGTGGCTTTGAACAGAGACTTACTGGTTTGTACTCTTCAAGAGTTATTGTTTACAACAACAACAAAATTTCATTCAATGAGGACAATGGAGGTGTGCAGGGAAGACTGTCCCTCATTCAGAGACTGGAATTAGAGAGAAAGACACGCTAGCACGCAATGTGTTTGTCATTGTTCTGCTGTGGGAAAGACTGTTTCTTTACCGCTCACACGCTATTGGTATTTCACCGACAGCTTCTATAAGCAGGAGCTCTGTAAATGTCACAAAGTAGAATGGCACACATATTGGTGCTTTGTTGCAGATGACAATGCATGTTAAACTATATTGTTAGTGGGGTGACTCCTATTCAGTAAAGAAAAAAAGATTTCTGGAAAAGCAGCAAAGATAGTTTAATTGGGAAAAGGTGTAGAATGCTTGAACAAAGGTACATATTAAGGGGAATTATTTAAGGAGGTAAAACTCACATATTCAGATTTTTCATAGCTTACTAATGGGATGGGAACCATATAAAAAAGATGCTGTATGTGTAGCTTTGGAATCACGTAATTGATATCATAGGAATGGATGAACACGAACTACGACCACGAACAATGGAACATGGTCAAAAGAAGTGTTTTACAACTAGGGGTTTGGTTAGTTAATTTCTAATAATAAAAAAATCCACATGTACGCTAAAGGAAACTGTTTCCTGAGAGGAAATAACTTTTGACTAATTCAATTGTATTTATAGTATCAAATCATAACAAGAGTTATCTCAAGACACTTTACATATAGAGTAGGTCTAGACCACATAATTTACAAAGACCCAACAATTCCACTAATTCCCTCTAATGATATATACTGTGGAAAAAATAAACACTGTGTACATTTGAGATGAAAATGACTTTGGTACAGAGATTATGGGTTTATAATTTATCAAAGAAGTGAAGATTTTCCCAGTTGAAATCGCGTCTCTCAATGTTAAAACTAGAAGGTGTGTCTGTTAAAAGAAAAGCAAGTTTACTCAAGATCTCAATAAGATAAAAAGAGAGGTTGGATTTTGTTTTTTATTGTCCTTTGTAATGGGAAATGTACAATATTTAGTTACTAAGATTAAAAAAATGTATGATGCACAAAGACTTAAAGGAGAACTACGGTCAACACATAGCTATGTTGTTTGTTGTCACGTAGTACTGTCAGTATAAAAAAACGAAAATAATCGGTGTTGCCTACACCATGTTATTCCGCCTGCTGCTAGCTTTTTCACCCAGGCGGCTGAAACTGGGCAGGTTTTAAACGTGCTTTTAGGCTCTTAACATGTTCAAGTTGTCATTACAAGTGCCTTGCCATGTGAACCGATTCCTTTTGAGTGAAAACAGTGAATATGGCTGCAATAGATGTGAAAGAAATGAAGTTGCTAATTCATACCTCTGTTTAGTTCCGGTGTTGAGACGGCAAGACAAGTTCTTAGGGACCGTCTACAAACTACAACACCGAAAAGAGAACAAAAATATTACTTCATTTGATGATTAAATAAGGTAGTGTCTCCAAACTTACCTCAATTATAACATGTCTCCTGTTAGTTGTACTATAGTACTTACTAACTACTTAAAGAAGCATATGCGTATTTTTGAAAATATCTTTGTATTGCTTTTAGGTGTTGCACTTGTCTTGCGATGTCACCACAAGAACACTGAAAATAAACAGAGGTATAAATTAGCATAACTTTTATGCATTTCTTTTACATCTACTGCAGCTATATTCACTGTGTTCACACGGAAGGAATCAGTTCACATGGAAAGGCACCTGCCCCTTTTAGCCGCCTGGGAGTGAAAGCTAGCACTAGCATAACGGCACACCACTACGTGACAACAAACAACATAGCTATGTGTGAAAATTGACCAAAATTCTCCTTTGATTAGCTACTGTGACGCAAAAGATTGATGTTAGTTAGAGAAAGCCTGAGAGATGAGAAAGATTTAAAAGATTTAGTTGTCAATGTTACACATACAGCAAAAAGTATTTGTTTATTTGAAAGTATATAGAAGTCTAATGTAATTATTAATATTTTCTTTTGTGTTTGGTGAGCAGCGTCTTGTAATCTCATGTGGGACAGAGCAAATGTTAGGCACGACATGGAAATAAAAAACAAACAACTTCAAGTCTTAACACAATCGTTTGCAATTTAACTGTCATTCAACAGTAGAAAGTAAAAGACAGTCATGACATCAATCCTGAGTCCATGCAATAGTCAGAATTTGCAGTGTGAGTATTTGCATGCTTCTAATATTTACAAAAATGTCAATAAATGTTGGATTAGTGATGAGCTCAAGTGTGAAAAAAGTAACTGTCATTCAAATCCCTCTTAGAAACAAAGAAAAGATTCTAGAAGCCACAGTAAATCCAAATTAGCTCTGTCCTGGTTATCTTTGTTGAAGTTGTTGGATGTCAGTGAGCTTATTGGAATATGTCAGAATCAGTGTGGAAGGTGAGAGACAGGCTCCTTGTTGTTGCAGCTTGAGCTGTCAGAGTACCCTGAGGGGATGTTTTGTCACTATGCAGGCCAAGGCACTGATGTATTGTAGCCCACAGCTGATGCTCTTTCACCTATAAAGCGAATCAAAACAGTGACCCAAATATTTACCTCTCTCTTTACCCTTGACACACCCTTTTGAGAGACAAAATGAATGAAGGACAAACTCAGCAGGAGTTAAAAAGTCTTACAATGCATCTCTAATGTACACAATTAAAAGTCTTGCTAAAGACCTAGACGAGTTCCAGTAGCAGTTCAGACTAGCACTAACCTCCTTAAGCAGAGAACTAAGACAAAAATAGATGATATTTGTTTAATGTCGGACTAACACATAACATGTTTCACTTTGTTTTATCTGTCTGCATTGAAGGTATGTCTGTGATTTCCTCAGACAAAAACTCAATGAAATCCATCTCCTTCAACCAGATGGCTGTGCTGCTACCTCCCTGCTCTCTCGCTTCCAGCACATTCCATCATCTACCCGTTCTCTTTCTCTGCTCTTTTTCAAATGTCACTTTGTTTGATACACAGGGGTGAGGGCCAAAGAGCAGTGCAGACAGATTTGGCCTGTGAGACATGTTCTTTATCATGGATTTGTTTAATCCTAAACCTCTCCTCGGATGAAAATGGACCAGACTCCCCCAGATCGGTTCTTTCTGGAGGCATTTTGCCATGTCATTCCAATAAGTAGTTCATCAGGGCCTGCAGCCAGTGGGACATACTGTATGAGAACGTTTCTACACATTTGAGAACACACATTACAGATAGAAGTTGGGCTGCACAATTATGGCCAAAATGATAATCATGATTATTTTGATCAAAATTTTGATCACGATTATTCTCACGATTGTTTGTTGATTTTAACCAAAACAAAGTTTTATCGTCACAAAGGATATTTATAACTGCGAGAGGGAGTGTGATGGACGCTACTCACAGAGAGACGGCTGACTCATTATGAACGGGTCCAGCGCGGGTCGAATGGCGGACACACTGGTCGTGTGTATGAAATGTCTGTATCGTCAGTGCGCTGCATTTTTAGGAAACTATGATATTCTGGCCATAGGTCACATCTCTGGCCCAGGTCCAGCAGCTCCGTCTCACACGCTGTTACTCTACCAACTGAAGTTAGTTGCATTCAATAACTTCTTCTGTGTTCTTGACCGTGGCACCGAGGTTTGCCCCTCATATTTAACAATACACAGCTGTGTTAAAAAATTTAAAAAATGTAAACTGTAGACAAATGTGTGTGGACCGGCGCCCGCTGTGTGGCCGGGCGCGGAGAGTAATAGGAGAGAGAGTAGAGGAGAGATCCAACACAGGCAAGGCTTTACAGACGAAATGGTTCATGTAACGCAAAATTAAACCATATCCATATAAACAGCATTGCAGCGGATGCGAGGACATTAGCACTGGTGCATCCTAGAGGAGCTAACAGCTAACAGATGCTACTAGCAATAGCACTGGTCACCATTGTTGAACAAAAAAAACAACAGACGGGACAAAATGTTGCATTTACTGGTAAACTGGTAAACCTTGAGACCAACGTATAACCGACTGCTATCTGTTGAGTTTTCCTCCCGTCCCTCTGTCCTCTGTGACTGTCTCCATCTAGAAACTATGCTGCGCGGTGGAGGAACAACTGATTGTCTCATGAGCAGAAGGGTTTATGCTCTATGCAAAAAAAAAACGAGCGTTCTATGGCTCGATCATGCAAATTTGATCGTGGGAAGTCAAAATCGTGATCGCGATTAAAATTTGATTAATTGTGGTGCCCTAGATAGAAGCTTAAACTATGAGACAGTATGGACACTATTGAAATGAAACTGAAATGTCATGTGCGGTATTTGTCCAAGGTCTGCTTCATTTCAGTCCTGACTTGTAGCACAGAAGAGGTGAACGGTGGTTTGTCGCTGGGTGTTGTTTGTAATTGAATCCTTCCACATCTCTCTGGAAAGCCATTAATCATTCACCTAATTGAGTCACGGACCAGTAATTAGCAGTAATTGGGAGCACGATGGTTGGAGTGATCCTCTTTGATTCTGCACTCTTTAACTCCAGAACAGCAGTCATTGGGAGCACATCCACAGCGCCCCCTGTTGAGGCTGACAGCTCCCCTGGCACATTAAACAGCTCCCCCGGCAAATTAATTTTCCATAGTGATCAAAGCCAGGAACCTGTTCCTTTGCCACATGTGATCTCATTTGTTCTTCGGAGGCAAACTCCCACACATCTGCCTCTGTGATCCACACATGAACACATACAGGTTGATGGTGGACAAAAACCAAAGACAAAACCTGGAATCAAACAATGTCTTTTGAATAAAGCTCAATTGAAACATAGTAAACAAGTTAAATGGATGGAAATATAATATTCTAGAAAAAGAAAACACTTGGCTATATACTAATTCAAATGATGACAATTAATATGAGTATGCCCCTCTGCCAAGCACGGAGGCAACGCAATTAACTTTATACTTATGAAGTTAATCAATGTGCAGAGACATCCTCAGCACGGCCAAATAAAGCACGAAGATGGAGTTAAAGTTGCTTCACGTTCTAAGGTATCTCTTGCTATACCCATTATTTTCTTCTCAGACAGAAAGGTAATGTTAAAACAGATTGTCCAGCTAAACAATTACTTTTACAGTATTGTAATTGTTTTGACCACTCTCCTATCTAGCTGCAACCTTTTTACAAAGTGTGTCTTTTCTTTATGCTGTCTTTCTTTAATTTGTAAAGAATCTGATCAGTTTTATTTTGTTTCAGATGACATGGAACTTTATGCTGTAGGAGAAAACCAGTAGCTGCCAGTCAATCATTGCAAGATGGCAACACAAAGTTAAGGTTAGGGAGAGATCAGTTGAAAGAGATTAACATGGGATGTGAACCCTGGTATCCTCTGTCAAGGACTGGGACTTTTTGAAGGAAGAATAATAATGTTGTGCTACTTAACAGCAACTTACGTAGTTCACACAGTTCTTATGGGATCAGTATGTGTGAAACAGTATGTTTCAACTCAAGGACCCACTCACTCAGACAACCAAAGAACACAGACTTGAACATAAAACTTAATAACACAGGACACCTAAGCCAGCCCTCACTGATGAGGACTGTGAGATAGAGTTGAAAGCTATAAAAAAAGCAAGTAAGTAGAGCTTGAGTTGATGTTATTTTGTCACACAACCAACAACTGCAGCCAACAGTCATTCTTCACATGACTGGTCACTTAAACAAAACATAAACATGGGTTTTTTAAAAGCTGTCATGTTTCTGTTCAGAACAGTCTCCAGAATACAGTACATCCAACGTCCATAAAATAAGATAAGCCTGTAGAGAAAAATGTCTATGTGGAACTTTGAATGCAAATATGCAGCTTTGCACATAGTATTTCTCAGCAATGTTGAAAGCAGCATTGGCAAACAAACACATCTGAAGATAAGTGGTAAACACACACATACACACACGCACGCACAAACGCATGCGCGAAGAAGGGTAATCTGGGAGTTGACCCGGTGAGCACTGCTCGGCTAGATAAAGGAGATTATCCGCATTGTAGTGAGCTGGGGCCTAGGTTCACTGTGTGTGTGTGTGTGTGTGTGTACACACTTTGTTCCTGTGTGATATACACAGGTACTTTTTGTGTGTTTACTGTTTACTGTGTATACCATATGTGTGTTGTGTACCATGTTGTGTCACAGCATCACAAGCAACAGACATGAGGGATTATCTGGATTTTCCAAGTGGGATTTTCAGCAGAGTAGAAGAGATATACTACTAAGTCACTTTCCCCCCCTGACCTCCTGGCCAAAGGCTGCTTTCCAGGCTCTGGACGCCTGGCTTACTGGACACACCTGACATTTTTATGGACAGACTAACCTTAGCTGGGCATCTGTGAGTTAGTATCTTGTGGGGACTGCTGTAGCTCAAAAATAAATTAATCATTCTTGTTACTGTAACTTGTTCCTCAAAATCATGATTCAGAAACCATTTAATTGAATGCTTACCTTTATGATCATATCTCCATTATTAATGCAATTACAGTGTTACATTTGTGCATATGAACATACGATGATCCAGGGTTTTTCCTGCATAGAGAAAGTTTTGGCACTCCCCAAAGAGGTTTTTAGCCAACCCGTTCTTACTCCCAACTCGTAAAATACTAGTCTTGCTTTGGCAGACCCTCCTCCAAAGTGCTCTGAAGGGAGTCTAATCCACATAGCATTCGGGGATGGGAGGAAAACATGCTCTGGTTTAATGGAATTTCTTTAAACCAATCAGAATAATCATGGGCGGTTGTAAACTTTGCAGAGTTGCTGCAAAATAGTTGTGCAAAAGAAAACTCAGACTGTCTCAATTTATCCGGCAGAGATCTGAGGAGCAGTTAACAATTGTTCTCATAAATCCACCAAATTTAAAATTCCAACACAAAGAAAGTGGATGGAAACAGAAAATATGACAAGGAACAATTGACACTTTAGCATCTGTATGGGACACACCAGGCAGAGCAGTGAGTCGACCACACAGCAGTAAGATGAAGTAGTATTAAAGGAGAATTACGGTCAATTTCAACATCTGTTGTTTGTAAATTTGGAGTGCTTTCAGTAAAGAGAAAAACGAAAACAATAGGTGCTACCTACACCGTGTTATCCTTCTGCTAGAGTTAGCATCCAACAGGCTTAAACGGGACAAGTTTTAAACGTGTTTTCGGCCTACAATAATGTTCAAAATGGCATTAAAAGGGCTTTCCCATGAGCAGTGACTCCTTTTGAGTGAACACAGTGAATTTGACATAGATGTGAAAGAAATGCATGAAAGTTGTGGTAATTTAGTTCTGTTTAGTTCCTTTGTGGAGAGGGCAGTTAGAGAGCTTATGGACCATCTACAAACTACAACACAGAAAAGAGATAATACAAACATATTTAGACTAGAAAAGTAACGGCAAGAGTCCTGGCCAAGCGCGTCTAAATTAGATGCTAAAGGAGACTTTTTGCATCAGTAAAAATGCAAAAGGCACCTGCCTAAGTGTCAGTTTTGACGCACTGGGAGTTTGTTGTTTTAGCCAGCGCCAAGGGAAAATCACGAGCACCAAAACGTCTAATTTTGAGTAGCCAGTCTCTTATCTACAGCCACTATCGGCTGGCGCTGAGTTGACTGGATCTGCACCCACCGCTATTTATCTCTAATGGGATCTCCGTTTGCAGATTGAGGCTGAACCGAACTCTCCTGGTGACCCTGCTGCCCCGGAGACCGGCTGCCCAGTGAGAAGCCTTAATAAGTAGTCCAGTTCCATTTACAGTTTAGGTACAGTGGGTTTTAACACCCTCTTCAGCTGTGCTAAATAAAGAAAAAATCCCCAAACACTATCTTTAAAAAAGAAAAAGCATCCCAGACAGACATCTAGCTCCCTGGGGCCTCATTTATTAACAGTGCATGGGAAATGTTATAAATTCGGTCTTAGAATATTAAATTTACTATGTACTTACTTACAAAAGAAATCTGTACTTATTAAACGTGCACAAGCCAATTAAAGGCACATTGGTAAGTAATCAATCTTGATTAAATATATCTGTAGTTAACGACCATGCTAGTCCACGATTAGGCCATTTACATTAAGAAACTTCTCCAATTAACTATGCCAATAATGGCAAAAAGAGCAAAGAAAAGCAACTTCACATAAATTGAGGTACTGATAGATGAGGTAAAATCCAATCAACAAATATTGTTTGGTTCACTCAGCGCAGGAGGTATTAAAAACAAAAGAAACAAATTCTGAATGGGAGAAGGTCACTAACAAATCCAGCAGTTCTTCCTTTTGAGGGAGCGTACCTACTTTGAAGCCACGATCTTTCAGCACATTGTTTGCCAAGTCTTCATATAATGCAAGATAAGCCATGCACTACATTTCTAACATTTGTCACAGCTGTCTTTCATAGGGTTTGACACCAATTAGGCAATCATTCTGTTTAAAACTAGACAAATGACTAATTGAATTGTTAGCCACACATTGAATCTGAAATGCACCAGATTCTGTTTGTGAGCATGGCCAGAGCTGTGCTTATATTTATAAATATTTTAAGTCTTAATACAAGTAGGTACGTTTCAAACTTAACATACAGTTAATAAGTATGGTTGATAAATGAGGTACCGGGAACCAGGAGTTGGCATACTGCAGCAACCAAGTAAGCAAATCTAGCAATTCATTACGTAAACAGCATGGCTAGAAAACATCTGCAACTAATATGATTACTTGGCTTGGTCTACCTGTTGTAGAACATTATTCATGCAAAATATGTGGTTTAATGATAACATATTACATGTCCAATGAAAGAAGCTTAGATAATACAGGGGCTAGCATGTGATAAATAGGTTACTGCTTTGTTACAGATGTCCTGGCCTAAGTATGCCGCATTGTAATTAGAACAGAAAAAAACCTTGAAAATGAATGTTTAAGCAAGAAGTACAGTCTCCAAATGATCCTTCCACCGCACCAGAAGTGTCAATACAAAATAAGGATTGACAATCTGTGAAAGCATCTGTATTTCATTTACATTTTGGGGAATTCAACCAAGCAAACCTTCTCAAAAAAAGCAGCAGTTGTGTCACTAGATGCTACTGAAGTTATCTAAGTTTCTCAGATTGACCAATGAGGAAGGGAGGAACTGGAGTCGGTAGTGTAATGCGTTGAGTGCAGAGAAAGAATTGAAAAGAGTCTAGGACTTTATTAAGAAGACTCTCAGATTGATTTCCTGTCAGCGAGCATCCATGCTGATGAGATCAATGCAGAAAGGATAGGAGCTAAACATAGAGGAAGCAAGAGAACAGAGTGAGAGATCTTTCCATTCTTGGAGATGCCTCTCATTGCCTACGGGCCCAGACAAGCTGATCTGCAAACTGAGCAGAGCTGTCCTCTTCTTAAGTAATTAAGACATTACTGGGAGCTCTCTCTATCCATATTTGATGAAGACCCCAGCTACAATTAAGATGAGCCCTTCTGTGGGGGCTGTGGAAGCCTGATTGATAGTTCCCACACAGCGGGGCTGATTGGTGGTGGGTCAGTTAGCTGGCGGCATCCTCCGCAGAATACCCTTTAACCCCTGCCTAGGTTGGTAAGTCCCCATCGGGAGCTGAATATGGATGTTCTACATCTGCTTGTTAATGAATTAAAAGAGCAATTTAGGTCTCATCGGCTCCCAGAGGAGTTGATTTCATCTCTTTAACGATTGGCCCCGGTGAACCCGGTTTGGCGTTTCTGCATTTTATCATAAGTTATACCGTCAGGGAAGCTTATTAACAATGACTTGAACTGAAAGGTGCTAGCAGGTGCAGAGCGGAAAATGCCTGAGGTTAGAACTAGCCTAATTGTTCACATGAAACTCACGACTAACGGTGTAAAAAGCAAATTGGTATGTTGTCATTGGCCTCTGCCCCATAAATAGTTGGGGTGTTCTTTTCTTCCTTTTTACTATTATCTGAAACTAGAAAATACCTTGAGAGTACACACACACAGAACTAAAACTGTGCATGACATTGATATACATTGTAAGCACATATTCTGAATACAGCATATTTTTGGACCCGTTTCAAATGTGTACTTCATGTACATGTCTTATATTATTACATACAATGTAACTTTTACTGAGTGAGATGAAAGTTACAGAGATTTGGCTTTAAATCTGAACTTCATCTCAGCTCAGTATTTCAATGATAAAAGTCTGATCGACCCACTGTACTTGTTAACAGAAAAGGGGCTCCAAATGGCATGGCAGGAACTTTAAAATTCATATTTAATAGAGATGAAAATACAAAGCTTTGGAGCGGGTAATTAAAAACTTTGCTGCACGTAGACCTTCTCAGGCCTCACTTCATTTCATGATAATGATAATTGAAAGATGGGGGAGGAAGAACTAAATTACAAAGTTGGATTACCAAAATGCCCACGTTGGGTGCTAAATTCACTCTCGTTACACTTGTGCAATAGCGCTCCGCAGCCTCTGGTTATAGCACACTGACTCAATTACCACCCTCTTAATCAAATTCTTCCTACTCAATTGCATTTGCAGTGGTTTAAAATGTGTTTTTCTTTGCGCACTATTAAAACTCTCCCCTTAGTTCAGGATACGCTTCAGCTCTAGAACAAAGTACCTTCAGTTTTTGAGGCCAAAGGAAATTCCTAAATATCCTCATGTTTATGAGCTCAAGAAATCGTCTTTTTTTAATATGATACTGCATGAAGTCATTTCACTTATGGTGTGTAGCTCTCCCTGTGACTCCACTGTGAGGCTTGAAAGTGGTAACAGGCACAAGCATAGACATTAGATGGGTGGGGTTGAGCCTGGAAATGTCACCAGTTTAGCTCAGTTGAGAAATTTTTTCTCTTATTTAAGAGATTTTTATTAAATTACACTGGTGCCAGGCGTTATTATGAGATTTACAAAACATCCAGTAATGTCCTTACACAGGGAAACATAGGAAATTTGAATCTTGTTGCAGCCATAGTGGTCCTCAATGGTATATCCTCAAAAGAATAGGATAGCAGGATTCATTTCTGTGGGATTGATAAAATATGATATATTTATTGTTTAGATAATCTCATTTTTTATCTTAAGGATATCCGAGCTGAGTTCAGTAGCACCAGAGATGCTAAACTAGAGATAGTTTCCTGTGAGCCAGTATCTCAATTTTGTGGGAAAATCCATCCCATCTTTTATTTAAAAACAACAAAAAACAATTTATTTACTTTGTCCTATAATGTTACTGGATGGGTCGACAGCCTTACTAAATACATTATTCCCAAGTGTCTCTTTTTCTGGCCTAGTTGTTGTTGTGTTCAATGTATTTCCAATACATAATCTATAGGATCAATGGTTCATTGACATCTGTCGCTTGATAGTTTATTATTGTCAAATAAACTTAATTGTTTATTTGAAAATGTTTAAATGTAATTATTTGTATTATTAAAATGAACTGCGGTGACAACATCACAATGGGGTACGTCCATTTCTTGCAGCCATAATAACAGGCAAGATGTCAGGATTTGATTTATGTAACAGAAGTTTTGTTTTATTTAGCAGGATACAGTATTGTGACTTGTCTGCAAATCTTCAAATGTATATGATAAATATCATTAAACCAATACATTTGTAAACCCTCAGATTGTACCAGTGAGAGTTCTTAGGGCTCCAGTTTGCATATCTCCCATATGCACTGTCCAATAAGTGAATATGTACAGTATGCAAACAGATGTCTATAACTGCACAGCCTATGAGCTGGGACTGCAGTGTCAGTCATCATCTGCATAGCAGGGGCTGTCTGTAAATCTGGTCTGGATATCTGCCACGTCATACTGTACATGTGACAACATCAGGGGTCCTGCAGAGACCTGATCTAGCTAAATGTTAATGCTTTGTTTAGGCGCTTGTAAGCTCACTGACCTGAACCAAAAGGTCTCATTCAGAAGAAAGCGAAACCGGCATCAAGCCCCATGTCAGACGCCCACGGGGCTTCTGCAATCCTGTAAAAACACACGGACGACAGCCCTATCATGTAACCCTCATAACAGTACTCACTACATGGAAATATGGCTAGTTTTAAAAATTGGGGTAGGTGAGAAGTAAATGTATGAACTCAACTAAAGTAAAGACACTGGTAAGATATGAGCGATAATAAGGCTACTAATGGATATACGGTAGCTCAACAATGTAAAAGAGATAATGTAGTTAGGCAAATATCCCTGGGTAATAATGACATTGTGCTCATCAAATTTATTGCTGAGATCTGGAAATGCTTAAAAGAAGTCCGGCTGGATCCCGTGAGCAGTTGGACAATCAAACAGATCCTAAACAAACCATCAGGTTAGTCACACAGTTTTACTGTGCAATCGGCAACATTATAAGTGTTTTATTTTATCTAAAAGTGTTCAAATAATCTGGCTAAACTGCTCATCTAATCTCTCCCCATTAGACAAAATTGTGGTAATGCTGCCCTGTTACCAGGTCGAAGCAATTATGTTGGCATACAGTTACCAATAAACTGAAAATGATCTAGTGAGAATAGTTACTGTATGTGAGTAAATTGCAACCTTGGATCCAGGGTAGAACAATAGGAAGGATATAATTATTCCAGCACAGCAAGATTTTAAGGTAGCAGATTAAGGCCAAATTACTTCTCCATTATTGTAGGAAGCTGTAACTACATGTCTTCTACTCTCTTAGGCTCAAACACACACGTTCTCCACAGTAATTAGTAATAGAGGTGCCAATTTGCAGAGTTGCAAGCAGTAATTCACCAAAACTGCTCTTGTGTATAAGCATCTAAAGCCAACAGAACTTTAAAGCCCATGACAGGCCTACATATTCTGTGAGAATTAATATTGTCTTATTTTGTCTAATCTTTGCTGTGTATGTATGTTCCCAGATGTCACATAACACAACTGAAATTCTTGACTACAAGTGGGATAATGATATATAGAGGTCGGCCTACCTGGTCTCTTTGTCAAGATTGCAATTGGACACATTTACACATGCAATTACACACACAAACACACAACTAAATATGCACACAGTCTCCCACAGGCTTGAGGCTCTCTGCAGAGGTTCTCTGCTAAATTAATAACACAAGTCACTGGTCTAGACAGTGTAGATAGTGTGTCCTCCTCTCTATGTGTATTTTGGTGCCGTGAGAGAAGAGGGCTTGATTTATCAACAGCAAGGCCAGGAGTCCGCAGAGAACCAGCTGACTGATCGAGCTCTTTTAATCTGACAAGGTCTCAAAGACAAGAGTGAGCGGGAGAGAGAAGAAGAAGTAGAGGGACAGGGGCAGGCAGGAAGGATTGGGCAGCTATAAGGTTTGAGAGCCAGATGATTTAGAGGTCTAATATCAGCCGTTATTGCTACTCCTATTCTTGAGTTTCCTAATTTTCCCCTAATGGAATCTTCGCCCATCACTGAGCATACTGATCGCCTGTTAAACAGAGCCTCTCCCTACCAATCATTACGAGGCTTATTGCTGTCAACTGCCAATCAGATATGAGGAACATGGGAATTTCTGATCATGACAAATCAGATAGGGGTGTTTAAGAAAAGTTCACGCATTGAACAATTATGATTCAAAGGTGCTCTAAGCAATGTTGGGTGACGTTACTTCTTGTTGATGCTCAGGTACAGGAGTTTATTCGGTTTAAGCGGTTTTGCAAGCGCTTATCTAGAAAAAGGAAGACCTTTCCTTAGTGTGTCTGCCACACATAGTTTTTGCACCAGTTACCTCATATGAACTTCTTACTATGTGACAGATTATTTGATTGAGTTGGCATTCACACCTAAAGATACAGCCAATGCATTCAACAGTGTACAGCCCTCCAATAAGCTTTTCATATTCAGCTTCTGTTGACACTGTGCCAGAGAGGTGCTCATTCAGCTTTCAGAGGCTTTATTTTGTGGTGCAGTTGAAATGCAATTAATGCAAAATGTGAAATGTCACACAAATCTCATTACCTATCACAAGAGTATTTTTGTGTGCCTGCAACACTGACACCACACAGTTCAAGGCAGAGCTGAACCCACACAAACATGTAAACATTGACATGTGATAAAAGACTAAGTATATCACCATGTTTATTATTCATTCATTAAACCAGAGCTATTTAATCAACTCTTAGGATGAGGACCTCGCAATGAAAGATGAGCTAATGCAAGGCGCTTGTTTACACAACGACTCCGCCTCCTTCCTCATCGTGTTGGATCATGCGGGCAAGCTCTTAACACGATTATGAATCCATACTTAATGAGCACATAAAACACGGCAGGGATTACCAACATGTAGCCATAGCCTCCATTGTTAGCTTCAGAGGAATACAGAGCCACTTGTTTTTGAGTGGGTTGAGAGTTTTTGGGACAAAGCCACCTCACTTTGTCATTTTTCCATTTCCCTTTCAGTTTAGAGGCAGCTGGCCAGGTCTCCTGTGGTGTAATGTAATGTTAAATGAATCTGCCATGCTGTAAACCTGTTGGGGAACTTTTAAAAGGCCCATACGGGACCGGGGGGGGTGAAAGAGATACATAAGTGAGGCATCAAAGGAGATTAGTGAAAGAGACTCCTTGTCGTTTTCTCCTTGTCGATTTCCAATCCATACTGTCCAGCTGAGGTTTAGAGTGGTCTGGTTGTGTTTCTTTGCTGTCATTTTTGCCTGGCAAGGGTCAGTGGCATTTACTGGGTTTTGGAAAGAGAAGAGGTACAGGAGGAAAGGCAAGAGGGGGGAGAAGTGGAGGGTTGGCAACAGAAGAGCGTAACAAACCAGTAAACATGTCCAGACGGTGTTGCATGGCAGAGAAGGAACCTCAGGCGTTGTGCTAGTCCAGCTTGACCAAATGGCCTCTTTGTAGCCTGGTCACACTCTTCTTTCACAGGCCTTATTCAGGTGTTTAGTTCAGGTAAGGATAAAGAGAATGCCTGGTAGTCATAGTTACTAAGCACCGAGGTTTTCAGCAAAGGAACATTTAAATACCCAAAACATCTGTTGTTGCTCAAAACTGTGGTCCACGCCCAAGTATAGTGGATTTGTATAACATCCTAGAGAACCACTAGTGAAAGCAGAGTTCCTTTAATTACCCCTTTACAAATTGACAGTGAAGTGTGGCAACTGTTTTGTTTATATTGCTTACTGCAAGTATTTGGACCCCCACTGCAACTTTATCTTCACTTCTTAATTGAGCAGTTGTTTGCCAGGGACTAATCTCCAAGGCTTGTGTACACAACAGTCCTGAAAGATTCTGCAAATTAAAGACTTATCTTAATCCTCTCCTTCCCAAAACATTAGCCTCTCAGATCAGGACAATTTGAGACAAATGCTTTTGTATTTGTGTGAAGGAAGCATAAAAGGTACTTTAAAGGAAACCTGATTAGCGTGTGTTATAATATGTATGTAAGACAAAACCTGCAAACATCATTGTAGTAGTACAGGTTGATACATGCATGAGGATGCTTAAGGCATATAAGATTGCCTTTAAGTGCATCCGTGGACGCTTCCTGAGAAACACAATAGCGCCTAATGTAGCAATTTTATGCTACGCTGAAACACCCATCAATACCTGTGTCTCAGGTGTAACTTGTTCCCCCGACAAGCCATGAACACCTGTCTCCCTAATCCTTACAATTAACCTGGAGACTAGCTACTAGCTTGAATTACATCCAACATGGCTTGCCCATCCTTTATCCTGGCGCGTCAGTCTGTGCAACCTTCTAATCAGAGTAACCCAATCCCTGACTTCTATCCCCGGTCCAAGCTGAAAAAGAGACAGACGCGACTAGGAGGGAGACAGACCCTGCCTTTATGTCTGCCAACACTAGCATTTGGCCTCTCATCCAAAGCTACTGCCAGTCAACCCCCACCCCTATATTTCACTCTCTTTTTCTTGAGATGCAGTGGACACATTGTGGTTTATACCCCGTCCAAGTCTGTATTCCAGTCACAGATGTAGTGGGAGAATTATATGGGATAGGTATTAAGCTGTAATTTATTTATCTGAGATTGAAACCAGACCAGCGCCTGAAACCTGTCATGTGGTTTGACTGCCCGTAGTCTTACACAGCAGTGCACGTCCAAATAGGGCCATGTCCACCACGACCACACTCATATCGATCTCTGGAATATCATCTTTAAAAGACACCGTGAGGTTCATATTAAGCATGGAAAAGCGCCCTGGAGACGGGAGCACAACAAAAGGAGAACAATATCGGTACATACAAAGGTAGTGGCTACAAGTCAGATAAATTGTTGGCTTATTCTTATCTCTGTGCCTTTAGGCAGTGACAATTAGACACAAAACCTTAGCTGTCCTTTACTCAATTCCGCAGATGCCATAGTAAAACCAATGAGATATGCTGGAAGACAATAGAGAACAGATGAAAAAGGCCTTGTTGCAGGCAAGCATATCAGTCTATTACAGAATGTGGTAGGGCATCTTTTCTACAGGAGCTACTGCTGGCAAGGATTTATTGATCTATCTTTCTATTCCCTTATTTCCTTCAATTTAGAAAGTAGATTGTGAGGAAAAACACCAGAGGAAGTAAAACTCTTTGTATTGTCTTGGCTTTGTTTCTCAATACATTATACAAATTAGTAGGATAAGTAGCGTGGGAGGAACTACGGCAAAGTACAGGTCTACCCTGCGGCAAAGTGGTAACCCCACACCCTTTTTTCAGCAGCCAGCTCTAGCACATAAAACCACTTCTTTGGGAGGAGCTTCCGGGGCCACGACTGTATGGTCAATCAGTTTAAAAGCCTATAAAAGCCTCTCTGGATTAGGCTTTTCAACATATCAGGATGCTGGTAAAAATGGTTTTGCTTCCTTGGTAAGGTTGGCTGGCAATATGTAGCTCGTAACACTTGAATGATTCAAGGTTCTCAACATAAGCGTAATGGCGAACACAGCCTCTCTCCTGCCACAGCAGCTAAAACAGTTGTCCTCTGCTGAAAGCAGTCTGGCTCATAAATGCTCAAAATCCTGGAGGGGGAGTTTTTTTGTTTTAATGCGTGTAATATGCCATTTTTAATGACAAAGCAGCCCCAACCCATATTGTCTGAAAATGCATACCACATCGTTCCAAAAAGATATTAGCAGCATCCAGAGGGTTACAGTTCCCTTGTGTACCATGAAGGTCTGGACACAGAGGAGGCTGATGAGAGGTGCAGGATTTTGGAAGAGACGTAAGACGAACTTGACAGTTGGAGGCCTATGCTGCAGAGATCATTTGATATATAAGAGGTTAGGTGTCCTGTATAAATGTTTAATCACTGTCTGGGCTCCTGGTCGTTAACCTCCTTGACAGTGAACTAGAGACGGAAGACCAATGATACCTCTGTCTAAACATTGGGCTAGTACCTTATCACATCTTTAATCCTCAGTCCAAAAGGCTATCCATCCTGCAAGAGCTTTCATGGGCATTGCACACAGCCCTCCCCTAAAAAACAAAGCAGCTGTTTTGGTCAATGATACACTTCAGTTCCCATCACTTATCAGTAAACATAGATTGATTTCCTTGGTTTCATCTCGTGTGTGCGAGTGTGCGGTTTATGTGTTATTTAGTTAACTTAGGAGCTTACAGCTAGTCTTACAAGATAACATCACAATTTCAGAACTTTGTTTGGATCAAAAACAACACAAATCTCTGACCTTAATTTTTTCCAGCCAGCAAATACAACAAAAGTGCTCATTTTGTCTGCCTAGATAATATAGATAATGCTGACGCCTGGAGCCTTAAAAGACATCTGAGAGCCAGGGATCAAGTTTAATCAAATCAAAGCTACTGCACCCATGGGAGGAGATAGTTTTTTTTTTTAAAGAATCCATAGTATAGGATTTTCTGTCTAATATTGAGCTGAAAACAGTTGCATGCATTTATATATGCTGAGACCTCTGACTGACATAGAGTACTTCTTTGTCAGTATACAAGGTATTTTCAGCAAGCATATATGCACCTGCAGAAATTTGGTCAGACTTGTTTGGAGCCATGCAGTGTTTTTGTTAGCTTTGTTGCCTTCTCTATGACCTTTTGCAGTGAATTGAAGGTGTGACATGATTTGGGCTGTCTTTGTGATGGCCTCAGTGGAATTTAAATGTAGAACAGTTGTGTACAGCATGTATTGGCACAACCAATAAAGATGCACCCACCAATTATTTCTGGTACTGGCTGTAAAAATATGCTGAACTAGCTAGATTACTTTTGTGCACCTGTGCTCATCATACCAAAGAGAGGCCACAGTAAGCTCCATATACAGATCCAATAACTGCTGCTCTTTTTCCCCAGTTTGCTAATTGCAAAAAAACTGCCTGGTGAGCTGCAACATCAAAGGCAAATCAAAGTCAACTCCCTGTGTCTGGCAGCATCTGACACATAAAAAAAGCGTTGTTGTGTCAATGTGTGAGGTCACTGGACTCTTAATGTGAGCATCCAAAACTGTACATTGGCTATTTCATTCAGGGGATGTAATGTGGGTCCATGATGTTCAAGAAAATAATTGGATGAGAGCCTTACTCTCAGTTGTCTGCACGTATAGAAGTATAGAAATTGCTTCCTTAATTACACACACACACACACACACACACATCCCCCCCAACCTGGCTTGCCCATCAAACCCTTCAACACCACTTCCCA